>NW_023458558.1:60628382-60651303 GCF_013731165.1 Rhagoletis pomonella
CAGCCAGACATGTAAATTTGCATTAAAATGGTGAGTTTGAATCAACATCACGCGAACGTGGTATGAAAGTATTATTTTTAAATACGAATATTTTAAAACGATAATAGAAACAAGTAAGAAAGTCTAAGTTCGGGCGGAGCCGAACATTAAATACCCGGCGCAAGTATTAAATATATGTTTTCCTCTTTTCCGAAAGCTACCGCTACATGATAAGCCGGGGTGTATACATTTTAAGTAAATTAGCGTCCTTAAATTTCGAAATATTGAAATTTCAAGCATTTCTGAAATTTATCGTTATATGAAAAGCGGCCTCAATTTTAGTCCGATTTCAACAATTTTCAACGGTTTGCTTTTATGTGGCAAGCACAATAACCATACCGAGCTTGGTACAAATTGCTAGAACGGTTAGCGAGATACATATATGTGATCACAAGTGGGCGGTGCTACACCCATTTTCCAAAATTTTGTCATAAACGTATTTCTTGGTAAAGAATTGTTGCAACCATCAATTTTGAATAAATTAGCTTCAATATTTACTGATTTATCGAAGATTTTGTATTTCTCGAAATTACCGTTATATGGGATGTGGGCGTGGTTATTGTCCGATTTTAGAAATTTTCGGCCATTTGGTATGCTGTACCAGGACCAACAACTGTGCCAAGTTTGGAAGAAATTGGTGTAGCTGTTACCAAGATATACACATGTAACCATAAGTGGGCGTGGCTACGCCCATTTGCCAAAATTTTGTAATATTCTTATTTTTCGTCTAAAACTTATTGCAAATATCAATTTTGAGTGAATTATCTTCAGTAGTTACTAAAATATCGCAGTTTTCGTTTTTCTGAAAATTACCGTTATATGGGAGGTAGGCGTGGTTATTGTCCGATTTTTAAAATTTTCAGCCATTTAGTATGCTGTACCAAGGCCAACAACTGTGCCAAGTTTGGAAGAAATTGGTGCTGCGGTTACCAAGATATACACATGTAACCATAAGTGGGCGTGGCTACGCCCATTTTCCAAAAATTTATAATATTCATGTTTTCCGTCTGAAACTCATTATAAGTATCAATTTTAAGTGAATTATCTTCAGTAGTTACTAAAATATCGCAGTTTTCGTATTTCTTAAAATTACCGTTATATGGGAGGTAGGCGTGGTTATTGTCCGATTTCGCCCATTTTCAATACCATCCGTCCTACGCCCAAAAGAAGTTCACGTACCAAGTTTCGTTAAGATATCTCAATTTTTACTCGAGTTATCGGGTGCACAGACGGACGGACGGACGGACAGACAGTCACCGCTTAATCGATTTCTCTTTTCATTCTGATCATTTATGTATACATTTGTCTATATCTATCTCGATTCGTTTTGCCTGTTACAAACAACCGTTATGTGAACAAAGTTATAATACCCTTGTGCACAAGTGCGCTCGGGTATAAAAATACACCAATACTATGTCTCCATTGTGAGATTTAATGCAGATTTAGCCCTCTGACGAGATTTAACGTTAAATCTTTCGAGATTTGTCATATAAAATTCAATCTCGAAAGGCAGTAGATTTAAGTTAAAACTTCGTTAAATCTTCAATAATATTGATCAATAAATACAATTTGTTGGGTGTGGCATCCACATATTCACATGCCATAACGCTGACGACACACAATCAATTTTGCCATTCAATTTTCTCACACACATTGCTTGTCAAAAACCATCAAAATTGAAAGTCATTACAGATAAGTGTGTTCATAAAAATATGAACATGAAACTCTGCCGCAATAGAGATGGGATTTTAGAAATATAACACATTCATACATAAATATGCAAACATACCAATGAAATAAACGGGAAAAATATACAGTCCACTAAATGTCAAATACAATGATAAGCAATAGAACTGTAATGTGACCCACCCTTGCTCATAATACACATATGTGAAAATTGCTTATCTGAACAAATTACAGTGTATACAGAAAACATAAAGATAATAGGTTTGTTCGTCGAGCAAAAAATTTGTACGAATTTGTACGAATTATCACGATTTTTGCCCAAATCGCGTTCGTGCAGACCAAAAAATTATCCAACACTCAAAAATTGTGAGAGCAAAGTGACAGTTCTCTTGGAGAGAAGTTGCAAATTCTTGCTGGAAAAAATTTTGCCAGCAAGAATTTGCAAACACGAAAAACATGTGGTTGTGGCGCATGGTTGCATTTTTGTCTACAATAATTTGAATAAATTAGTTCGTTAAATTTAAAAATTTATAAACACGAGCGATTTTTTTATGAAAAAAGGAAGTAAATAATTGTTGATATAATTAATTTAGTTAATTCCAATGATTTGAATTTAATTCGGCTGAAAAAAATGGTATTCGCAATCGGAATGCAATTGCAACCAGAGTCGATTTAAGAAACCCGACAGCTAGTACGATGAAGAAATTGAAATGTATGTTAAAGAAAGTCAGAACAACAAGAAATATACATGTATATCCTGTTTTTGGCCATCCGAAAGAATTTTAAAAAATTCTATAAAAATTGTTTATGTTTGAAATGCAACCGTGGACGCCAGCTGGCAGCGAAACTTGCAAATTCCTGCAAATTTGCGTTCGTGCAGAAATTTGCAAGTTTCTCAACATGAGAGAGAATTTGAGAAAATTTTTTCTTACTCTCTGATATTTTGAGTGTTGGATAATTCTTGCTGGATTTTCGACGAACAAACCTAATATAAGTATGAATGAAACACGCATACACAAATATACCAATGCACACAAGCAGCAACTGACAGCCGTTCATCAATTGTTTTAATACGTGCGTTAGATGCACTTAAGTCAACAGTGAACCTAAAAAAATATAAAAGATCAATACGTTGGTCTTTTATCCCTTATTAGGTAAAAAAAAACACGCCTAATATTAAGAATTCACAAAATGCGATTCCGCTCGTGGTACCTTCCCTTTATCTGTGTGTATTTCAATGTCCGCAACTGTATTTATAAAAACATACATAATCAAACGTCAAATATTTCAAAATGTGAACGTCAAACATATCTCGTTGTGGCAATGGAGACGGTTAAGATCTAGCAACTAGATTTATTAAATCTTAATAGGTAGATCTTTCAATGGAGACATAGTATTATATAAATAATTTATTTTTGTATTCTTACATAATTCATGTATTCTTTGTGTTTGTTTTTTTGGTTAAAATACAGATACAATTTTATTTATTTCATTAATGTTGAGTTTTACATGGAAGAATTGAAGTGAAGACATAAATTGTTTTTGTTTGCTTAATATTTCCTCTGTGAATTTTTTACGTGGAGTATCTGAATTTGCACGGTTTTTGGAAATGCTGGAACGGATCCCCTGTTTTTGTATGAAAGTAAAGAACTTTTTTATGCGGATTTTTTTATGCGGCTTTCCGATGATCACATTTACCGCATAAAAACAGAGACCTAAGTGTTTTCATGTTTACTATGCGTTATTTCCTTCAGTGAATTCATAAAATTATTCTGTGTAGTTTAATGATTTTTGAACTTTTTCTCAAATTTGTGCAATCAAATCGGACATTTTAAGGTTGGACCAATAGTCTAAAACCGGGACTTGTCCGGGAAAACCGGGACGGAGTGAAGCTTTCAAATTGCTGTAGCTATATGAAAGCGTTTTTCGGAAGCGTTTTGGAGCTGAAACCAATTCAGTTTTTGATTTTGAATTTTTTGTTAATTTTTCAGTTTCATGGCGCTGCTGCAAACAAAATAGCAAAATATGCATATAAAAACGAATTCTACTACTAATATTTGGAATAAAATTGAGCAAATATTTTTGCCTCTTTTCATTGACGGTAAGTTTTATGGTATCTTTGTAGCCGAGTCCAACAGAAAAGTTCCACTTCGCTTCGTTCAGTGTGAACACCAGCAGCTTCGCCTTGTTCCACCTTGCTTCGCTCGGCGCCGCTCGGCTTTGCGTGTGAACGTACCCTAACACCTAAATGCATGCTACAGCTTCAGCATTAACGATTGAATTTCTTTCCGTTAAAAAAACCAAAATAGAATTATTTTCATAATTACCTAAACGATAAAAAAAATGAATCGTTTCAACAGAAACGATTGCTTTTTTTTTGGTAAACGCTAAAATTAACGTTACAATGCATTCATGCATGTTTTACGTTACACTCAATCCTGTAAAAAGGCGTGTTTTTGCCTTCTTGCCCTTGTCTAGCTCAAGCATTTCATAATATTAGTTGTGTTTCGTATTATCCAGCAAAAAATGTCCAGTAACTTGCCAGTAACCAAATTTCGGAGAGTAAGCTAATATTTACTCCCAATGACTAAAATATGCAAGAAAGTACGAAAACGCAAAACCAGCAAGAAGGTGCTAGTTTTATGAACAGCTGATTAATTTATTTTCCGATGCAATTTTCTTAGAAAACAAGTATTTTCCATCTTATTATATATTTAAATAGGTTTATTTTGTCAATTGCAACTCTAAAAGCACCACAAACAATTATTTTGTTAATGTGAATTGCGTTAAGCACCATTCCATCAGCTGTTTTTCTTTCTTTAAAAATTTATCCAGTAAAAATCTAGTAAAACTTGCAAGTTCAGCTGTCATTTTTGCTCTAGTCTCAAGCAAAAAAACAAAAGGCGGTATTAGGCTTAAATTAAAGCTAGAAGTCTCGACTACCCACCGCAATTAAACGAAAGGGGATAGAGCCTTCCACTTGGGCCGAAATTAAGTCTTGAACTTTCGACTACAATCGCTTAAACCCTGAACCTTAACCCTAAGGTCACTTATAGTTATTGATTTAACAGCAAAAACTGATTTTGGCAAAACTTAATTATTCAATTTTTTCAATAGCACAGTATTTATTCCAGTATTTTTATATTGTTCAATAAATGACTTTTAGTGACCATCAGGTCAAGGTGCGGGGATAGTAGCCGAAAGTTATAGCTTTAATTTAAGCCCCAGTTAAAGGTTCTATCACCTTCTAAAATATTGCAAAAAACGCGATTTTTTGACACTTTGACCTCGTTTTTCTCAAAATTTGGAGCTGATGGAGACTTTATGCTTACGGACTCGTAATCAGCATAAAAAAGTCTATCAAAAACAGTTTTATCATTTGCCGCAACAAAATCACTGTTGCCTTGTTTAATTGTTGCTTATTATAAATTTTCAAATATGATATACATATTTTGTTTAAATTTCGTAATTTAATTCTTTGATTTGTTTATAGCCCAGAAACATACAACACCGATAATAGAATATAAAGGGACCTTTTCAATTAAAGGTTGCTTGAGAAAAAGGCCATTAAAGGAGGAATCACAATGAAAGTATCACTTATAATAAAAAATTGGCAAACCTAAAATAACTGACGCGCAGCTACATGGAAACATTATAAATAAAATCGGCTGTGCTAGAGGTTTTAAACTATCGATAGTCAACTAGTACTATCGATAGTTTAACCGAACGGCAAAGCATAAAAGTACGTTTACATATAAATACATATATTCTCAGTGAAAGCTCGTTAGCTGTCAAATTGGTTGCGCTTGTTATTCTCACAACTCGAGGAAAAGTTAAGCTTCTTCTCTGCGTCACCGTGGTCACTTTTTTCTGCTAAACATATTATGATATCTAAATATATTTTAACTTAAATTTTATTAAAAGAACCTTAACAAAGCTCTTTTCCTTGCTAGCGTCAATTTTTTTTTTACTTTTACATTTGACATTCCTCCTCTTCTTCGCAAGTATAATCGATAAAACTGGGTTGGACACCAAAAAGTTATCGGTTTAATCTGTATTTTATAATTATAATTTTGTATGGCTAATCTCTTTTTCTAATCCTCGAAAATGAGGATAATATTTTTATATGTAAACCTATTAGGCGAATCAGTTGCATATGTACATACATACACATAATTTTATTCATTTTGCTGATTTAATGTGTTTTATTCATTCTCGTTTTTAATTCTTTTAATACATAAAAATATTGGTATGATTGATCAAATATGATACTTGTATATACTTGTGAATCAAGGGCATTAAAATATCTTGAAAACACCGCATCAATTTGAGCTCGTAGTTTGAGAATTTCTATTTGTATATATTCCTAAATTTAGTAATCTAACGATGCAAAAACCGAAAATGTGGCTCGATAGAACTTTTTGTGCTGATTTCAACCCTACCAAAGTTACCTGGCGAAAGTAAAATATAAAGAAGATCTCAATGGTTAAAGTTAAATTTTCTGATTAATTTTAAATATTAATATCTACTGAACAACATAACCTATAAAAAAACTAATGATGTCAAATAAAGGCAATTAATTTGTCTTTCATGTTTGTATATAATTTAAATCCTTTTTATATTTTTAGTCCGAAATACTAAAACACAAAATAAAATAAAAATATATATTTTTTTTAATGGCGTTTATTTAAAATTAGTTTTAAAACTATACATCGCATAAAAGGCATTTAAATTATGTTGAAATTAGCATCAATAATTTCTTAATCGGTTAAGTTGCTTCCGAGATATTAAACACATAATAGATAACTTGAAAGTTTACCTCTTTTATTGGCTTTGGTTTTTATTTGCATTTTTTTGGTTTTTTTCTGTCCTGTTATAAATTCGACTTTTCTCTGATTCTAAAAAGTTTTATTGTGGCAAAAATGACTATGTGTGGATTAGGACTACCGGTGAAACCACATAAAAATAAAACGCACCTTAACTTTACCTCTGAGGTGGTGTGGATAAAGTTTTGAGTACATTCTCCTTTGCCGCTGCATTGAGCGCGTTGCTGGTCGAGATTTATACGTCGTACGTGAACATATATATAATACGTTTATTGGAAATTTTGTCCTCTACAACTTTGCCATTTAAGTGTGCCACATATTTCAAATAGAAATAGCTCAAAATTCGAAAAAACCACGCCACTTACCTAATTTTGGGTATTTTTTGCATATTATTAGCAATAAATAAATGTTTAAAAAAATTAAAGGCATATGAAAATTGTAGGGAATCGAATTCTCTACAAATTTGTTCTCCACCTTTTTTCGCGAGAAATGGAAAATTCGCGCGCAAATCGTAAAAAACACAAAATCCAAGATGGCGGACAATTCCCATATCGCAATTAAGGGAAAATTTTTCATTTTGGGTTCACCTAAACAGGAGACACCTAACTGCGTTAAAAACTGTCTTCCTGGGATTTTTTCGTTGAAAAAATCTAAAGTGATCGGACTACGTACTGATTTATGATCATCGTAAAGCATTGATAGCGTGACATTTGCTGGATGAGCAAAGTATGAGTTATTTCTGCCGCTTCTTGGGGGGAAGAAATGCGTGAGGCGGAGAAATTTGAATTGAAGCGGACTGCCAAATATAACAGAATGGTATGGTAATGTTAAAGTACATCGGAACATAAACTCTTATTCAGCCTTATCATGAGTTTCATTGTCCCCGAACCGTTTCACTTTTCACTTTTGGTTTCCATGGTCTTACTATGGGCGGATGACAAATTTCCGGGTGAATTTTTTTCAGGCGAAACACAGGATAAGGCAGATTAGGTATTATTCTAGAGATTTTAAGTTACAAGGTGGTGAACTTGTTGCAACATACAATCGTAAAATTACGTCCGATTTCAATAATTTTCACTGCTTTTGCTTTATATGGCAAGCACAATAATCATACCGTGTTTGGTAAAAATTGATCGAACGGTAACCGAGATTCACATATGTGGTCATAAGCGAGCGGCCCAAATCCATTTTCCAAAATTTTTTCATAAACGTATTTTTTGCTAAAGAATTATTGCAAACATCAATTTTGAATAAATTAGCTACAGTATTTTCTGATTTATTAAAGATTTCGTATTTCTCTAAATAACCGTTATATGGGATGTGGGCGTGGCTGTGCTCCGATTTTAAAAATTTTCAGTCGTTTAGTATGTTATACCAAGGTCAACATCTGTGCCAAGTCTGGGACAAATTGGTGCAGCGGTTACCAAGATATAGGTACACATCTAATCGTAAGTGGGCGTGGCTTCCCCGTTTTCCAAAAATTTATTATATTCTTATTTTTCGTCTAAAACCCATTGTAATTATTAATTTTGAGTTAATGAGCTTCAGTAGCTACTAAAATATCGCAGTTTTTGTATTTCTGAAAACTACCGTTATATGGGAGGTAGGCGTGGTTATTGTCCGATTTTGCCCATTTTCAATAGCATCCTACCCTAAAAGGAAGTACACATACCAAATTTCGTAAAAATATCTCAATTTTTAATAATTTAATCGTTTTCTTTTCCAATACTGAGCATTTATGTATTAAAAAAAAAAAACTACCTACTTTTTGTACCCTCATACTAATTATTAGGTATTTGTTTAAGTTTTTCCCACACGTCTTTTTATTACCTGATATGAAACTTCCTCTCAAAATTCGCTGGCTCGAATTTGGTTTTAGACCAGAGGCGGCCACTTTTTGATTTTCCAAACACATGTAATTGGGCTTCAAAATGCTGCTTGATGCGACATCGACACATGTATACTGTCATCGTCTTCGTGCGTCTTACGATAATTGACGATTGACTGATGCTTCGCTGGTATTTCGGCAAAGTAAATCAAATCAGAAAAGTGTTACTCATACGCCATGTACACCTGAAAAGGTAGAGTATTGGAAGCACGTGCAGCATTTACAACACTTTGAAGTTCGCTCTGCACTTCTTATTTTTTTTCTGTTGCAGTGCGAGTTATATTCCGGGAGACTGTTGTTGGATGAGGAATCAAATCGTCAACATCTAAGTGCTCTGCAAACTTGTGCCCGATTTTAATAAGGTCTCGCGCTACATTATTTAACCATTTAAAGTTGCAAAAGGTCTGCCGTCCGCTATCTGCTATGCAAAAAAAGTTTACATAGCACATTTTATTAGGGCTATTCGCGATTCGGTGCATAAGAGCTGACAAATTTATGCAATTGCAGAAATATGCTACGGATTGTGAGCGACCTTTATTAAACTGTCATGGTAAAGCTTTTGCAAAACAATTTTTGTGCATCAGCTTTAGTTTTCTTTATGAATGCAATGCATAGCATTTTTATGCTATGGATTTTCGGTATTGCAAATTTGCCAAGCCATGACAAATGCAAATGCGTGTATTTTGTTTGTGTATTGCAAATAATTTGCAATACAAATTTGCAATGCAATGATGCTAGGCCATTTGCACCGGATCGCGAATAGCCCTATTGTGTTCTTTGTTCTTGTCCTACTTGTACGAGGGGAATAGCCTTAGTTTTCCTTATGAATCATTTGTGACGGCGTAAGTTAGAAGTTTGCGTTCCGCTATGCCGCTATGTCGCGATTTTCTTAAAACACCGCTTTGAGTTTTTCAGAAATATTTTCAATAGTATTCGACATAATTTGCGCACGTCAGAATCTTACAATAACAAGTAATGTTTAGCAAAAAAAAAACGACTTCAACTCTCATATAAAAAAAAATATATATATATATATATGTATATCTCATGATCCACTTATCGGATCTTAACCAGATTAGTATGGGACCACCTCTGAGACACCACCTTTCCGATGCAATTATCGAAATCGGTTGACGTGATCCAAAGTTATGCGGTAACATACATTAAAAAAAAAAATTTATTCCGACGAACTGATAACCTCCTCCTTTTTTGGAAGTCGGTTAAAAACGGAAGAACATACAACTCTCGAATGAATCCAACAAGTCGTTTATACAGAACGATTGTCTCAATGTACATGCAACGATTCGATTCGTTTGAAATTGTACAAGTGTATGATTAAAACTAGCAAAAGTGTTTACAGGCTAACCTAATATTCGCGGCTTGCGTTTTGGTACGCATGCCGTCGAATTTGTTTTTTTGCGTCACCCGAAATTGACTTTCATGCGTTTGCATTTGATTTCATTGAGCGAAACGTCAAATCAAAATGTCACGCAGAACAAAAATTGGAAATTGAGTTAGCTTCATACGCACGCCGTTCAATTTCGGTTGATCTCATACAAGTTGCATGTGCATGAGAATTTTTTGACAATAAATTGGCGGCGTGCGTGAATATTAGGTTAGCCTGTTACTGCGTTGACTCGGTATAAAATTTATCAAGCAAGCTGCGGCTCGTACGCTTTACGTTGCTAATGTATCAAATCATACGTACATTAGTTCAGTATAAACGAACTCCAAAGTCAAGTAGCTCCTTGCTTTTCTCTGATATGTACATAGATGACTAAAAGAAACAGAATCAAAGAAAAACAGATCCACATTAACTGCAATCAACATATGTACATATTAATAATAATAGATTGGCGCTTACACATATGTTAGTATTTGGCCGAGCTTCTCCTCCGATTTGTGGCGTGCGCCTTGAAGTTGTCACACAAAGCGGAGGGACCTACAGTTTTACGCCGACTCCGAACGGCGATTGTATTTTTATGAGAAGCTGTTTTTCATGGCAGAAATACACTCGGAGGTTTGCCATTGGCTGCCGAGGGACGACCGCTGTTAAGAAAAAACCTTTTTTCTATATTTTTTTGCGATGTTTCTTTGACCAGGGCTTGAACCCAGGCGTTGCGGAGTGGAAGCGCGCACTGCTTACCACTACACCACAGCGGCCGATTACATATTAGGGATGTTAATTTTTTCGATTTTTACGATCCCGGTATTTTCGGGATGTCGTTGGTTCAAACCCGGGAAATACAGAATCCCAGAAATACACTCGGAAGTTTGCCGTTGCCTGCCGAAGGACGACCGCTGTTAAGAAAAAAACATTTTCTCTATATTTTTTGCGATGTTGCTTTGACCAGGGCTTGAACCCAGGCGTTGCGGAGTGGAAGCGTGCACTGCTTACCACTATACCACACCGGCCGACAAATATTAAATAAACAAAAGAAATATAGCCAAAACTGGTCAACATAAAGCGTTTCTATTATTGCCGCCAGTGTAAATTAAAATTTCCGAAAATCCCGTGATTCTAGGCAAATATTCCCGGGATTTTCGGGAGTTAAAGCCGTTCGTAACAGTTCTGTTAAATGTTGGTTCGTCAATAGGTACGTTCTCCAGTAAAATATGTCCAACAGCAAAATTTTGCCGAAATGTCATTTGTTCTCTCACAAGAGGAAAGAGCAGAAAATTTGCTGAAACTCGCAAGTTAAACGAACAGCTGATAAGAAATTTTGTTTACATTGAAGAGTATAAAATTGAAAACGTAAGAAAGCAAATCCCGAAGTCATATCCGGACACAGTTCACTGACTAAAAGAATAGTTTTTTACTTCTTACAATTTAATTAGTCGTATTTTACTATTTTAACTTCCAAACCATCAAATTCAATTTCGGGATTTGCGTAAATTCCAACCAGCTGTTTTTGATCAGCTGTTTTCTTGTTGGCAAATTGCATTTGGCAAAAATTTTTCCAACCGAAACTAGCAGCTTTCTCTCAAAATGAAATTTCATTTTGCTCCCTCAATTTACCCTACTTTGCAAGTTTTTTTGCGTACACGAACAAAAAAAGCTGATAGTTTTTATTAGTGATAGAACTTTTTAGTAAAGTATCGATACTAGTACTCATTTATAATAATCTAAAAAAGAATCGATGCCAGTACTCATATTTACAAAAAAGTATCGATAATACTCGTACTTCCAAGTATATTTAGGGCAAACGCGAAAAGTTAACAAAATTCAGATTACTTTGCTTACATATACCTACATATGACCTCTTTCTTTTTGTAAATTTAATAGACATTGCTTTTAATAGCTGAAGTCTGATCTAACAAGCATTTCTAACGAAGTTTTTGAAAAGAACTTGCAACAAGTTTAAAAGCGTAAAATTTATTTATTTGACGTTTTTAAAAGCAACTAAAGCCATTGTCTAAAGGAAAGATAAGCTTCCTTTCACAAAAATTTTCTCCGAAAGCGGGCTGGATTTCGAATTTAAAACCAAGGTAGGATACATTGCAAAACGAAGGCTCCGTTATTCTGGAGAATTGCCAAGTTATCGAGCCGAAGACCACTCTCATAACCCATTCCTTACACCGGCACAAAAAAAATTGGTGTGTGCTTTTAACCAGACCCACTTGCCGCCACGTATGTCGACCTACTGCATCCGAATCTGAGGCCCGTTTGACTCGTTTTTGCCATTTTTTCACAATTTTCGCAATTAACTCCAAATTTAGGAGGTGTACGAGTCAAATGGACCTCAATACATGTCGATGTGTGGGTCTGGTTAAAAGCAAAATACTACTTTTTTTGCCGGTGTTATCGAAGGTATAACAAGAGATTCGTTTTCCAATTATTTAAGAAGTTTTAACCGAGCCAAATGTCCATATGACTGCTACCTCTTCTTCTATGTTGTATAGAAAATTCGTAGCTCACCAGAGTGACAGTATTGCAGTAAATGAACGTTATGCCCATAGGGTAATTTTTAAACATTTTTCAATGTGATTGAAATTGAATGTGACTGAAAAAAAATATTTTACTCAAACAAAGTTTTAAAACGTCGATACTTTTGGGTATTCGCGATATTTACTCAGTACTCGTCAAAAAGTATCGAGTCCTCGATACTACTCAGTACTCATGAAAAGTATCGATATTTTCTACTCGGTACTCGTATCGTTCTATCACTAGTTTTTATAACTTTCAATAATTATCAGGTACGCGAATGCAACTAATTGTGAAAGGTATTTTGACTTTACGAATTTCATTGTAGAGTACAGACTCATAGTTATACGTCGTACCAAAAATTGGAAATTTACGGGACGCAGCTGTTTTCAAAAGCGATTATTTTAAATCTGGTACTGATTGCCAGAAATCAAGCTTTATGTTGCATTTCCAGTGCCTTATCTTCTTTCATTCCAAAAACTCCAATTCTTCTTCGCTTTACTTAAAAATGAGTATGTATTTCGGATATTGTAAATTCATCCTCAATTATGATACATAGAAAAGGGTTTATGAAGTATGCAAACGTACATTTAAATAGGTGGCAGGTAATAAGATCAACGGAAATAAGGTCAATAGACTTCATTTCACACCCTGGTGTGAAATAAAGGCGATTGACATTATTACCTCTTTAAAAGCGAAATAAAATCTATTGACACTATTGCTCTTTCAAACATTAGATTTGCTTAGCGCCGCCCGACCGTCGACCACACCCCGTCACGCTACGCCGCGGCCCCCCTTCCCCCTCTCCCACCATGCTGTAACGCAGGTAGATTTATTTTTTGTATACGCTGAAATAAAATTTTTATATATTTTACATAGCGACGGCTTATATTCAATAATACCCCCTATCTGCACACTTTTCACAAAGATCAGATTCTGATATAAAAATACACCTAAGATTAAACTGTCATCGGTGATATTAATGCTACCTTATATAACGCTTGACAGAAGAATTTACACTATTATAAATTGGAAATCAGAAGTAATCTATCAGTGATGACAGGTAATAAGTCCCAGATGGTTTCTAAAATCACAAATTAGTTTTTGTGCAAATTGCAGATAGAGGGTATTAATGAATTTAAGCCCTCGATATTTAACATTTTTATATTTGTAAGTTATTGGAAGATTCCTGCTGTGTTTTGGCAACAACTTGTCTGTCAAAATCATACAATTTGTGTTTCAAAAGTGTGTGAAGTCCAAAAACCAATCAATTAACTTACATGATCTCGGTTCAGATAATTGTTGTTGTTGAATGTGCCATTTAATAAATAGTGTCGTCGTCCTCCTTAGCTGCTTTTAAATGATGTCACAAATTGCTGGCGGAGACATGAGTACAGTCTAAGAAAATTCCTTTTCTATAATTGTTTTCTTATAGAAAGGTTGGTTTCGTTTTCACCTTAGACTTTCCGAATTCATTCAAAATATGCTAATTTAAAACACAGAAATCTTTCAGTGTTCCTCCGGGGTTTTTGGACATGGACTGTTTCTTCAATTTAATAGTATTCGCTTTATTTTTGTATAAACAAAACATGTTTTGCAAGTTGTGGTCATTTCTATACACTTTCTTCAAATATTTCTCGTCATCTAGCTGCGTTTTGCATTTGGTTTTTCGCATAGTGTTCTTACTATATTCGTAATTTTAAATTTTTTAATAAAATCAATTGGTGGTAGTTCATGATTGTGTGGATTAATAGCACCACACTGTGGATTTTCAATAACCTTTTTCATCTATTAAAAAACAACACTTACGGGGCAATGTTTATTGTAAGAACCACATTTTTTTCTATGAATCGACATACTTTAAGCATTGTTGACGCTATTTCTATTTGAATGAGGGAAGAATAGCGTCAATGACTTTATTTCTAAATTTTTGTTGACTATATTCCGCTTTGAAAAGGTAATAATGTCAATTATGTCGTTGATCTTGTTACCTGTCACCTTTAAATAATTTCAAATCGGAAAATCTTTTTTCAAAATCCGCTTTTAAATCATGTGCAATTTTTTTTTTCTAGCCATGGAAAGTTATGAAATATTCTTTTTTTGAGATCATAAAAAAGACGTAGTTTAGCTTCAAAACTTAAAATAATTTGTGTCAAATCAAAAATTTTTTTTATTCTCTCCTTGTAGAGACAAATTCAAGTTTTGCAAATGTTCCATCACATCGGTAAAGAACATTAACACAGAAAGCCAATTTTCATTCTCCAATTGAGGGTAATATTCCGATCTTAATTTGCATATGTGTATATAAAAATAATAAATAAAAAAACAACACAATGGAAAAGAATGTCCAGCAAACAAATATGTAGTTTAAAAAGAAAAAATAGAGCCAAAATGTTCTAAGCAAAGGGAAAGTAAAAAGAGTCGCGCTTTGCTAAGCAAAGAGCCGCGTTTGCCTACCGTTGCCATATACCAAACGAAAGGGAATCCTTGAATTTTTGATCAAAAAAAAAAACAAAAAGAAAATCATTCCAGCGGTTTCGAGCATTTTGGATATAAAAAAAATTTGCTAATAGTTTCAACAAATTTTTTCCTTAAATTGCTCAATATTTGTTTCTACAAAATTTGTACACTATAATATTTCAATTGCTCCAAAGATCCTAAGTACCGAAAATGAAATTTATATCTGCAAATCATAAGTTGCTAGAGCACCTTAAAGGCTTGAAATTGACCACAAAATAAGCCAATATTTACCGTTGTTTCTACGACAGAAACCGTATTGTACTTTACATACATACTTTTTTTTGAAATCGCTTCATTAGTTCTCGTGCAATGAGCGTTTTCGTGAAGCTCTAAAAATTACAACTACAACATTTGAGCACAGCCTCCATATCGAAACGTAAGACGGCATCCTTACGAACTGACAGACGAAGTCCAGAGGTATATCAAACAACCTCTGGACCCGTCAACCTACCGACAGGCCCTGAACGGTATTCACAGGGAATCAGTCTCAAGTTATGTAGACTCCCGCCCAGTGAATGCCGTTCTAGGCACACACCACCAGACGTGGACGGAACAGAACTTTGTCTGCCTCGGGAGACCCGCACTACTATAGCCCAACTTCGCTCTGTGCCCAACCAATGCCCGGCATGTGGAGAGTCGTCACATGACTCCCGGCACCTCTTCACATGCCCTGAGAACCCCACTCAGCTAACGCCCCTATCCCTATGGACAGCCCCTGTGGAAGTAGCACACTTCCTGGGCCTCCCCCTAGCTGAAATTGACGACAACGTTGATGGATGAACCGCCCCGAACAACAAACGTAAGACGTATTGTACGTCAAAATAGACAGTAAAATGCAAAGATAAAGAAGTCATATGATACATGAAACAAAAGGAAATCAAATGTATATTTTAGCAAATATATTTATGGACTATAATAATAAAGCGTTTTTTTGGAAAAAACCCTTAAAAACAATTTTTTTTTTTCATATATTTTTATTAAGTCTTTTTTCCACAAATATCATAAACAAATTCGCACAATATGTATATGAAACGGAGAAGTGTGCTCAGCACCTAAAACTCTATTAAACCCCATTTCTCGTTTTTCTCTATCGAAACGGTGCGTATTCTTTACTTATGCCGAAAAAGACAACAATTTAGAAATGGAGAAATATCTATGGTCATTAGCAATAACCGCCTAAGTCGACTTAAGAAAGAGATGAGTTATATATGCTTTCGTATTCTGCAACTACTATTCCATGTGTATGTGAAATCCCCATCTCTCCAGCTAGGCTACTTAAAAAGTTATAAGTTTAACATTACAATACAAATGTTTAACCCGTTTTTCCCCGAAATAAGGTTTTTCGACTTAGACGATTATTGCTTATGACCACAGATATTTACAGCTTCCCCTTATACCCAGACAAAAATATCCTTTAATTTGGTGGAAGCATAGTCGCAAAGAATTTCCAAATTTGTTTACACAGGTAATGAAGTATATCTGTGCACCACCTTCCTCAGTGAATTCAAAAAGGGTGTTTAGTGCATCGGGTAGCCTTATATTGAAAACAGAATAATGGGCTGTTTTTGCTTACGCGTAGAAGCACATTTAGCGCATTTAGCTCTAAATGCTACTCTAAATGTACATTTATCCATACAAAATTCGTCACCTAAATGCAACTCCATTTTTGCATTAAGAATCTAAATGCTAAGATCAATCCTGTGATCTTCCAAAATTTCCACGATTCGTGAATGGTTTAATAATAAAAAGTGGCAACATTGCTTTTTCGCGTATGCAGTGGCTAGCTGCGTTTCAGTGATCGCCGATCGAGATTTCATTTATTATTTTACATTATTTTGATAAAGAAAAGTTACGCAAATTCAACATCGATGTGAGGCTGATAGAAATCTGAATCAATTTTTGATCATCTCTGTTTGTTTTGTTTCCTAATTAAGTGAGAAAATCTTAATTGATAGCACCGACAAATGAATACATACACAAACAAATGTTCGGTTATGGTTAAAACAATTAAAGTTATTGTATTGAATTTTTGGTTTGAAATTTATTTTTTCCTTTTTAGTTGGGTTTTTTGCACATAATCTTCTGCGTGAGAATTGATCGTATTAGATACAGATCTGAATAAGCGACTGGAACACGGCTGTTTATCAAAACCATACGATTTCGAATTTGCGTAAATGTATATCATGGTAGCCACAATTGGTAACTTTCTACCAAAAGTGGTAACTTTTAAACGGCTGGTAACTTGGTAAGTTTTATTTAATTTTGGTAACTTTTGCAACTAAATATCTATTTGCATTACAAGAAAGAAATGAATTATGTTTTGCATGTGCGTAATTATAAAAGCCCTTCGGGTTTCAGAGGCAGTACTACTGACACTTCTACAAAATTACTTCGATAAAATTAGAGTCATCTCATATTCGAATACCGTATGAGTTTTGAGGGCATGCCAAATTCAGACATAGCGGCGTATAAGCAACTCCTTTTAGTGCTGTCAAAAGCGGCTTTAAAGTCGACAAATAGGTGGTGAGAGTCGATCCTTTTCTCGCGGGTTTTTTCCAAGATTTGGCCTATTGTGAATACCTGGTGTATGGTGGATTTGCCAGGTCTACAGCCACACTGATAAGGTCCAATCAGTTCACTGACGGTGGGCTTCAGTCTTTCACACAATACGCTCGATAAGACCTTGTAACCTATGCTTAGAAGGCTGATCCCGCGGTAGTTGGCGTGAATGGCGGGGTCACCTTTCTTGTGGATTGGGCAGATCACACTTAAATTCCAGTCGTCGGGCTTGCGTATTGTGCACAAGATTGATGCATGCACCTTATCAACTTCTCGCCGCCGTACTTGAATAGCTCAGCTGGCAGGCTGTCAGCTCCAGCGGCTTTGTTGTTTTTCAGCCGCGTTATTGCTATGAGTACCTCGTCATAGTCAGGCGGTGGAACGTCGACTCCGTCATCATCGACTGCGGGCTCGGGTTCTTCTTCTCCACAACTTTCCGTGCTGCTACCATTTAGTAGGGCGGAAAAGTGTTCCCTCCATATTTTAAGTACGCTCTGGACACCAGTTACTAGGCCGCCATTATTGTTCTTACAGGAGTACGCCCCGGTCTTGAAACCAGCATTTCAAGCTCTTCGCACTCACGTATTTCGGCCTCTCTCTTCTTATTGCGGCAAATACGTCTCGCTTCCCTCTTCATATCCCTATAGCGGTCCCTGTAGGCGGCATATTTTTTCTGCAGCTTCCTGACACTCCTCATCGTACCCGTTGTTCTTTCGGGCTCGCTGAAATCCGACTACTTCTTCGGCGGCGGTACTTAATGAGCGGGAAATGTGGTTCCACTGCTCGCATACGTCGGTTTGTTGAAGAGTGCTCTCTGAGAGCAAGTGTGAGAGTCGGGTAGCGAAAGCGCTGGCTGTCTGATGTGATTGCAGCTTTTCGACGTTAAGCTTTCCTTGCATATTTGGGCGCACATTTTTTTCTGCACAGAGGCGGGTGCGTATCTTGGCTGCAACAAGATAGTGGTCCGAGTCGATGTTTGGGCCTCGGAGTGTGCGTACGTCTAAAACACTGGAAGCGTGCCTTCCATCTATCACAACATGATCGATTTGGTTTCTCGTTTTTCGATCCGGAGACAGCCACGTAGCTTGATGGATCTTTTTATGCTTGAACCTAGTACTGCATACTACCATGTTTCGGGCCCCGGCGAAGTCGATCAGCCTCCATCCGTTGTCGGACGTTTCGTCGTGGAGGCTGAAGATCTCTTCCTTGCCCACCCTGGCATTGAAGTCGCCAAGCACTATTGTGATATCATGTCGGGGCAGCGCTCATATGTACGATCCAAGCGCTCATAGAAGAGATCCTTGGATGACTCATCCTTCTTTTCCGTCGGGGCATGGGCGCAGATGAGCGAGATGTTGAAGAATCTCGCTTTGATGCGGATCGTGGCAAGACGCTCGTGCACCGGGGTGAACGACAGTACTCGGCAACGGAGTCTCCCTTCCACCACAAATCAAACTCCAAATTTGCGCTCCTTTACATGGCAGCTGTAGTAGACGTCGCAAGGCCCCAGACATTGCTTGTCTTGCCCCGTCCAACGCATTTCTTGGATGGCAGTGATGTCAGCTTTTGTCCTTACAATGACATCAACCAGCCGGGCAGAGGCACCTTCCCCATTAAGGGTCCGGACATTCCAGGTGCTCCTCATCATAAGGGGGGGTCTCATCCGAGGCTTTGCCTTGCTTCTTCACTGGAAGTGGTTTTTACGTGGCGGGTCCCAAGCCCAGCGCACAACCTATTGCTGGGATGGGGGTGGTTTCGCAACCAAATACACGTTTATATAGCGAGCCGCTTGCTCCAAGCAGACACCCGCTTGCAGCCGAACCTACTGGTGAACAGACACTGCAGACTTCAGTGAGCCCTTAAAACGAATAAGTCGGAGTGGCCCCACCGAAGCTCCCTCTCTTTCTGCCGTAACCCAAGGCTCCACTCGGATTGGTTACCGCATCTCGCACATGGGTTGCTCACGTTGCCCAGAGTGCGCGAACGAGTACGCAAGAGTCGGGTTTGAGTATAGCCATGCAACTGTAACTGCAAACCCAGCGCAACGACTATACCCCATTTCACTCCGTACGTAATTAGGTTTGCGTAATTAGGTTTGTCACACCCGTCACAGTGACTTAAATTCATATGACTCATTTGGATTAAATTATTTTTGAAAAATTCAATACTTGTTAAAGCAATAACAACGCTTTACTAAACTTGTTAACACAATTAAACTTATAGCTTGCTTATTCGCAACTCACTTCTCTGCTCACTTTACTTGTAGCTTGCTGACTTGTAACTCGTAACTAACTCCAACTCCGCTGTGTCGTGGCTCTTATATACCTGCGCTCGCACTCATGGCAACTCTCGAACGTTTTGAAGTTCATCGCTCATTCTCTTTCTCTCGCTGTTCGCAGTGTTCATCCAACTGACGTTTCTCTTTGTGGAACATTCTACGTCATTTCTCGAACATTCTGCCAATTTCTCGTTGTTCGCTTTGTGTTGCCGCAGTATTCGCCACAGTCAAGGCGCATCAATACAAGGTGGTGTTGATTGATCAGCTGATTGGATATTTTGGTTTCTACACTACACCATTTCCAGTTGGATTTTGGAATGCGTAAATTGGATTATAGAATAGCCAATTGAATTTCAGAAAGCGTAAATTGGAATTTAGAATAGTCCACTGGATTTTAGAAAGCGTCAATTGGATTTTAGAATAGTCAAGTGAATTTTAGAATGGGTTAATTGGATTTTAGAATAATAAAGTGGATTTTAGAAATCGTTAAATGGAGTTTGGAATTGTCCATTGGATTTTAGAAAGCGTCAATTGGATTTTTCATGATTCGTACACTATACATAGATTTTATTCTGATTAATTATAAATATGATTTAAGGATCGCTCAGATATACTTTTTATTAAACTCTAACAATATAATATGTATTAAAGTTAAACAAGAGGTTAGATTTAGGAATTTACGATCTGCATACATATACATATACACAAAAACACGATGCTGCTGGTGTATACAGATGACATTGACATCTCTGGCCTGAAACCCAGAGATGTCAGCGCAGCATTTTGCAGATTAGAAAAAGAAACAAACGTGATTGGCTTACATAGCGGTGAACGAGGATAAGGCAAAGTACCTCCTGGCAACACATAAAAAATCTTAGCGTATTGGGGCATACGTCACTGTTGGCAGTCATAGCTTTGGAATAGTAAAGGACTGTGTGTACCTAGGATCCAGCCATCCAGATAAACACCACCAATAATGTCAGTCTGGAGATAAAGCGAAGAATAACACTTGCCAACAGGTGCTACTTTGAGGTCGGCAATTGAAAAGCAGAGTCCTCTCTCGACGAACGATAATCACGCTCTACAAATCTCACATCATGCCCGTTCTTCTATATGGCACAGAAACATGGACGATGTCTATGTAAAAAAGATGACAAGGCTTTGGATTCCTTTCGAGAGAACTATTATACGCAAGATCTATGGCCCTGTTCTCGTGGCGACGCGTACCGAAGAAGATGGAATGACGAACTGTATGAGCTTTTTAATGACATGGACATAGTTAAGTGCATAAAAATACGATTGCGCTGGCTTAGACATGTTGTACGCAAGGATGACAACTGGCGAAGCTTTTTGGTATCGGCCCAAACCGACAAACGGATGTAGTGCCGAATAAGAAGATCTGGATGAGTGTAATATAAAAGAATGCGGATAACGAACACGTGAACAAATTATTAAACGGACGAATACCGCACATAAAAAACTGATTACTGCAAACTTTATAAAGAAAATTCCAAAATTCACTTTACATTTTCTAAAATCCAATTGACGTTTTCTAAAATCCAATGGACTATTCTAAAATTCAGTTGACGCTTTCTAAAATCCAACTGACCATTCTAAAATTTAATTTACGCTTTCTAAAATCCAGTTGACTATTCTAAAATCCAATTAACGATTTCTAAAATTCAATTGATTATTCCAAAATCCAATTGACTCTTTCTAACGTCCAATTGACCCTTTCTAAAGTCCAACTGGAAATGGTGTAGTACAGGAGAAAGTCATCCAAGAAGAAGTGACGCAACGTTAGGATGTCAACAAAACGAAATGACGAAAATTATCTCCTATTCCCTTTCGTTTTGACATCTTCCTGTACTAAAAAGCAATAACAAAATACAAGGGACTTTTACTTATATGTAATTGCCACCTGGTCAAGGCAACATCGCAAAAAATATAGAAAAAATGTTTTTTCTTAGCAGCGGTCGTCCCTCGGCAGGCAATGGCAAACCCCCATAATGTATTTCTGCCGTGAAAAACAGCTTCTCATAAAAATACAATCGCCGTTCGGAGTCGGCGTAAAACTGTAGGTCCCTCCGCTTTGTATGAGAACATCAAGGCGCACGTCACAAATCGGAGGAGAAGCTCGGCCAAACACTAACATATGTGTAAGCGCCAATCTATTATTATTATTAATTGCCACCACCTTGTATGGATGCGCCTTGGCCACAGTATGTAACTCTGGCATAATTGTAAGTGCTGCCACATATTATTTTGACAAACATATGCTCTTTCGCTCATGATTGTCATTGTACCATGATTTTGTTTCCATTTTTGTAAAGATCCTTACGAAACTTCCAATTGCTTTAAATTGAACTTCTATTTTTGTTTCACATTTACAGTTTTGGTGTCTTAAGACTAAAAAAAAGCACCAAAAAATACACCAAGCACCAAACTCAAAGATTTTCGCGTTTTGAATTAAGAAAAGCACTCAATTTAGTGCGAAAAGCACTGAGTTCGCTACAGTGCCCACGTACAAACATTTCCCTACGATAAAATTTCGCACGCGAGAAAACTGACAGTTCGTATGCAAGCGCCAGAGCGCAGGTATAGACGTGTAGTGAAGGAGCTGGATTTACATGAGACGATTTTCATGGCGATACAACATCGCTTGAGAACTAGCCTGTGGGGCATCCCACAGGGAACAAAAGTTGAACGAGTGCAGTGCAGTTTTCAGTGTGTTTAAATTTTGATATTATGATTTATGGTAATTTCGAATCTTCCAAAAGCTCTTCCACGCTGCAAAATGTGTTTTATATTACACTCAACCCTGCAAAAGAGCATATTTTTACCTTCTTGTCCTTCAAAAGGCGGAGAATGTGCCGTTTTTGCATTACAAGAGTGTGCTATTTTAAGAAACGAACACAAAATTCTCTCACCGTTTGCCTTTATTTTAGAATCGAACGCGGGGAAAGGGGCAATGAAAAGGCGACCATTTTTTGTTAGAAACGAAAACATCGATAAGTAAAAAATTTGTAGTAGTTTTTCCAAATTTTTACTGGATGGCGTTCGATAACGACAAAAAATGATCCAACACACAAAAATTGAGAGAGCAAGCGTTCACTTTGATGCAAGAGAAGCGTTCATTTTGTACTGGCAAATTTTTAGTCAGCAAAAATTATCCAACACGAAAACATATGATCACAAAA
>NW_023458558.1:60651403-60652732 GCF_013731165.1 Rhagoletis pomonella
ATGTGTACACACGTTGTCACAAGCGAAAATGAAGAAAATTGCAGTAAGAAGCCACCACCAAATTGTAAACAACGAAGAAATGTAAATAAACGGCTAATGTCAAAATCGTTCAACTTTTTTCCTTAATGCGATTCTAACGGGCTACCCTCCTGCCCGCGTGATCTTGTCTTTTTGGTTCATGGTTCAGTACAACATTACAGGGCTGCAAAAGTTAGTAGGAAAGTAAAAGACTATGCAATAATAGGTGCGTTCGTTTAAAATCTCCAACAGAAACCAACCAACTGCCAAATTCCGGCGAAATGTCATCTGTTCGCTCACAAGAGAGAAATATCCAAAATAGTACGCGAACAGAAAATTTGCAGAAACTTGCAAGTTAGACGAACAGCTGATATAATTTTTGTTTACATACAAAAGTGTAAAATTTAAAACGTACGAAAAGTCATCGCAAAGTGTTATACTGACACAGTTTATTGATTAAACAAATAACTACTTATTTCTTACAAGTTTAATTAGTCGCATTTTGTAATTTTTATCTTCCAAACCATCAAATTAAATTTTGTGATTTGCGTAAATGCCAACCAGCTGTTTTTGATCAGCTGTTTCCCTGTTGGCAAATTGCTGTTGGCAAAAATTTTTCCAACAGAAACTAACAGCTTCCCCTCAAAATGAAATGTCATCTTGCTCTCTCAATTTCCCCTACTTTGCAAGTTTTTTGCGTACGCGAACGCAAAAACCTGTAAGTTTTGGTTAAACATGAACAATTAACAGCTACGCGAACGAACCTAATATTGAACAGTGAGTTTATTACATTCGATACGATACTAGGGTTCTGGTTATCGATTCCAAAAAGTATCGTTTCAAAACTATCGAGTAGAAAATATCGGTATCGAATGCCAAAAGTATCGATATGGTATCGTATCGAATCGAAATTCGTGTCCCTATGTGTGATTTATTTAGCTCTTAAGTTTGACAAACCGCTTTAGTCGACCGGCATGCCGTTTTAATCCTCAGTAGGTATACAAGATTGAAGTAACACAATTAGGTGGGTTGACAGACATGTCTAATATTCTATTCAATTTATACACAAAATCAGCTGAGCTAGGAACACCACCTTATATAAATTCGCCTTGGGCTGGGTACTCTGGCGCACGTTTTTAATACGTACTGTAGATAAACAAACGTGCACGTGTGTCATTTGTTTGACATTTGGTTAGTTCAGGCCGTGGAGTTTTTAATTTTAGTATTGCGAGTTTGTTGTTTATAAATCTGCATTTTAATACAAAAAAAAAAGAATATGAAGAGGCTTAGTGATGAACGAGCCAAAATTCT
>NW_023458558.1:60652832-60659336 GCF_013731165.1 Rhagoletis pomonella
AAAAAAAAGAATATGAAGAGGCTTAGTGATGAACGAGCCAAAATTCTTTTTGAAAAGTTGTCCAAATAGTGAGTAAAACATATGTATTTAAGTATATTGATGATAAATTATCGCTTGCATTCAATAAATAACATTTGCAATTTTTCCAGCATTGGCACCAATGTAAAGCAACTAATTGACCGCCCGGATGGAACATATTGCTTCCGCGAACATAGAGATCGTGTGTACTACGTATCCGAACGCATACTAAAATTATCTGAATGTTTTGGTCCTGAAAAGCTTGTTTGCGTAGGTACTTGCTTCGGAAAATTCTCCAAAACAAACAAATTGAAATTTCATATTACTGCACTATACTACCTGGCACCATACGCCCAATATAAAGTTTGGGTCAAGCCATCATTTGAACAACAGTTCCTCTATGGCAATCATATACCAAAATCAGGTCTAGGTCGTATCACCGAAAATGCCGGCCAGTATCAAGGTGTGGTGGTTTACTCTATGAACGATTTGCCTTTAGGATTTGGTGTACTAGCGCGTTCTACGACTGAATGTAAAACTGCAGATCCGATGACCACAGTTTGCTTCCATCAGTCAGATATTGGAGAATATATACGATCAGAAGATACGCTTTTTTAGTGTAGACTGTATTTTGTTTTAGATAATAAATAATTTAGATGTATAATAAAAGAAAAATACTTCGCTATTTCTTTATGCTTCTTATTCCTCACACAAGTGCGCTCGGGTATAGAAAGGTGAATTCTGAAAAGGGACAGTGGAAAAACTTGGAAAGAATGCAGCACTCGGAAAAACACCACATGTGATTTTTTGTTGGGTAACTATCAGGGCTGCCGTCTCCGCTTTTACTGCCAAAATTGGAAGTTTTTTTTCGTTGGAAGGAAGCTTAAAATTTTGGTAGGTTTCTTTGCACAGAAAACATCTCTAATAGTTTCAACAATGACAAGGATGTTAAAATATTTAAACGGCACTACGTGTTTACGGAAAATTTAATTCATATCATTCACGAAAATTAAAAAGAAAACTACTTATTGATAGTGCAGTAAATCGTTGAATCTCAAAGTTTTTAACCGCAACTCGAAGAAATTAATGACAAACCAGCAGTGCGCAAATTTGGTCCCAAGCTCGGAAGCTCTTAGACCCGGACATTTGTCAAACCTAGCCGTAGGTTTTTTTTACTTTACTTATGTATATATATGTCATAAAATATGTACGCAAATGTATAAAAAATTAACGACGAAATTTTATTTTCTGCTACGATTTTTCACTTCGTTTACTCCGAGGGCTTTATTAAAACTATAAATTATGCGAATTTGTGGCCATTTTTTTGATTTTTCGGAAATGAATCGAAATTGGAGCTCATATTCGGGCTCAGCCAGTCTAAATAAATGTCGGTAGGTGGGTTTGGTTCAAGCACACACAATATGTACAATAATAGCAATTAATTTGGCCTTTTTTACCTACAAATTTTTTTTTTATTTTTAGTGCTGTCAAATGCCGTTTTCTTGATTAAAAGAAATGGCACGAAAGAAGCCATTTTGGTAGGTTTTGTATCCAGTTCTTGGTAGGAAAGAAAGTTATAGTGGTAACCTTGGTAACTATATAAGGTGCGTTCGTTTAAAATCTCCAACAGAAACCAACCAACTGCCAAATTCCGGCAAAATGTCATCTGTTCGCTCACAAGAGAGAAATATCCAAAATAGTACGCGAACAGAAAATTTGCAGAAACTTGCAAGTTAGACGAACAGCTGATA
Source organism: Rhagoletis pomonella (assembly GCF_013731165.1). Taxonomy (NCBI): domain Eukaryota; kingdom Metazoa; phylum Arthropoda; class Insecta; order Diptera; family Tephritidae; genus Rhagoletis; species Rhagoletis pomonella. The sequence goes on from NW_023458558.1 coordinate 60,654,602, forward strand.
TAATTTTTGTTTACATTCAAAAGTGTAAAATTTAAAACGTACGAATACTCATTACAAAGTGGCATCCTGGCACAGTTTATTGATTAAACAAATAACTACTTACTTCTTACAAGTTTAATTAGTCGCATTTTGTAATTTTTAACTTCCAAACCATCAAATTCAATTTTGTGATTTGCGTAAATGCCAACCAGCTGTTTTTGATCAGCTGTTTTCCTGTTGGCAAATTGCTGTTGGCAAAAATTTTTCCAACAGAATCCAGCAGCTTCCCCTCAAAATGAAATGTCACTTTGCTCTCTCAATTTCCCCTACTTTGCAAGTTTTTTGCGTACGCGAACGCAAAAACTTGTAAGTTTTGGTTAAACATGAACAATTAACAGCTACGCGAACGAACCTATAAACGAGCTGGTAATCAGCTGTGAATTCATAAAACTTATTTGGCACCTTATTCTTTAATAGATACGAGATATAACAATAGGGATGAGTTTTATAAGGAATGGACCCAGAATACTCCTAGCGGCCATATTGCCTAGCTTACCTGGCGATCCAGCACAACATGACGTTGTGTCTAAAGATACAAATACATACAAGGCGTACTTGCAAAGTAAACCCGATTTGAATGAAACCGGATGGGAACGCCTAAAAGATATGTTTAAAGTTGAGTGAGTAACTACTATACCCATAAACAAAGTCTGTCCTAAACATCATAAATAGCCTGTTCCCGTACTTCACGATTTGCAGGTTTTGCAGGAACAGCTGCTTTCGCATTTAATAAACCTTATGTGAACGTGGCGTACGGGAACGACTTTGGACTAAATCCTGCAAAACCTGCAAATCGTAGACGTTCTGGAACGCACTAAAAATGTTGTCTCTGTATAGCGAGTTTGGCAGTATATCTTCTGAATTGAACTCCGTCTATCAGTCAGGTTTCGTTGGCTTTTTATTTGGCGCAGTATACGGTGGTGTTATAAATTCTCGGACTGCATATATGGACTTCATGGAAAACAATCAAGCGACGGCATTTAAATCACATCTCGATGCCAAAGTGAGTTAGGTGAAATAAATTTAAGGAATCTTAATAGATTTAAAAACATTAAATGTTTTTTTTTTTTAGCGCAAATTACAAGATCAAGTAACAATGAGTTTCGCTAAAGGTGGTTTCAAATGGGGTTGGCGTATTGGTTTGTTCACGACTTCCTATTTGTGAGTAAAAAAATGGTTTTTATAAAAAACCCGCTAACATAGCAAACATTTATATTACAGTGGAATAATTACTTGTGTTTCTGTATATCGTGGAAAGTCTTCCATTTTCGAATACATAGGAGCAGGTTTAATTACAGGCGGCCTATATAAAGTAAATCTAGGTCTGCGTGGGATGGTTGCTGGAGGTATTATTGGTGGCCTATTGGGAAGCGTGGCTGGTGCGGCATCACTCGCACTCTTATATGCGTCTGGTACTTCTATGGAGGAGATAAGATATTGGCAATATAAATGGCGCATACAACGAGAAGATATGGTCCACGATGCAATGAAGGTAGCAATATGCATTTACGTACATATTTTCTGCAATATTTTGTTCATTCATTATATACACCCCGTGTCATAATTATGTATAAGCGCCCACATATTGCCAAGTCTAAAACTTTTTTTAAATGACTTCTCAAAAAGGAGAAGGTTATCAATTCGTCGGATTTTTTATTTTATTTTTTTGTGTATGTTATCGCATAACTTTTAAAATGAAAGGTCTTACCTTACAGGTGGTGCCATACTAATTTCGTTTAAATCCCATCATTGGATTATGAAGAAATTAACTACATTCTTAAATTTTTTATATGAGAGTGGAAGTCGGTTTTGTTTTTTGCTTAAAAATTACTCGTTATTTAATTTACCCCCCCTATTATGAATTCATACGATGCACGATAAACACTTGCATTCTGTTATTCTCTATTACCAATCGATGTTGTCGTATAAAATCCGATAGTTAGGGTAGCTAGTTTGTGCTGGTTCACAATTAAAAGTAAACAAAAACCACATCCATTCGCAACAGTACATCTGTCGGGCGTATGAAAACGATAATACGACAACTGATTTTATACGATACGCTTGCAAGCGTTTATCGTCTATCGTATAAAAATTCATAATAGGTGGGTTAGTTATTTTGTATTTAAAAATATTAAGCAGCAAAAGAAGTTGCACTTTATTATACTAAAATTTAACGAGCTACCAAACTGCATACTTAACATCTTTCTTATAAATCTAATTAAGAAGTTGGACATTTTTACGATGGCATGTTCAATTTATTTTTAAGTCAGATGAAGTAAGTATTGCACAACGTTGGAAACCTATGCTGGATTTCCACCAGGCATTAAATGGCAAAAATTACAAAGCTGGGCATTAAAAAATAATCGTGTCATTATGTTACAAAACAGTCACTAAGTTTATTTCCACATTGCATTTTTTTTAAATGGCATATGATTTTTGTAAAAATAACTACATTTTGGTTCACTTGTAATTATGAAACGGGTTGTATGTGTGCATATCGAGCCCTAACTGCGAAATAACGTAAGCGACACTTTTTCGACATTTATTCTTTGCTGCATAAATGCTTATTACGTTATTTTCGGGGCCAGGGCTCGAAATATGTGCGTACATATGTATGAATACTTACGTATTTTTTTAGGCGCAAGTAGACCATGCTATGAAAACGCCCAGCATCTTTAAAAAGCATGACGAAAAAGTTGGCGAAAAAATAACTTTGGATCCCATCAAATAATTATGATCAAGAAGTTTCTTTAAAGAAACTAGTAGAGAATTAATTTTGTTTTATTTTGAGTCTTTGTATATTTGCTAAAGATTATTTCGTTATAAATACATTCGTTACATTAGACAGCTAGACATGTATAGAAGACTTTATTCTTATTTGTTAAACAAACAGAGCAAATATAAATTGTTTAACTTCAACTTTTGTGTATATGTATGTATGTTATTGAACTGACTACGATTCCTTATAGAAAGCGTTTGTTATGCAACAGAACACATGATATGATAAATTGCAACAACTTATATACTTGAAATGCTAACGATGAATGACCTTCGAATACGATTTGAAATTGAAGCAGTTAATCGCTGTACATACATATTTTTATGCGCTCATGTAAATATTTACGTAATATTTAATAGTTGAACGAATCTTGCACGATTATCACGAATATACATACATATCTTCTAACATTGAATAATACATTTCATTCTATGTATATCAAGAAGGGTGTGTATAAATTGCAAAAATACTATTCAAGTAATCGTAATATTGATAGACTGTAAATTAAACATCAGGTGGAAGAAAAAGGAAAGCATTAGTAAAATGATTGCCGCGAGGTGCGAGTTGCAACACAGAGCCCCATATTTGTATATATACTTATATTGCAGTTAAGATTGCTCTTGTGGGCGAGTCAAGCCCTTTGCACCGCGACTAGGTGGGCCTTTCGGTTTTGCAAATGCTGGTCTGCTGGCAAGCTTTTTTGGGTGGAGTTCATCGAGTAGAAACTCCTCAGTCAGTTCTGATCCACTATCGACTTCCAACTATAATAAATAAAAAATTTATAAAAAATATATTCGATTTTCTAATTTTCAACTTTACCTTCTTTACTACATTAACACCAAGAATGTTCAAATTTTCTAAAAACGGTGCTTTGCAGCTAGAATACATCATGCGTTCACGTACTGAACATGTATATCCAGGCATGGAGTAAATGAAAAAATAAGCTTCTTGATATTCACCTTCGTACGTGTGCTTGAAGAGATATAAGTGATAGCGTGCATTTTCCGTCGGGACTTGACGGGGCAACTCACTCAGCGGAACCACTGCTGCTTTTGACACATGTATGCGTTCCTCTTCGAGATCTATTCGAAATTGCAAATAATCATATGAACCTCGTAATAAATCTTTTACCGCCTCGACAGTGGTATCAGACATTGGACACGCTACTCCACCCAGTGTTTGGTGACGCGTATCGGTATTTATATCGGTGTTGATTTCAGTTTTTCGCAACTCTACTAACTCTTCCTCACGAGTTGTTAGTGGTGCTGGTGCTGCATAGTCTTGTTTATGCCGAACATAGCCTTCAAAAGTCGTTTCTTCTAATGTTGTTGCGTGTATTTCTTCAGTAATATGTGCCGAGCCAAATTCTGTTTTAAGCGTGGCTTTTGTAGAAGCATAAACCATTTTTTGTCTTATGGTGGCATTATCGGGTACCCAACTCAACAATAGCCAGGCATAACCAAGTGAGGTTTTACTATCCAAGCGATAAAGAATATAACATGGTACGCTTTCTTCTATTAGTGGACTGATCAGTTTGTCATAGTCCCTCTCCCAGTCTTTCTTTACATCTGCCGTGGCAGTACAATTGAGCTCCTCTGCAAGATAATTATGGTTATAATTTACACCCTTTCGATCTTATCTCAAAATTAAACAGGCTTACCATTTTCTATTGATACCTTTATCACACGCAGCTTTCCGTTTTTGCTTTTTGCAAACACTTTTGTAAGTTTATCATTACCTAAAAGATATAATAATCATCCAGATTTATTGTTACAAAAAACATAAATACTATATACCTTTTATCCCAGTTTGGTGCGACATATTTTCTATTTTTGGCTAATTTTCGGCAAATACCTGGAGATAAATTACAATTACTCACTCCAACACAACAACAAAAACATGTTTACTTCTACAGGG
>NW_023458558.1:60659436-60676918 GCF_013731165.1 Rhagoletis pomonella
TGTTGATTCAAACTCACCATTTTAATGCAAATTTACATGTCTGGCTGCAGCTGAGTGCGCGAAGAAGCTTGCCACAATTGGTTAATTTCCAGAGAGTCAAATCCCATTACAGGCAACTTGGAATTCAAATATGTTTTTAACTTAATTATGAAAAATCAATCGGTAAGTGCAAAGCGCTGATTAATATATACCTAAATATGTTCAAAATGTCGTGCACAGAGTTTTACGATTATATTAGGGAAAATACAGAAGTTTTGAAACAAGTTCACAGCAACGAAAAATATGACTGATATTTTAATGTTATCTTGTACTCAAATTTTTTTCTTTCATGAAACCTAGTGTACTTAACAGTGCCGTAAAAAATTATTGCCTCGGAGGCTCTTTCATCAGATCACAATTTCTAATCAGATTCTTAAGAAAAATTTTGAAAATGTATCTTTTGAGTCAATTAATAAAGTGCAAGTCTGAAGTTGCCAGAAAATTTCGTTGATTTTTAGCATTTTTTTGCTGCTAAAAAGAATTGAAATTATTGCCTCGGAGGCTCTTTCATCAGATCACAATTTCTAATCAGATTCTTAAGAAAAATTTTGAAAATGTATCTTTTGAGTCAATTAATAAAGTGCAAGTCTCAAGTTGCCAGAAAATTTCGTTGATTTTTAGCATTTTTTTGCTGCTAAAAAGAATTGTCGAACATAGTTTCTATGAAAGAAACTCTACTAAAATCATTACAATACTAAAATCAACTAAAATTTAATGGGCTGCAAAACTTAATTTACAAAATTTTTATAAAAAGTCTGATTAGAAGGTTTGTATGCAACTTTATTGAATTTTCCCGAGTTTAGCACAAAGTTAAGAAATTTTATTTTTATGTTTTTTTTTTATGTATTTAGTATAAAGAATAAAAAAGGCGCATGCATTGCGAAAAATTCTCTGTGCTTTAGTTGTGATAATTTGTTTTGTTTTGTTGGCGTACGTCGTAGTGATCTCATGTTTTTATGTTTTTGTTTTGTCTGTCAAAATAAAATTTTACTACATCTGTTCGCACGTAATTTTTGTCGAAACGAAGGGGAAGGGAGCGATTTTGAAGATATCTCTTAGCAAGACCCTGACCAAAGCTCGTACAGAGTTTGGTAAGGATTGGTGAAGAGGCTACTGAGATACAGCATTTCATCATAAGTGAGCGAGGTCACGCCCATTTTCCAAGAATTTCATAACAATACATATTGTTTTTTACCACAATTATACTCCACATATTAATTTTTGCATTTTTTCGAAAATACCGTCATATGGGAAGTGGGCGTGGTTACAGTCCGATTTCGCCCATTTTTAATACCAACCTACCTTGGATAAAGGGCAAACTACACATAAAATTTCGTTGAGATATCTAAATTTTTGCTCGAGTTATTGTGTACACGGACGGACGGACAGGCAGACATGGCTTAATCGACTTCTCTTTTCATTCTGATAATTTATGTATATATTTGTCCATATCTATCTCGATTCGTTTTGGCTGTTACAAACAACCGTTATGCGAACAAAATTAATATACCCTTGAGCACAAGTGCGCTCGGGTATAAAAAGAGGGGTTTATTTTTTCGGTATAGAACATTCCTAGGGGGTGCGGGCATAAAAATTCCGACTTTACTTTTTCACATGCATTTTTGAATCACCCTTACGTACATACAAGCGGCCGCTGTGGTGTAATGGTTGGGAGAGCGCATTCCATTCCGAAAGGTTCCGACCAACATCAAACGATGGAAAACCTCCGAGTGTATTCTGCCATGAAAACCAGCTTCTAATAAAAATACAAGCTCCGTTCGTAAAAACTTAGCCACTCGCTTTGTGTGACATCAAGGCGCTCGCTACAAATCGGAGGAGAAGCTCGGCCAAACACTAACATGTTGTGTAAGCGCCAATCTATTATTATTATGTGCATGTATGCGAAATTATAGGGGCACGGTTTGCAAAGCTGTCCCATACGAAAACCGGTTTTTACCGTGCAATCCGTGCAATCTGTGCACCATGCAAGGGCTTTGCAAGACTCAGAGAATACCCCTTATGAGTTATTATTCGTATAAGAAAGATGACGACGAGGAGAAGTTCAATATTTAATTTTTTTCGCTCAACGTGAATTAACCGACATGCCGTGAAAAATCAAAATTGCGTATAATTATGCTATACATGTCTCAAAATACCCTTTTATAAAGACCTGGCTTCCACATTTTTGTTAAGAGTTTGGTACAGCTTGTGCGTTTGATGGTGTGACACGAATGGAGGGATCGGTTATCAAGAAGACACCGCTTTAGAAAATCTTTTCGCGCAATTTTTGGATGTTTTGACGTACGCCAGACGTAAACAAAACGAGTACAAGTGGAATTATTACATAATTAGGTTTTTAAAATTTTGTTAATTAGCTCCCAGTTACACCCGTACTATAAAGTTTAAATTAAATAAGCCCATTCATAAAGTTTCCATTTAATATTTTTGATAACTCTTTGATAATATTTCTCAAATTTTTTGTTAACATTTTCTCTAAGCTTGTGGCAACCGTAGTCCACTGGCTTGGCCATGTCGTTCGAATGGACAGAAACGCTCCTGCCTCTTCTGCGTTGGAAAGACCAGGTGAAGAAGGACTTGGCTTCACTTGGCATTTGCAATTGGCGTCAGTTGGCACAGAAGAGAAATGACTGGAGTGCTGTTTTGGACTCGGCCAATATCGCTTAGGCGGTTACAGCGCCAATAAAGAAGAAGAAGAAATTCCTCTCCAACTTTTCATGTACAGAAAGGTGAAACAACTATACGCCGGGTATACATATAAAGTTCGGTTTCGCCCGAACGAATCGTGGTATTTTCTGAAGATTTCAGAGTTCTTTTAGCATTTAGATTTTTAATGCTGAAATGCTTTATGCGGTGTTTACATTATATTTAGATGATTCAACTTTCACAGGCGATTAGTTGAATCAAAAGTTGAACGAAAAGCAGCCGATCGACTTCGTTGAAAGCGATTAGCTGAAAGGCCGTTTACACCAACTTTTAGTTAAAAGCAACAATCGCCTGGCGTGAATGCCTTTCAACTAATCACTTTCAATGAAAGTTGATTCAACCAATCGCTTCTAAAATTGCTTGTCTAATAGCCCCATGTAGGTATAGAATTGCGTATGGGTAAATGTACCATTAGGGTAAAATTTATAGGCTATGTGCTTATGTGCTAAATGCACATTTATCATTTAGCATAGACGGCCTATATGTTCACAGTTGTTAATGCATCTAACAATGATGATTTGAATCAAACACATTTTCACTTTTTTCATCCTAATTGCTTTATTGCACGGCTACTTAATAACTATTTAAGTAATAATTTATGCTTCTCACTATTATTAAATGTACACATTTTTTTTATATATAAACCTAATATATCACTATATATAACTACATACTTAAAATAACATGATTTTAAAAGTACAAACCACTAGCATTCAATGACTTACTTATGTATTATTTTTAAAGGACGTTCTTGAATGTTTTTGTATGTTTGAATGTAGGAATTCTTTTTAATTGATCGAATGTACAACAATGTACAAGATGTATTGTGTATGTAAGTTTCATAGTAAATGAAGTATTTAAAGTGTTAAATTCATGATAGTGATATGTAATGGGTATAGTTTTCCCAATTATAATAATGTGTTTTCAAATTATAGCTAAATCGATTGAGGAAAATACTACTTCGATTCTTTTCAACAACTTTATAGCACTCTTAGCGTTTCTTTTTTTCTTATTGTACTTTACATTTCGTTTAAATAAAATATTCGTCTTAATCCTTAACAATTCCCGTTTCGTTTGCATTTTGCCTCTGATATGTATAATAAATAAGTTAAAAAGTTGTTTTACATTTGTATGTGTGGGAAAGCTTTCTGCCGCTTCGAATTCATAAATATTTACTTTACATAAATTGATTGTGTATAAGTTAAAAAGGACTTCTTCTTTTTGGTAATCAATACTAAGTTAATACTCCATATGAACAGGTTTAAATCTAAACATATGTAAAATCTCGCTACATATGTAAATACATACTCAATGTACATGCAACTAAAATTAGGGACGTATTTTAAAAAAATCGATCAAATTAATCAAGCTTTAATAATTATAAACACATTAAAAAACACATAGCATCAATAAAAGCTAATACAAGCAAGAATAGTTAACCAACCATTTTGTAGCGTGGGCCGTGCAGACCCGACACGAATCACATTTTTGACAACAACCGCGCAACGGTTTCTATCATTACTGCATAAATCTCAGCTACACCGTTATCGTTTTCTTTTGTTCATAATTCCGATCCTTAAGCAATTGATCCAGCTGTTCCTCCTGATAGTAGACAATGAATTCCGCCGGTGCAAGCGTTGCGAATAACGCGCAAATGCTGGGTTTAAGATTGTAGAAGAACAATAATTGTGAGCGCGCAGCAAAATCACTCAACAACGATTCGATAACAGTGGCTGCAGTGAAATCAGCACCGTAAATATGCGAAGCATCGATAACGACGGGTACATTTTGTCGCATGGAGTGTTTTGTTACCAGATTCCGCACATAATCCACAGAGGGGAAAATCAAACAACGATCTGGCGTGATCATGAGGTATTCATTGCCGGCCTGAGTGGTTAGGATTTCGGTTGTGATTTTGGGACGCGCCGCATGGTACAGAATAAATATGACATTCAAGCCGACTCCAATTAGTATGCCGATTTCCAACGGCAACACCAGACAGGCGATAAATGTGCCCAAACCAGGGACAAGATCACTCTCTATACATGGAAAATATGAAAAAAAAGTTAAGAAAAATCCTTTGATAATTTGAGATAAATCAGCAGAAACTTACTTTTGGCGCGCCACATTGGTTTGATTACGCGCACCTCGACCATAAACATAACGGCAGCAATGATAATCGCCGCCAATGTCGATTTGGGTATGAAGAAGAAATAGGGTGTAAAGAAGATTAGCGCAACGATCACTAAGCTGCCGGAGTAGATATTGCTGAGCGGCGTTCTCACGCCACTAGCATTATTGACTGCGCCACGACTCAGTGCACCTGTGCCTGGGAAGGCCTGCACGAAGGAATTGGCAATATTTGCAATGCCAATGGCGATGAGTTCTTGCGAGGCATCCACTGGTTTGCCGTTGCCTGTTTGGAAGTAAATTATTGGTTAATTTCAATTGCATGACAGTGACAGGAGAAGACAAAACAATATATATACTTACCAAAGGCTTTAGCGATCGAAATAGTTTCCATAAGCGATATGAGCGGCAGCACAATAAGTCCAGAACCTAAATTTTTAACCATGTCAATGAAGTTCTCCTCATGCCCGGATAATGTCTCATTGGCGGACATGTGGAATGGTGGTGGTTGTACAGTAGGCATGCCCGCGGGAATGTAACCGATAACGCGGAAGGGTGTGTTTTCGCCCTCGGAATGTAGCATATAGCCCAAGATTCCGCAGACGATGACCAATATGGCATTACGGGATGTGCCAATCAGCCACATGACTTTGTTGAAAATATTTTGGGTCTTCGAGCGCAGAGTAGGCTCCTTGGGACCAATCTTCAATGATGATAACAACTGCGGGTAATAAATAACACAAATGTTACGATTCTAAAAATTCTTTCCAATGAACAGAGTACAATTTTTTATTGAAAAAATGTGCACTAAAAACTTACCCTCATCATCAGTAGCACCACGATGCATGTGATACCCAAAATCGTATCCGTGGCGCGTGTCTGCTTGATATTCTCGAAAATGTGTGTTGTAATTTCCAAAAATGTTGTACCAGGCGCCGGTATGCCCAGTATGTCTTTCACTTGCGATGCAACAATTATTAATGAAACTGCTGATGTGAAACCGGATGAGACAGGACCAGAAACGAAATCCAATAGGAAGCCCAAACCAAAAATGCCCATAAACAATTCCACAATACCACAAAGCAGCGTAAGTAATACGGCCAGCGGCACGGAACCTTTAGCGGTTTGAAAAGTTAGTAGCGCTACGATAGCCGAAGGGCCAACTGGCACGTCCTTACAACTGCCAAGTAAAATGTAGATGAAGCAACCCAAAAAGGAACCATATAAACCATACTGCAAAGAAAAATGCGAAAAGAAAAAATATCAATAAAATAATAGATTAATTTATGTACATATCTGTGTACATACACACATACGTACGTTTGTATTCCGCATTTCCACTGGGAATTAAAATACGCAAATTACAAAGATGCGCATTAAATAATACGCGTATACCTATGGCATTTTACAAAAAAAATCTACCATTTTGGTTATTCTAATGCTCAGTGGAAATTCGACATAAAATGTGTTATAATTAGGGATGTGCCTGATAGAAATTTTGCAGGATAACCGCATTTCAGAGATAATGTAATAAATAAGAGCCATATGCGTATATCCGGTGGATTGCTGTCCCTGATGAATTTCACGATCTTGTTATTTAAAATTGTAAATTCAGGGACCGCGAATAACTGTTATGGCTGATAATGGTTTATGCAATGATGCGGATATAGAAATAGTTTATTGCCCTTTCAAGTGGGTATGATTATTTTCATAACGAAAAATATGAACATTTTTAACTTAAATTCTTCAACTTGATATTAAAAAAACATTAAAATAGTCGGACAACAAAAATACAACCGGCTTCCGGATATCTACCGCATACCAGGCTTATCTCCAATTTTAATCAAAATAGCTTTTTATAAATAATAAAGTAAATATTTATAACTTCAACTTACAGCTGCTGGAAGTCCAGCTACGCCTGCGTACGCCAACGCCTGTGGTATTACCGTTAAACCCACAGTCAGACCAGCTACCACATCGCCCACAGCATCTTCGGTACTGTATTTGGGCAACCAATGGAGTATGGGCAGGCGTTTGTATAGCGTCTTGCGATTGAAGGTACGTCTCGTGCGGTCTTGCACCCAAGCTTTGGCACAATCCATTGTTTTAACAGGTGGTATCATTTTTTTGCCGTCTTTGGTTACTGCAAAAGTTTGATAAAAAGCAGAGGACGGAAAAATGGAGAGATTAAAATCCGGTTATAACAATTTTAGGTGGATGCAAACCATGTTAAACGAAGCTCTAAGTAAAAGAAACATTGCATAAAAATGTTTGATGTGAAACTTCTTTTGTGAATAGCGGTTTAAGGATATGATTCAGATTACGATGAATACTAGGATAACGATAAGGATGAATATACATATGTGTATATAGACAAGATTATTCTTTCTTAAGATAAAGATAAAGATAAGGAGAGAGATAAAGAAAGGGATAGAGGTAGAAACAAGGAAAGAGATAGGGGGAGGGATACAGATAAACATTAAGAGACAAAGTTAAAACTGGTAGTCGAGCCCCCCTTTGAACTCACTTCACCTCAACTCAACTCAGCTCACCTCACTTCACTTCAACTCACCCTAACCCACCTTATGTCACCTCACCTTAATTCACCACCATTTAATTTTATTTCTGAATTGATCACCGACTTTTAAATCAAAATTAAAATTAATTTCTGGATTTGATTAAGTCAACAAAACTCAACCTAGTGTTATGTTACACTATGTTCAGTCATACAAGTATTAGGATTATGGTATGATCAAGATGTGAATCAATAAAAGTTTTATTTCCGTGGCGCGGCCTAGGTACTTTCTTTTTAATAATTTATCAAGATATTTTTTTTTGGTTAAAAAAATAAAAATTTGGCATTACGACTTTTTTGTCTTATGCTTTGTTTTTTTTTTTAAGTTATATGTTGTTCGGATTAGGTACCTAGCCTAGCTCTTACCAAGTGGTCTTTTCCGAAAGGGGTTAAAGGCAATTTATTATAAAACGCATTTTTTCATAAATATATGAAAACAATAGCTACGAGTATATCCTTTAGTCGAATTATATTTTGCAAATGCTTACATCTACATATATACAACTTTGATGAAACTATGTTTTTTAACCGAAACATTTGAAAAAAAAATTTCATAAAAGTTTGTTAATAATAGCCAATAGCGAAAGCTAAGGGATAATTCGGAATAGCGGATTAAAAATCAAAATTTATACTACTTCATCTCTGGTTTTTAAATAAAAACAAAATTTGTTTTATGTCCATGGGCACAACCTTAATACATACATATATACATATGTTCTATATACTTATTTGCATCAAAGCCTCGTTAGTACTTAACATTTTTAACTTAAATTTTTCAGTGTTTACAAAGTGCTTCCCTTAACTTTATACAATTTAATGTCATTGTTCCACTGGCTTAAGCGTTCGGAATGCAAAGGCACGCGCGCGTTTTAATTAGCAATTAAAATGTTGTTCTTAATAAAATGTATTATTTTAGTGCATACACCTAGTAAGCACGCTAATTTACGGAAGGTCTAATAGTAAAAATTATGCTACCGTCCAATATACAGTGACGAGCAGAACTGTAACATGGTTTAACACTTTTTGTTTCAGCCACCGCTATATTTCCAAGTTCTAACGACTTTCATACTTTTGATGTATATTCTTGTTGGTACAACCCTACTCTCTCTCTCTCATAATGATTTGAAGTCAATACAACAACAATAAAAAAACCAGCAGACACAAATGTAAATTAAGGCAGATGTTACAGTTTTGCACTCATATACTTTTAAGAGCTTTTTAACAATTTTCACGGAAAAAAAGAACTAATAACACAAAGTTCAGTAGTCTTTTGCCTGTTTCAGTTCCTGGATGTGATTTGGCATACCTTATTTGTATCTTTGTAAAAATTCTGGAGGTATATCCTTAGTTTGCTTTCACAGCTCATGTACTCGATTTTACGGACTTTGATACTTATTAAGCTGTGCTTTTAGTTGATTTCGCAAATTCTCGATGAGATTCATGTCCGCGGATTGTGGAGGTCATTTGAAATTAGCAAATTTTCCGTTTTGTATCCAGTCTTTGCGAATATGTGCAGTGTGTTTTGGGTGATTTTTCAGCAGAAACTCTCATTTTTTCGACTACATCTTGCAAATTTTGTTGAAATATGAACAGATACTGTTCCTTACGCATAATGCGTACCAACGGACCAACAAAATTTTTGAAATACAACCCCAAACAATTAAGATCCTACCACTGTGATTCACAGTTTGCAGTACATGATGCGCTTGGGCTTAATTTGGGTCTTTGATCCAATACCATGCTCGGCCATCTGATTGAAAGCGATTAATTTAGTTTTATCAAAAATATGTTTTTTATTGCATTCTGAACGGCCTAACATATCCCAATAGGCAACGGTTCGGTTTTCGTGCGATGCTGCGAAATGCTGCCACACTCGCACATGTATTATGATCAAATTTGCTTTTTTCTTCTTTATGATGCGTTTGCGCTCAAGTTGGCAATTCTTCGCCTCGCTGTCTATTGATTTGCATTAAAGTTTAATACCTTAAGCGCTTCTGTAATAGTGGCTGCATCGCTACTTGCTTCTAAGTTCACAAGATATCGTACCGTAATATTTTTTAACAGACTTCCTTTGTCCTTGGGAACACTTTAGGCTATATTTTTTCTAAGACTTAACATTTTTAAGTAGCAAATTCCAAAATTTTTTGCCACTTTTCATGCGGTCCCGCCTTTCCGCAGTAAATCTATTATTTACATTTATGTTTCGTGATTAACCATATTATTTATTGGTGATCACTTCTTCAATAAATTACGATATAGAAAAAAGTCATCTGACTTCCAACTAAATAAAAGATAACTGTCAAATGCAAAACTGAGAGTGAGTGCAAAACTGTAACATCTGCCTTAATTTACATTTGTGTCTGCTAGTTTTTTTATTGTTGTTGTATTGACTTCAAATCGTTATGAGAGAGGGAGCAGGGATGTACCAACAAGAATATACAACAAAAGGATGAAAGTCTTTAGAACTTGGAAATATAGCGATGGCTGCATTAAAAAGTGTCACACCATGTTACAGTTTTGCTCGTCACTGTACATATATGTATATAGACACATACTATATACATACATACAGTAGAGCATAGCATTTTTCGATTTGCTCTCTGAACTAAGTAGGTTTCAAATCTTTCAGAATAATAAGTAATTTTTAGCAAAAAAAAACCGACTTCAACTCTCATATAAAAAAAAAATATATATATATATATCTCGTGATCCACTGATCGGATCTTAACCAGATTAGTATGGGACCACCTCTGAGACACTACCTTTCCGATGCAAAAATTATCGAAATCGGTTGACGTGGTCCAAAGTTATGCGGTAACATACATAAAAAAGATAAAAAAATAAAAAATATTCCGACGAACTGATAACCTCCTCCTTTTGTGGAAGTCGGTTAAAAACTGAAATGACGTTCTATCCCAACTCCTCACAGATAACTACTAACAGTTAAAAGTAAAACCGTTTAAAAAGTTTCATAAAGTTTAATTACAATAAAAATTAACCTCGAATTAGCGCGTTAAGTTATTTAGAATTTTCGTAAACAAATACAGAGAATAAGTACTAGTATGTGAATTTCCGTGCTTGTGTACAGACGTTCCCAGCAATATTCTTTACATGTGGGTGTGTATACAAGTGCATGCACATACAGCTGATCGTATGCGAAAATAACTTGTGTGCACTGCACTGGAAAAGTGCTTAGCGGGTTCAAATGTAAATTGCAAAAACAAAATTAAATTGTATGAAAAAAGTCGCTGATCAGTTTATGAGTCATTTATCACGTATATGCGAATTATTCGGTTAGTGTTTTTATATAATTTCTGCTGATCATTAGAGTTTTCACTGTCAGGGGTCTATGGTATACATACATATTTACAAAGAGCATGCCCAGCAGGAAAGTTAAGGCGTAGATATTGAATTGACTAAATTTTACGTAACTGCCTTCCCTAAAATGGAGCGCTAACCGTTGCATTTTCCAATGCCAACGAGTGCCAGCGCGCGCTATATGCCTCTGGTTTTATTTTATCTTTCACTTTTCGTAGGCACGATGATTTTGTACCCCAAACTCCAGGCAGCGAGATTAATGCATACAAATCATAAAATCGTTATTAACACAACAGATTTGTAAATTAATAGCTCGAGAAAATACTACCTATCAAGACAATGTCTTCAGACAAAACCCGTCTTTTCGCTCTCCTGTAAAATTTTAGTGACGTGAGATGTTCGGTTTTGCAAAAACATCGACGATATGTATGTGCGCATTTAATCAACGAAATTCCAAATGCGACATTGGCTGAACAAACGTTACGACCCCGGATCGAGTCACAGCTGGCGCAAATTTTTGTTTACAAGTTTTTTAAAGCTATTAATTGCTTTTTATACCCATTTGGGTATATAGGGGAAAAAATAGCCTCGAGTTAGGACATGCTCGAACAAAAGCGAAGAGTTCATTGCATAGAAAGAGACAAAAAGTATTACTAAATATTCGCATGTTCCTTTGCGATTGCTTCCGCAATTATCCCGATTAGTCGCATTTTATGCAGGGTATAAACATACATATATACATACATACACACGTATGTGAATGTACATATCTACTTATAAACATTCGTGAAACTATGTTAATTGTTATTTGTTCACACGCAAAAAATTGCTGGTAATAGCTTATAGTGTGAACCCAGCCAGCAAAAAATCCGACAACCGATCCGGAAAAGGACAAAAAAGTTGATGAAGTGCGGATTTTTGTCCGTTTACTGATATTATTTCCGGATACTTTGACGATCCGTTTTCCCACTAAAGAGCGACAGAACGTATGGACAACATTATGTGAAACGGATACGTTTTCGGCTGTTTTTTTCTGAAATTTGTCTGATTGAATTTTTCGTTCAATACGCTTTCTTCCTGCACTTCATAGATACTTTTTCATTGTCCAAAAGAAATAAAATAAAATTAGGAAGCACCTGACGGAATTCGGCACCTTCTGGAAGCTAACAAATAGCAGTACACACCTCTGCACGCTCAGCCACTGCCAACTACGCATGCATTCTTTCAAATGTTTAGCTTGAGCAAATAAAACACAATTATTACTTCCAAATGACATCATCTTTTTCGGGTACGAAAATTGATGATAACTGTAGGAGTTTTTCTATTTGCTTTCGGATACGGAAAATTGAACTAAACTGCGCTATCGACAAAATTTACGTTTCTTTGTTGGCTGGGAAGTTTTGGATTGCCCTATAAACATTGAGCTTGGTTAAAAATTTGAAAATGATTGGAAATCCAATCTTTTTTTGAGCCTCACCTTGGAAAACTAATGTGGAATAGATTACTATTCGATTCGAGAACTAGGCCATTCTCCTGCAAAACGGAATCTTGGATATCCAATGTATTTTTCCTTCGTTATGAATTCGAAATCCAGCCCATTATCGAATTGAAAATTTAATTAGAGAGAGTGATTGTCTTATATTTACCTTCGAAAATGAGCTAGATTTCACTTCCTCTCTTATTACTATGGTTTTTATTTTTTTCCGAACCCATCTCGAGTGAATTTCCAATACACAATGAACGTTGGACAACAAAGATCGGCTATGAGTTCGTTCTCAGAGTAAGAACATGAGGAGAATAAATCGTACCATATGTAGGAGAGGAATAAATCGTACATATGTCGGATACAAAGCCCATTGTATATACAGATAATTCTATATTTTACTTATCTATTTCATTTCATTTGTTTATTTTGAGTATTACACACAAACCCCATATGTTTTATTTACAGTGTCTGATTATAAGCGAAAGCTGCATATATAAAAATAAACAGGTGACTGATATTTAAGTTTATTGAGGTTTATTTAGCACTCTTGAAATGCAATTTGTTACTGATACATCCCAAAAATGTTCTCAAGACGGCCTGAGGATGGTCCTCAGCGGCTCCGTGAATTATGGCCGCGTGTATTAAGACCGCAATCAAAAAAATGGAAATTAGGCCGCGTGGGCATAATTCAATGAATCACTATATGTAAATCGAAACCGCGAGGCTAGTTTCATTATGGGATTGGGGCCTAATTGCACTTATTGAAATGAATTATGTCCACGCCGCCAAATTTCCGTCTTTTTGATTGCGGTCTTAATACACGTGGCCATAATTCACGGAGCCACTTAACATTTTTTTTTTTTTTAATTTGAATTGTGACGGTATTGCAGAGGACCATCCTCAGTGAAATTAGGCCGCAATCAAAAAACTAATTGGGAAATGTTCGGTAATTTGCACAAGGGTTTTGTGGTGTGGTCGGAGGGGGTGAGGGTGCGGCACCTAAAACCCCTTCTATTAAAAAGAGTACAGTCCAAACGGTAAGGAAAGTTGCCCTTCCCCTCTCTGACAACTCCAAGGCAGGGAACCCATTTGGAAATGGGGTAAAGTTATCATTTTCATAGCGAAAATGTAAACTCGGGTTACGCTACCCACAGTATTTTTGCGCATAGTACCTTTCCGGGTTGGCGGCCATCGGCGGCGCTTAAAAAATAAGCCTCATCAGTTCAACTCCTGCTACGCTATCCAAGACATGTTTGCGTAGGCATAATTCATTCAAAACCATTATTTATAGAGAAAATTTTGAATAAAATGTTTATTTTTTCTATGTTTTTTTTTCGGAAACTTTCAGGGTTACCCTCGTATCTACGAAAGTGGACTTATTAATGCTTCAGCCTTGCCATCGAAACATGTACATATGTATAGCGGGTTCGGATACAAAATATCTGGAAAAGTGGTTAGGGTCGCCTTCTGGCAGCAGTTCAATAATCTGTTATCTATCTGTAATTTGTAGACTCTATGAGTAGTGATCACTGCGGCACCAAGCCGGGCGAATAAGCTTAACGTCACTTTTTACACGTGTAGCTTTGTATCATCAACAAAAAAAAAAATCAATTATTTTTCACAATGATTGTAGACAAATGTACATAATTACAAGTACTTATTTCCGGTAATTGAATAGAGAATTCACATGTTTTCTTATTTATTTTTGAGAGAAAACGGTAAAATAAAATAAAAAATGCCTCTTATTTTCATTGTAAAATATATCGAGCCCTAACCGCCAAAATAACGTAACCGACATTTAGAAGTACGTGAAATTGTGCTTTTGTAAACATGAAGCATGTATGTTTATGTCTGTATAAACTCGTTCATATTGCACAACTTAACGCTACTCGATAGCAATGAATGCTAATTTTTTGGGCAAACAATTTTTTTTTTATCGGGACAAGTTCAATAGGGTATAAAATTGGCATCGCCTATCTTTAAGTTGGTAGCATTGGTGTGTGAAACGATATTGAAATAAATTTTATGCCAAATAAAAAGCTATGAAAAAACTAAAAATCGTAAGTATCCTAAAAAGGTAAATATGTACAATGTACATACAAATGAAACAAAGAATCAAAAACAACCCCGTAGCGAATGTCATGCATTAGTCACTTAAGAGTTTTGTACGGAAAAGTTACGTCTTAAATAGCTTTGGGCTCCGTTTGTATGGAAGTCGTTCATGACTTTTTCATATAAATGGTAATTTCGTCGTTGATGTCCTCTGCATGACTTGGTCATGCAATGATCATTAATGACATTCAAGCGACAATATCTTGCAATGGACTTTTTATAAGTGACCGCTGCAAGACATTGTCTGTTATAAGTCTTTGATAGGAGTACATCTGCATGACATTGTCACCAGTGTCATTGTCAGCTATATGTCGCTCACTAAATCCTCATTAGTGACGATGTCACCGGTGACCATTTTCGCTACTGGGAAAAAACATAAGGGCTGTCGTTATTTGATTGGGGGATTTTTGCTTGAAGCAAATATACTTATTTTTGAAGAAAAATATCTTGGATACGCTGTCGTGTAGTAAGTACTGGGGAGTGGTAGGGATTTTAGATAGTAGAGGCTCTTTTATTGTCCATTTGCTATGAAGGGCATGTATTTTTTAAATGGAGCTGATATCAAGTATTTCGTGTTTTATTAAGTGTTCGACCTAAGTAGTTTCTCTTACCATAGACTACAACTAGTGTGAATGCGATGAAAGGGCTCTTAAAGAAAAAAATTAAATCAAGATATATTTTGTAAATACATCAGTAATTCAGTTTGGTTAAGTACGCTGCTCTTAAAGAGATTTCTTCCAAGTCAGAGAGCTTGATTGTGGTGTAATTTTAGGTTAATATGTGCCCCTTTTCAAAGGCGTTGTTTTGAATCAAAGCCGTGGGTAAGTCGACTCAGTTCCTATCATAGAGCTCAGATAGAATTAGAATTAGAATTTACGTCTATGTAGATGCGTCTTCAATTTAAAATTTTAAGCCAAAATGAGCTTATGAACCCTAATATACAGACTTTTAGGTGCTTCTGTGTGCGTGTGCTTAGGGAAAGCAGTTAAAATATTTGCAATTTGACACATTAATTCGCGTGCTGTGGAATAATAAAACATACACACCTATGTACATATGTACGTAGAAATGGCGATGCGTGTATTTGTTAAGTGCAGCTTTTTATGACAGTGGAATTCAAAATAAACTACAATCGGAACTCGTTAAATTCAATATTTACCTTTGCCACTTGAAATGCACAGATCGCTAGACAGGCGTTTGACAGTAATTCCAAATACAAACATGTACGTAAGTATGTACATATGTAGTTAAATATGTGTTTACATTTTATAAATATGTATGAGTTTATGTTTGTTTGCAAATTTTACTTTTTTAAGTATGTACATATTTACCAGCATCTGTTAAAGTATTTAATGAGGTGAATGGCACATTTATGTAAATATATATTTATATAAATTGTGTTTTTTGTTTTATTGTGCATAATTTGTGGTGCACAAAAAATTTAAATCAATTTTGTAGATTATAATGCGATAGACCTGTAGAAATTTAAAAATGGAATAACTAAACATGTTAACAAAAAATAATTGGGCATTGCTGTTTATTGAAGCGGTGAAAGCTGTGCCAATAGGTACTCAGCAAGCTACAAGATTGCCCGAGAAATTAACTAAACCTCTGCCGTACTACGGATCCGGCACCCGGTTGTAATGTAACTCCACATCGAGTCAACAAAACGTCAACTCTACCCGCATTTGGGTGGTATTTAAACCATAACCACCATGATACTCCCCGAGGGGCGGTACCCAAGAACAGGCCAAAGTAAACTCTGGGGGCTCCTGTTCTCCGTGGTAACAAAATTAAGTCTCCGGTCAGACCTCATAGCCGTAACTACTACCATTTACCCCCTCAACTGGTGGCACGCCTTCTCCGCCTAAACACCTCTCGTGCAAATACCCCCAGACTTTCAAAATACTGGCTCGAAAAGAGAACATTGTCAAAAATAAACCGTCCGTCAGTTCATCTAATCCCCATCACAGATAAATCCCTAATGTCAGAGTGCATCGGGCATTCACAGACAAATTGTCCGGCATCCTCGCTTTTCGCACCACATGCACAACTTTCCGAATCGTGAAGATTCCATCCATGCAAGAACGCATTGAATGGCCCATGTCCGGTCAGAAGAAAACCCAGACTTAGACAAAATCTGAAATCCGGAGTTTCACGGACAAAGTTAACGTCACGAATATACTCATAGGTCACCCGGCCGTTGAAACTATTGTCCCAGCGGTCCTGGCACCCTACTTAGAATAGCCTTCCACAAGGAGCGTGTGCATTCCAAATACCCTCTCCATACCCCTTCCAAAACCCATCAAACCACTTGAACAAAGAATATCAAGAAATTTAACTATGATTATATGAATTACTGGGGTTTTTGCACAACTAGAATACTTATTACTTCTTGGACAATCTTTCTCAGGTAAAAGGCTATAAATTAACCTTTCCTTTTTGCTTTTAATCGAGATATTTGCATGCATACATAGGTAGAATTCTACCTAATTTGAGGGTTGACTTCTCTACGCAACATCCTGATTTCGACCAGCGTCTGCTATGTATAGTTTGCTAGATGGAGTTTCTTAAAGGTACACCCTGTACTGGAATAGAGAAAAGACAGAATATCTCTCCTATGGGCCAGGCTTATCTCATAGGAAATTAGATGGAGGATGAGTAAGCAACTAATCTCCAATCCTAGTTGAAATTTGCGCTACCCAGAGTGAGGGCACATTTTCTTTTTTGGCCCAAAATACTTACATACTTTAAGGAAATCGGATTAGTGCTCATCAATTTTTGTATGATTTGCATTTAAGCCTTTACTCTCAGTGTTTTAATGTTATTCAATAATTTAGGACGAAATAATTTTACAAATATTGAATTTCAGTACAAGAAAAAGAACTTTTAACTTCGAAACAATTTTCCAGTGCACGGCTATGGTTTTAACTTAGTCTAAATGCTCGCGCTGGCTGGTTTAAACTAAGATTAGCCAATCAAATGTCAGCCATCGGTTCAAGATAAACGCAGTTTACGTGATCTAAGTTTAAACTTGCACTGAGAAACCGATCCCTAATGATGACTAGTAATGTCGCACAATAATCGAAGTATAAATA
>NW_023458558.1:60677018-60684099 GCF_013731165.1 Rhagoletis pomonella
TCCCTAATGATGACTAGTAATGTCGCACAATAATCGAAGTATAAATAACACCTGTTTTTATTTGGCTTGAGTAATTTTCCTCTTTTCTTAAATTTCCAGAATCTTACAATCTTTTATACAATTTTAAATATTTTCACTATTAAAAAAAGCGCGAAATCGATTTAAAAAACTTTTGTTATCTTTTTAAATTTTTTATTACTCTTCATGGGATTGAGAAATTTCTTTTACTTATTTTCATCTAATTTTCACATTGTTTCATAAACAAATCAATAAACAGCACTTACTCAAAATCGCAGCAATTATTCGCAATAAATTTCACCACTGTTCTACTTACATATAAATTCATTTGATCCCTGCGATCCACCGCTGCCACCGTTCGCTTCTGTACCATTCGTGGTAATACTGATCGTGGAACACTTGAAGCCGTCGTTGACGTACACATGATCTAATGCTGGATTTGTCTTCATTGTGTATGCGGCACTGTCACTCACTCCTCCAACAAACTGGATACCTGTCTCACTTGTCACTTAGCTATGCAGTAGACGCGTTGGGAAAAAGATTGGCCGCGTTGGCATAGAGTTTGCGCGCGTATATATGTAGCTCCACAATCAGTATGTTCTCAGCGTAAGTGCTGTTGGTTTACTTTTACTTTATTTTTTGCGACTTCGTTTTTTATTTTTCTCTGTTGTTCTTCTCGTATTTCAATGTAATCAGATTGCATGAAAATATTTGTTTAACTTGCCTTAAATATTTCTTAGTATATTTAGTCTTTTTTTTTTGTGTTTTGTTATACACGTCTTTGGATGTGTTGCTCCTTCTTCCTTTTTTGTTGTTAGTGTGGAATTTTGCTGTAATTGACGAAATATGATATTCGATTAATAAAGCATTTCCGTTTGTATTTTTTCGTTTTCGATTCTTTTTATTGTTGTTGTGCGAATTCTTTTCATTTATGGTTTTTGCGTATTTGGTAAATGTTGTTGTTGATACAAATGTATGTATGTATTTAAATATGCATATACATATGTATGTAATTATAAACAAATGAAGGTAGTATGAAAGTAAAATTTATTTTTGCGCGGTTTCTTTTTTATATCTTTGGGTCTGCAAATGTACGTTCATATAAATACTACGACCGCCTACTCATGCATACATATATATATGTATGTGTGTCCTTTCGAATTATCTTGGAGTTATTTAAATCCTAATATGCACAAATGTACACATGTATATACATATGTATCTAATAAATGAAATGCATATGTATACATATATGATAATTAAACATTTCCTAAAGTTGTCGAATTGTTAGAAGTGCGTACTACCACTCTGTGGAATCTGGCTTTGATCGCAAAATCTAAAATTAGAAAGCTGTCAAGCGTCGGGTGGCTATGACAAATCTTCGAGTGTATTTATGCCTTGAAAAAGTTTCTCATAAAACCATTTGCCGTTTGGAGACGGCATTCAATTGTAGGGCTACATCCATTTGTGTTATAACATCAGCACACATACCACAATTTGGAGGAGAAACTCGGCCAAACACTTAGCAAAATTGTAAGCGCAGAAAATTTATTATATGATTTTTAAATAAATAGAGGCAATAATTTGTGTCTGTTATAAGACGAAATATAATCTTTTAACTGATATACGACAAGCACTTTCTCTTCTTTTTTCCTAGCTAAACGCGGATCGCAGAGCGTTTTGTGTAAAGAAATATGTATGCATGTATATATTTTAAAACCTGTTTTTTCACTAAAACAAAGATATGAAAAAATGTTCCCCATTAAATTGTTTGAGAAGCTGAAAAAATGTAAAATTTTTAAAATTTCTTCCCAAATGTTAAAAGTAATTAAATTTTGGCTGCAAGTTTTATAAAAATACATATGAATAACTTAACCATGTTGGGGGCCATTTTCATTGATAAAGGAATTAATTAATCAAACCTGAAAGATTCAGACATATTCCTGCACTTAAAATTGTGCCATGTGAAACCATTACGATATTAACGATATGAATAGTGAAAAGAATGTATATAATAATTGGTCAATCAAGCTTCAATTAAAAATGCATTCAAAAGTAGTCGAATATTCTTAAAAAAAAATAATTATTTTGAATAAAATTATCACAAATAGCGAAGAGCTTTAACGCATGTACATACATGTAGATACATATGTAGAATGTGAAACTTTTGAAAAAAAAATATTAAAAAAAACAAAAATTTTTGGCTAATAAATTTTTTTAACTGTTAAATAAGTCTCTCCGTGGTATGACTAACAGAGTTGCCAGTAAAAAAATTTTTCCTACTGAATTAGATAAGAACTGACCACATTTAGTATTTCCAAATACATAAGTATGTATGTATGAGACACATTAAATTACAGTTCGTGTGTTAGACTATATAAGATTAAGATAACCGGGAGCATTTGTATGTAAATTTAGCGAAACGTCACTGCCTATCGTCCTTCCTCATTTGTATTGTGGATCTGCAACGCTTGTAAGGTCCAGATGATGATGATGGAAACAAAACACCAAATAGGCAGCTTTAATAAGAGCTTTAAGGCTCATGAGCATATCTAGCCAATTTAGTAGCTTTGGCCATTATCAGATAACATTTCTGACAGTCGGTAGACCCGCTGGTCGGTGCTGGCATCATTTATAACTCAATTAACATACGGGGCATAGGAACTGGCTCAACAAACTCGAACGAAGAAAATAGTCATTCACAGCAAAAGTTTTTTATATTTTCATATTATGAAAATAAGTATCTAGGAAATATTATTTTTTTCATTTATTTTAAAATAAACAGTCCAATTTTATTTTCAAATTTTACAGTAGAGAATTAAAACCTTTCAAATTTAATTTCTTTAAGCACTTATTTGCAAAAAAAATTGCCCATCTTCATTTGTACAATACATATCACTACGTAATTTTGGAGTATTATATATCATTGAAAAGATTTTTAAGCACTACATGTATGTTAGTTGAAGTAAATTACCTTCTTCCACAAGTAGAGTTTTTTAATTTTCTACATATCTTCCCTGCAAACCATTTGTTCAGAGTATTCTGCATTGTAAAGAAATTTTAAAGAATTCGTTAAGATTTAATTCGATTTTTTGCCGAATTTTCTAAAATGAAATAAATTACGCACACTTCCATTCTTTTACGAAATTTCGGATGAAAATCTGTGAAGCAACGAAAATAATGGGGCTATGTGAAGAATATCTTTCAGAATTTGTCCAGAATTTTCTTTATTTTTCGTACAGAAATTTCTTTACGAGTTCGTGTCAACCACTTCATATAATTTTCTTTGAAAATTCGTAAAAAAATTGTTACAGAAATGAGATACTCTGAACGATTTCCTTAAGATTTCGGGAACTTTGGTTTGCAGGGAAAGTACGATTTTAGCTACCATAAAATTCAAAATCGAGTAAGTGATGTATTTTGCCATGATCCTAAAGGTATGTTAACGCCCGTGTATCTTTTTTCGGACAATAAATTGTATACTACTGCGAAAAAACCTCGTTTCGCAGTATTTCAATTTAAAAATAAAGGCATTTTTTACAGTAAAGTATTTTTTGAAACAGTTTTCCAATAAAATAAAGGAATTACTGGTATTATGTGTACCGTTGTACACCCCGAGACAAAATGATATATCTAACAAAAGCAATACATATAGTTCAAAATTTCTCCCTTTATACAAAAATTGTAAAAAGTTGAACAATAATAAAATTTTAATTTTAAAAGATACTATGTTCGAAGAAAATAATAACACCGTCTCAAAAAAAAAAAAAAAAAAAGTCAACGTAAATTCTTAGCATATTGAATCTAGCGTTTTGTAATTTTTCCAAAAATTATGAATACAAAGTTCGTTCTGAAAATTTTTTAACTTCTCTGCAAAGTTTGAAATGGGGATTTGTATGGTGTTAAGTATTATAAATTAACTTCTTTTACTTTAATGGCGCTGTAACCGCCTAAGCGATTTTGGCCGAGTCCATAACAGCAAGCCAGTCGTTTATTTCTGTGCCAACTGACGTTAATTGCAAATGCCAAGTGAAGCCAAGTCCTTCTCCACCTGCTCTTTAAAACGTATAGGGGGCCTTCCTCTTCTCTCTCTCTGTTACCTCTGTTACCAGCATCGCGGCGCGTTTTGAATACTTTCAGACCAGGAGCGTTTCTGTCCATTCGAACGACATGGCCAAGCCAGCGGAGCCGCTGAATTTCAATTCGCTACACTATGTCCATATCGTTGTAAAGCTCATACAGCTCATCGTTAAATCGTCTGCGGTATTGGCCATCGCCAAAGCGTAAGGTCAGTAAATCGTTCGCAAAATTTTTTTCTCGAATACTCCAATAGCCGCCTCATCGGATGTTGTCATTGTCCATGCTTCTGCGCCATATATGTATTAGCACAGGCATGGTGAGTAACTTATAGAGTGTGATTTTTGTACAACGAGAGAGGACTTTTAATTAATTAACTAGTATTTAATAAAAAAAATATAATAAACATTAAACAAACGAAAGGAAAATAGTCAAAACTGGCCAAGATGTCGTGACCCTATTTTCTAACATTACATACAGTATATATATGAGTTCTTTAACGTGTTTCCACGAGTAAAAAAATTAGGCAGCGAAAAAGTAAAATGCAGTATTTTTGAAAAAAAACCGCAGGATCCAATTTTGGAATAAAAAAAAACAAAAAAGTATTATACTGCCAAAAAAAGTATAGATACGACCGTTAGGTGTATTTCAATGACGTATCATACCCAGAATCATAAAAAAAAAACAGATTTTGGCTGTTTTTAGGATGTACCAAAGACCAAAATTTTTATGACCTCAAAACCATTTTAAAGAAATCTTTCTGGAAGGTGGTATTTACCATTTTTTGAATGGGGACCGACTCTGTCTAATGTATATTTTAAGGATTATTGTATAAATTACTATTTTTCCATGGGAATAAAGCACAGTTATTCAAATTTTTTCCAAGCAAAAAATTATAAATGAGATACTTAACGCAACTTTAGGTGACATTTTATTCGTTAAAAACTTCTTCAAGCTAGCTAAAAGCTGTGAGGCTCATTTTTGCTTGCTAAATAACGAGCGCTAACAAAGGACACGTGCCTATCTTTCCGAAATTTGAAAGCCCCTAGCAAAGTTTTGATTCAAAGTTTTTCGGTTTGTTTAAATAATCAATTTGTAAAGAAATATCTTTGAAACTCAGACTAAAAGTATAAAGGAACATTTCATGTGTTCACATTTTAGCTGAAATAATGAGGTGTATTCTCGTTTTCGTACGAATCGAAAATTTTATATTTTTGTATGGAAAATGATAGGAAAATTATATAATTTTCAATTCGTGCGAAAACAAGAATACGCGCAAATATCTATAATGTCGTTGGAATTAAAAATATTAAAAACAGTACACAATTCAACTGCATTTATTCACACAGCACACTCACAAATAAACGTTTAGGAATGCTTACTTTTTTTTTGTTCGTTTAGGTCCGCAATTAAATTCAAACAAAGCATGCAAAATTTCTTTGCTATTATTATTTAAATTCAAACGAATTCCCGCACTAGCGAAAGGTTATTTGAACGCTTAAAGCACTCAGCTAAAGCGGCCACAATGTGCACGCGTAAAACGCTCCAAAACCGTTTCCACACTTTTATTTACTTTGAATTCGTTTAACCGTAACGTATTCAATTAAATTTATTCACTTTGTTTTTTTTACTGAAAAGTTTTTTATTTCAGTTTTCTTCTGTACGTTACACGCTTTACGATTTTAGTAGCTACCTCGCCGCGACGACGTTTTAAATGAAACTGTTTTCGAACTTGGCTCGAAATGAGTCTTTATAAAAATCAACACGGTTATTTTGCGAGTCAAAGATCGTCAGTTAGCCCAGTTTAGTTCAGCCGAGGCAGCGATTCATGGATAGACTTGCTCTCTTTGCGCTCTACTAGCACTTGTTCGCTCATTCTGCTCTTGATTTTTGATGTCGGTTTTGTTGCCTTTGTGTTACTCATTCAGCGTTGACTGCTTTGCAGTTTGTTATTTGTTTATGTCGGTGTCGTATTTCTAAAGTTTACTTATTTGTTGTTATAACCGCATTGTTTAATTTTGTTTTTATATATAATTTCTGCATTCTACACATTTTATACTGCAGCGTCGCGACAACCAGACATCGTGGCGGATTTTTTATTTTAATTTCATGCCTTCCAGTCCGCCTACATCTTCTCCACTTGCCACATCTGAGTCAGCCGGTTAGCTCCTCCACTTTTTGGATGTTTCCCTTATGAATACCGTCGCTCGTTAATACCTAAAGGCCGGTTCACATAGAACTTTCGCGTTGGAGTTGGCGTTGGCGTCGAGTAATAGCTGACTATGAATACACACAATTATTTGGACATACCCACATATCAACGGCGAAGCCAACTTTAACGCATACAAAAAGATGGGCATCTGTCATCTTTTTGGACGCGTTGTCAATCAGCTCTTGCAAATAAATAAAATTATGTGAAATATTTTTAATTTTTAATCAAACGTGGGCAAGAAATATCGTTTTCATGCAATTACTGATATGAAATATTAATTTATCTGCCGTTAGTATGTTAATTTAGTGGTCAAATCATTCGCGGCCAAGCGTTCATTCTAGTAAGCATACATACATTTAACGTGCGTTCTGTCAAACCAACGCCAACGCGAAAGTTTTAGGTGGACCTGCCTTAACACTCGGCCAGGTAGACATCCTCTTCTCCAACGATCTACCTGCACTGCGACGATGAGTAATTATGTACCGCATTTAACCTCACAATTTGCTCTGTTCATGTTTGCCGTAAGTTGAAGTGGTTTATCTCTTATCTTTCGAAATTAGTTTGCTGAGAAATCAGTTGCCTTTGCTCGAAATATGCCTGTGTGCCGGTCGCAAATTCTATTCACTCATGTCTCCTCTCTCGCTCTATATTCAAGTATGTACATACATATGTATGTGTGTAGATATGTATCATGCGTTTTCACTACCTGCTTATCATGAATGCCGCAAGATCATCGTCACACGTTGCCAGTGATCTTCGTGTTCTAATGTGTTG
>NW_023458558.1:60684199-60685015 GCF_013731165.1 Rhagoletis pomonella
CAAACCTTCAAACACCCCCATACCCAACATAAATAGCTTTAAGCAAAGGGATATTTCGCTTAGTTTATCAAGCCACTTGTGCGGTGTTTTCCGCTCTTACCGGTCGTCTTCACGTGCTGGAAAATCGCGCTTGCGTGACGACGCACATCTGCATTTTCTGCTAAATATTCCAAAAAAAAATCGATAATTTTTTTTTGATTCCATCGTTATATTTGCAATTTATTTTGAACTTGCAAAATCAGAAATGCAGCAAATGCAGAAAATTATACGGAAAAAGTTTTTGAATTAAAATATTCTTCAGGTTCATATAAATTTCCCAATTAAAAAAATTACTTACTGCATTACTTACATATATATCCCATTTCTA
This sequence comes from Rhagoletis pomonella, assembly GCF_013731165.1. Lineage (NCBI taxonomy): Eukaryota > Metazoa > Arthropoda > Insecta > Diptera > Tephritidae > Rhagoletis > Rhagoletis pomonella. The sequence goes on from NW_023458558.1 coordinate 60,684,567, forward strand.
ATTCTTCAGTAGAACGTATATTAAGTAGTTTACAAATGTGTAGGACTAACTTGAGGACCAGATCGAGCACTGATATAATTGCAGCAATATTATATACAAAACCAAGCCACAAAAAATAACGGTATTACTTTGTTTGAGCCGCAAGAACAAATGTAAAACTTGAATTGGAGAATGTAATAAATTTGTATAATATGTTCCGGTAAATAGTATGTAATACACAATTGTCATATCTGTAATAAGAAAGTTTTGGGTAATTTGTTTGGATTATGAGGATTTTTCATTTGTTTTTGAGGAATTTGATAATTTTTTGTGGCAATACTGTTATAAGAAACAAAAAAAGTTATGCCCAATTAAACATTAACACGCCCGCATTCATATGTACATTCATAAGTACGTACAAAAACAAACAGTTGACGTGTAAAAAATCAATTCAAATGCGTTCGCATTTT
>NW_023458558.1:60685025-60687465 GCF_013731165.1 Rhagoletis pomonella
TTAAGTTAAGTTGATAACCATTGATTCCTTGAACCAAAAAGCTTGAGTAAAATCCAAAAAAAAAAAATAGTTATGATGACTTTTGGGAGCTTTTGCAGACTTTAATTTGACATAAGAACTCTGAGCTATAGAGATTTTTCTGATTTCGCTCAGTATATAATTGTGGGATATCAGCAATATATGTCCCAAGTTTCTGTTTGTACTGTCATTTTCAAAAATAGTTTCAAATAACTTTTCCTTAACATGGTTACAAGCAATGGTGTATTAAACAAAGTGGGATTGAATTTCACATTGCTCTCATAAAGTCAAATTGAAAAAAAACTTTTTTACGAATTTCGAATCGTTTGTTTATATTTCTGACATTATAGGACCTTAAAAGAGGGCCGCACTGAATTGTAAATCACACTTTGTTTAATACCCTTTGATTACAAGCAAATGTTGCTTAAATTCTGCAAAATGAAATCGGAAAAATCTTTGTAGCTTATAGAATTTTTTTGTACAATTAAGGTCTAGAATAGCCATATTTATACATAGTTTGGTTGAGGTGAAGCACTAGTTATAAGTTTAATACAAGTATAACTTATAATTCACTGTAAGTATTTTTTCTGACTTTTCTTAAGCTTTTTGGTTCGCGGAGTCAATGGTTATCAACTTAACTTAAATTTCCTGTGCATAGAACATTGCAATAATTTGTAAGTCTCTAAGCCAGATCGGAATATTTTTTAGCTTGAAAGGATGCAGAATCTTTATCTCTTCTGTGTAGCCCTTTTGTCTGCAGAATGAAGCTGCCTCCTCTCAGAACGGATCGAGGATTTTCGTTGTTAAAGGTCTCCACATTTTAGTATGGATTATAAATTGTAGAGCTAGTTTTGAAAAAAGAAAAATACGAAAAAATTTTAAACAATATAAACCATTTCTCCTAAAAAATGTGAATAATGCTCCTAACTAAGATCTTTGAAAAACTTTAAACATATGTGTCAGATTTTTACTGTGTGTAAAGTCATGTTGTGCGGTATGGCAATTTCAGGTTACTAATCAGTACACACCTTTTCCACGTTCCAAAAGCTTTACTCTGTTCCCATACTTGTTATTTTTTCGTTTTTAAGCTTGGTGGGATTTCCAGCTTCGCCATTAAACTCCCTAAGCCATTGCCGGCAATGCCCTAAAGTCTTAGATTCGTTTTAGGATCTTGATCAAAAAAATGGGGTTCTCTGTTTTTAAGCCACTTATATCTAATACATACAAATGCAAACACAGCAATCGGATTAAAAAACAAAAGAACGTTCATAAAATCTCGCCATAAATTAGAATAAGAAGCTTGTCTTATAAGTATGCCACCAGCAAGTGTTATACGGTTATTACTGCTATTAGTGCTATTACTGCTATTAAAGATTTATTCCCAAATCACGTAATGATTACTCATTGTGCGATTAACAAAAAGTGAATGAATTTCTCGTAAATATAAACACTATAATTTTCGAATTGGAAGAAACGCTTTGATAATACAGTTAATACAGATATTTTTTTAATATAATTAACAAGCTAATTTTCAACACGTGGCAAATATTGTTACTAGTACTTTTGAAAAGAAAAGGTAATACATATGTACATATTTATGTACATGGATTTTATATAATTGAAGCACAATTGGCAGAAACCCCAAACAAAATAGCAATAACAAAAGCTACGAATTCACATAAATCACATAGAATATATCTACATATGTAACGCTTGCTAATCAATGCTAATACATATGGACAGAATCGAATAATGAGGTATTAGGAAAGGGAGGAAGGATAAAAGAAACCACGTAAATGAAATGAAAGAAATGTTTTTATTTTTATTCGCCCAATGTTTTTGCGCGTTTAGTTTCTTATTTCAATATTTAATTTAAAAAAAAAAACAGAACTCATAAAAAATGATTTAATGTTTTCTTTAAATATGAAGACTTAACTAACAATTTCTTTATAGCTTTTTTAACTGCCCTGTAGTGAAATTTTTTTCTTGGAGGCTTGTACAAACTTAGCCTCGTTTAACTGGGAGGTAAGATCCGCTATTGTGTCTTCCATTGTCTCAATTTTTTCATTAAGAAGGTATAATTCCGTTTTTAAATTACATTGTATGGAATCATTGCTGAAGAAAAAATAGAAAAACGTGTTGGTAAACAAATTCATGTACACACACATACGTATTTATGTATGTATTCAGTGTAAATTTAGGTCCTGAGCATAATTTTGTAAGAAACTATTTATTTCTTGTACACTTACTCAGTTTGCGTCTGCGCATCAACAGATGATATCGCTTCCTCTGAACGTTCGTGCGCTTCATGCATTTCAGGCATCCCAGGGCACGGGTATAAACGCTTTAAAATATTTGCCTGCAATGTTCAAGTAATAATGGGTGATTTTTTTGAGGTTAGGATTTTCATGCATTAGTATTT
>NW_023458558.1:60687565-60699096 GCF_013731165.1 Rhagoletis pomonella
AGATCATCGTCACACGTTGCCAGTGATCTTCGTGTTCTAATGTGTTGTTTGCCGCAGAATAAGACATTCATTTTAGAAGGTGAATGCGAAGGCAATATCAGGGGAGAAACTGCAAGCGTGGGTACACATGCATGTACATGTACGTATCTACTATATGTGTAAGTGTATGTGGATGTAGCTGCGCGTTTGCTGCTTAAATCTTTTGTTTGCTTAACACATTCGGCATTTATTTGGGGTTGTTGTGAATCTCTTTCGTTATTGATTATGGGAATTATGCGCTGGTTTCTCCAACTCAACTTAACTTAGTTTAGCCATTTTTAGGACTTAAGTCAAAAGTTAGCCTACTTTTTACACAGCTTATTCTTGACTAAGTCTAAAAAATTGGCTATGTTTTATACAAATTTTGAGTAAATATCCTTTATCTAGATGCATGATGAACCAGCGTATGTGGCAAGAGCCAAGACATTAAAGTGGTGTGATACTTTAAGGAGCCTAGTTGCGAAGTTAGAAGACTTCGTTGGGAGACCCGTGGCGGTGTTCAATTGGAAGATTATTTCCGTGTCTGTGGAAATCATTTCACCGCAAATGATTTTATTACTTGAACATTGCAGGCAAATATTTTAAAGCGTTTATACCCGTGCCCTGGGATGATCCTATGCCTGAAATGCATGAAGCGCACGAACGTTCAGAGGAAGCGATAACATCTGTTGATGCGCAGACGCAAACTGAGTAAGTGTACAAGAAATAAATAGTTTCTTACAAAATCATGCTCAGGACCTAAATTTACACTGATATACATACATAAATACGTATGTGTGTGTACATGAATTTAAAAACGGAATTATACCTTCTTAATGAAAAAATTGAGACAATGGAAGACACAATAGCGGATCTTACCTCCCAGTTAAACGAGGCTAAGTTTGTGCAAGCCTCCAAGAAAAAAATTTCACTAAAGGGCAGTTAAAAAAACTATAAAGAAATTGTTAGTTAAGTCTTCATATTTAAAGAAAACATTAAATCATTTTTTTATGAGTGTTGTTTTTTTTTTTTTTTTAAATTAAATATTGAAATAAGAAACTAAACGCGCAAAAACATTGGGCGAATAACGTGGTTTCTAGTCGAAAGTCGACTTTCTAGTGAAGTCGAACAACCCTACAGTGTAGAAATCGTTTTTATAATCCTTTGAAATTTATAAAGCAGAATTTTAGAATTTTAAAAAGCTATACCATCAAGTTTCTGCGTAGAAATGGAAAACTTGTTACTTCACATGTATGAGCGCCTGGCATTGGGAAATGAAACTATCGTTTGGAACAAATAAAATTGGTCTTAAAGAGTGGAAGCGGGAAGATGGATAGACACATTTGGTTATTTGGTTATAAAAACATGTTGTAATGAGCACCGAATTGTATCACGCAATCTATGTAGTTACACGGTGCTAGAAAAAAAAAAAAAATCACAAAACACACCCGAAACAAAACTTGGTGTAGGCTGTAGGTGAGGTCGTTTATAACATGAAAATATGTTTCTTATATTTTGTTCCTGATTACCATTGATTAGCAAGCGTTATGATTAGTTAATTACCATTTCATTAATGTTACATATGTAGATATATTCTATGTGATTTAAGTGAATTCGTAGTTTTTGTTATTGCTTTTTTGTTTGGGGTTTGTGCCAATTGTGCTTCAATTATATAAAATCCATGTACATAAATATGTACATATGTATTACTTTTTCTTTTCAAAAGTACTAGTAACAATATTTGCCACGTGTTGAAAATTAGCTTGTTAATTATATTAAAAAAATATCTGTATTAACTGTATTATCAAAGCGTTTCTTCCAATTTGAAAATTATAGTGTTTATATTTACGAGAAATTCATTCACTTTTTGTTAATCGCACAATGAGTAATCATTACGTGATTTGGGAATAAATCTTTAATAGCAGTAATAGCACTAATAGCAGTAATAACCGTATAACACTTGCTGGTGGCATACTTATAAGACAAGCTTCTTATTCTAATTTATGGCGAGATTTTATGAACGTTCTTTTGTTTTTTAATCCGATTGCTGTGTTTGCATTTGTATGTATTAGATATAAGTGGCTTAAAAACAGAGAACCCCATTTTTTTGATCAAGATCCTAAAACGAATCTAAGACTTTAGGGCATTGCCGGCAATGGCTTAGGGAGTTTAATGGCGAAGCTGGAAATCCCACTAAGCTTAAAAACGAAAAAATAACAAGAATGGGAACAGAGTAAAGCTTTTGGAACGTGGAAAAGGTGTGTATTGATTAACACAACCGCACAACATGACTTTACACACAGTAAAAATCTGACACATATGTATGTTTAAAGTTTTTCAAAGATCTTAGTTAGGAGCATTATTCACATTTTTAGGAGAAATGATTTAAATTGTTTAACATTTTTTTCGTATTTTCCTTTTTTCAAAAATAGCTCTACAATTTATAATCCTTACTAAAATGTGGAGACCTTTAACAACGAAAATCCTCGATCCGTTCTGAGAGCAGGCAGCTTCATTCTTCAGATAAAAGGGCTACACAGAAGAGATAAAGATTCTGCATCCTTTCAAGCTAAAAAATATTCCGATCTGGCTTAGAGACTTCCAAATTATTGCAATGTTCTATGCACAGGAAATTTAAGTTAAGTTGATAACCATTGACTCCGCGAACCAAAAAGCTTGAGAAAAGTCAGAAAAAATACTTACAGTGAATTTAGGTTAAAATTATAAGTTATACTTGTATTAAATTTATACCTAGTGCTTCACCTAAACCAAACTATGTATAAATGCGTCTATTCTAGGCCTTAATTGTACAAAAAATTCTATAAGCTACAAAGATTTTTCCGATTTCATTTTGCAGAATTTAAGCAACATTTGCTTGTAATCAAAGGGTATTAAACAAAGTGTGATTTACAATTCAGTGCGGCCCTCTTTTAAGGTCCTATAATGTCAAAAATATAAACAAACGATTCGAAATTCGTAAAAAAGCAATGTGAAATTCAATCCCACTTTGTTTAATACACCATTGCTTGTAATCATGTTAAGGAAAAGTTATTTGAAACTATTTTTGAAAATGACAGTACAAACAGAAACTTGGGACATATATTGCTGATATCCCACAATTATATACTGAGCGAAATCAGAAAAATCTCTATAGCTCAGAGTTCTTATGTCCAATTAAAGTCTGCAATAGCTCCCAAAAGTCACCATAACTATTTTTTTTTTTTGGATTTTACTCAAGCTTTTTGGTTCAAGGAATCAATGGTTATCAACTTAACTTAAATTGGCTTAAAGCAGTGGAAAGACACAACCTTCCGTTTTTCAACGAACATAAGATTATCAAATTCCGTTATAAATTGTTCAAATTATGACTGGAGTTTTGACCCAACATCGCTATTTTCAGTTTTTTGATCATAACTTAAGATGTTTGGGGTGTATTTAAAATTCTGCTAATGCCAAAATTATTTTTAGATCTGTTCTACCACCTCTACTAAATCCATGACATAAAAAGTACACGCAACCATTTTTTTTTGCACCATGCTATTTTCAGAAAGTTCTCTTCAAAAATTTTTCTCTACAAAACTATCATATTATATCATAGTTAAAAACTTCTACGGCCTGAATGTTTTCATATTACATATCAGCATTTACTATATGAATGTATGTGTGCACATTAGGGTGGTCCAAAAACACATGCGCAGGAGAGGATGGGAGAAGTTTAAAATGTAAGGCGCTCATCCCCTCGGATTTTTCTAAATGGAAAAAGGAATACCCATATTTTTCGTTAAAAAGATGATATTGAGAACTGCCTCAAAGCCCGTGAAGTTCTCCATGTACATACTTTATATGGAGAAACACTGTTTCGTAGAAGTGGTATATAACTATTGATAATTAATATTTTTCGATCGGGACACTCTATTCTTCTTTAAGAGACTTCCAATAACAATATCCAACTGCTTATTTAACTATTTTGTATAGGTCCCACAAAAACCCCCAAATATGCAATGGGAGACCGTTAGTATTAAATAATGGGAAAATAAACATTTGGGTATTATTATTGAAAGTCTCCTGAGGAGAACCAGAGTCTTGGATTGAAAAATATTGATTTTCAAGAATTCTATACCATATCTGCGACAGCGTTTTTCCCCCATATAGAATACTTGGGAAACTTCATGGGCTTTGGGCAATTCTAAATATAATTTTTATTTTTTTACAGAAAAATGCGGGAATTATTTTTTCCATTTACAGAGGAATAGAGAGGAGACATTTTAGCATTATTTGGCAATTTCCCTTTCGTTTATTTAATGTGTATTATTTTTTTATTTCTCGTTATCTAACCAAAACCATGTAAGTCAAAATTTAAAATTTTGTTCAAAACTGAGCAAAGTTCAACAAAGATTCAACAAAATTTTAAGCTTTTTAATTAGATTTCTTAAAAACACGTAGAAAAAATGAGCAACACCTACCACAAAAAATGGCCAAAAATCAACGGTCCTAGCTACTTGCACTTTATTTTACTACAACTGAATAGACTACAAAACTGCATACTCAAAAAACTAATGTCCATGCCTCCGCGCCATACACCAGCACAGGCATAATGAGTGACTTATAGAGTGTGATCTTTGTACGACGAGAGAGGACTTTACTTCTCAATTGCCTACTCAGCCCAAAGTAGCACTTGTTGGCAAGAGTGATTCACCGTTGGATTTCAAGGCTGACATTATTATTGGTGTTAATGCTGGTTCCCAAATAAACGAAGTCGTCTACTTTTTCAAACTTGTAACTGTCAACAGTGACGTGGGTGCCAAGACGCGTATGCTCTGACTGTTTGTGTGCTGACAGGAGATACTTCGTTTTGTCCTCGTTCACCACCAGACCAATTCGCTTTGCTTCTCTATCCAATCCCGTGAAGGCAGAACAGACGTAGCCCTTGTTTTTACCGATAATATCGATGTTGTCGGCATACGCCAGAAATTGTACGCTCTTGTAAAGTATTGTGCCTGGGCAGTTCAGTTCTGCGGCTCTTATTATTTTCTCCAACATCAGATTAAAGCAATCACACGAAAGGGAGTCCCCTTGTCTAAAACATCGTTTCGTATCAAACGGCTCGGAGAGGTCCTTCCCTATTCTGACGGAGCTGGTGGTATTGCTCAACGTAATTTTACACAACCGTATTAGTTTCGCGGGGATACCAAATTCAGACATCGCGGCATAAAGGCAACTTCTCTTCGTGCTGTCGAAAGGGGCTGTGAAATCGACAAATAGATGGTGTGTGTCGATCCTATTCTCGCGGGTCTCTTCGAAGATTTGGCGTATTGTGAATACATGATCTATGGTGGATTTTCCAGGCCTAAAGCCACACTGATAAGGTCCAATCAGTTCGTTGACGGTGGGCTTCAGTCGTTCGCACAATACACTCGATAAGACCTTATAACCTATGCTTAGAAGGCTGATTCCGCGGTAGTTGGCGTGTATGGCGGGGTCGCCTTTCTTGTGGATTGGGCAGAGCACACTTAAATTCCAGTCGTCGGGCAAGCGTTGATCTGACCATATTCTGCATACGAGCTGATGCATGCACCTCATCAGCTACTCGCCGCCGTACTTGAATAGCTCGGCTGGCAGGCCGTCAGCTCCAGCAGCTTTTTTGTTTTTCAGCCGCGTAACCAATGTTTTTAGTTCTTTTTTTTTAAGGAAAGGTGGCATCCCAGAAACTAATAGTAGTCTTAAATTTGTATATGAGAATTAAAGTCGGTTTTATTTTTTGTTTAAAAATTACTTGTTTTACTTATTAAGAATATTGTGTGTATATGTATTTATTCTCGAAATAAAAATCCCGAATTCTCATTTAACTCAGTGTGTATTTGAGTGTTTTTCTCGCGCCACGCATATTTCGTAGGCAAAAGACCGCACCATTTATCAACGCTTTGCTGTGCAAAAATTTAGCTTTAGTTTGTTTTCATTACCAGCGGCGAATCGCTTCATACTGCTGTCTATATTGCAAATCAAAAAATGTGTGGCGCGTGGCAAAAGCTCAAATATTCACGAAATTAAGTGAGATTACGAGAATTTGTTCCGAATATATGTATGCAATAGGGATGCCAACTCCGGTGTTTTTGAGGTCCCGAAATGCAAGGATCCCGAAAAATTTTAAACATCGAATTACCAGTAAGATCTTGTTTATGAATTTGAAGTTTGATTTTTGTAAAATGCTGTTTTGACTACAATTAGCAAATAGCTTGAAACTGTACTTTTAAAATTGCAGCCTGCGCCTTTTTTTGTAGAAGATTTAAATGAATTTACTCATAGCGTCGCTAATGTAAACGAGACAGAAAGTAACATAATTTTTTAAATCAATCTACCCAAAAGTCTTCAAATCGAAAATCTTATAATTTATCCAAAGAAAAGATGTTCAAATATTTTGTAAAGGAGGAGATAGGGTCAGTATTTAAAAAAAAAAAAAAAAGTGTTGAGGCCAAAAGATGGTTTTCATCAGCAGGCTTTGTATGTAACAAGTTCAGGTCAAGATTAGAAGACTCCGCTTTAAATACTTTGCTGCTCTTACATACACATTTTAAGTGCAATAATAACAGGTGTGTGCTTCTAACCAGACTCACCTACCGATACATATTTCGACCCGCTGAATCCGAATCTGAGGTCCGTTTGACCAAATCACTCGCAAAATTTCTTGTAAATCGCGAAAAAATGTCAAACAATTCGCCATTCGCCATTTCTGTATTGATTAGAATAAACATGTTTAGAGAATTTCGTTTTGTATATTTTCTTAATGTTTTTTTATTAATCATTACTTTCAAAAGCACCTGGTATTTATTCATTTGTGATGTATGCGATTTTTACAATCAGTTTATCGTAAATTTTAAATAGTTTTATTTCGATTATCTTTAATTGCTTTTAGTTATTGAATTATTATTCATATTCATAAAAAATTCCGTCGGGATTAAACAATTTCCCACATCTCCGCATAATTTGGCATCCCTACAATGCACATTTGTACATACAATATGTTCAATAAGTATACAAAAATGAAAAGGTGTTTTTATGCCACTGAGAACATTAAAAAAAGAAATATGTTTATTACAAATACATACGCACATATAAGAAAGTTATACAAATTGAGGTCACGCCTTCTTTAATATAAGTACATAAGTATATACATACATCTGAATGGCCTAAAGCTCTTTGAAAGTAGAAAAAACCCAGCTCTTACTAGGAAAAACAATCTACCATGACAAATGTATCTATGTATGCATAATTAATTCCTACTTAATTACACTGGTTTACAGCCAAAAAGCCCCAAGAACGAGACCATATAATTCCTATGTAAAATCCGTCGCTGACGTTGTGGAAAATATCGGAAAAAATTACAGCCGCGGTGCACAGTGGAACTTTCCTATGTATTTAGTAGGCTGCGGTTAAAAGTAGTAGTCATACTACAAGTTCGCAGAAGTTTCTGCACTTAGGAATGAATAAATGGGAAAATGGTAAATCGACTCATTGCCACGTCCCCAGTTTTTGTGAATGGGAATGGTAAATGATATCCGATTTAGAAAAAATTCAGAGTATATGCTGGTTTTAATCAGAAAACCACAAATCCGAAAGAACTTCAAAGTTGGGTAATATTATCGTCCACTAACTTTAAAAAATAAGCGCAAATGGTAAAAAATTAGATCGCCCCAAAACAGGATTTTCAAAGGGCCTTAAATTTAGTCCTAAAATTTACATTAAACAAATTCAATAGTACAATTAGATCTTAGGTATAAATGCAGAATAGCTCCGATTCTCAAATAAAAAAACACATATAGGGATCAATAGAGGTGATTGAGCTGCACATAACGGTTTATTTATTTTTTTGCGGAAACAACAACTACAAAAGCTATTAAGGGTCAAAGTTCAAATTAAACAATTTTCCAATCAAAATTTCCCAATCCCAATATATATTTTTTATTTGAGAATCGGAGCTATTCTGCATTTGTTCCAAAAAAAGGCTTGCAGAGTTTGGAAAGGTTAGCTTATTATAAACGGAATAGAAAAATACCATTTCTTCCTTTCAAGTACTCAGATATCTCACAGCTCAATCGGCGAGATCTCCAACTAGAAATGTGATGAAATTTAGCAACACCAAATACATAACGTATTACGTGATTGAAAACTATTTCAATTTTATGGGCAGAATGATTATTAAGTTTGCTGTAAATACATTCAGAATAACAGACAATTGGTAAAATATAAGCTTTATTTTGTTAAGTTGAAAAATTGATTACATACTTAATATTAACATAGCTGTTATAAATTATAATAAATGCGAAAACGAATGTTTGCGTACACATGCAAATGTAGTAAGGCATTCTCGACCTAGTCAAGACAACCGCCAATCTGGACTGGTGTGAAGCATAGAACGGTTTCCTCCACATTCCGAAGCCAACAGATGTTTGTTAGTCTTCACATACGTTCCAATCATGGCCGCTAACAGCTCAACCTAATATTACCGGCGTGAGTTTTTCTACGCACACACGCAAGTTTTTCACATTTGATGAACCGAAATCAACTTGAGTGCGTGATTTGTCAGAGTTGCATTTTTGTCCAATTTACAGAAGTTTCTTGTCAAATGAGCACAAACGTCAAATCGAAATGTCACGCAACATAAATCTTGGAATTTGAGTTAGCCTTTTTGTGCACACCGTTCAATTTCTGTTAGTATCATACAAGCTGCATGTGCGTGAGAAATTTTTGACAGTAAATGCGCACAGTGTGCTTTTTGAACACTCCTTGCGAATTCATCGTAGCGCTTTCGACAGAAGCACTATTTCGATATGAAACAAAATGTTTTCGAAAGCCAATTTAATTCCCTTTCACGGAAAAATACTGCCATTGATCCACAATTACACCTTGACCTTGAAATGCATCGGATTTGTTCCAAAAAAAATGTATGTTTTATTACACTAATATTATAGATTTTGAGACGAGAAACACGATTCCACTTTTTAAGCTCCGATTTCTCAATATGTAGTTAACACTAACTGCAGGTAAAACATGGTTATCGACTCCATAACATGTACCTGGATGTCGATAATGATGTTAAACCTGTAGTTGGTGTTAACCATTGCAAAGATTAATTATTTTTTGCAAAAAAGGAAAAAATTTTCGATTTGTATTGTAAAAAAAATATGTATGCATAAGAAAACGATTTCCAGGTTTTTTACATACATTCTTGCTGCCCTTGAAACAAAAATTTTAAATTTTGTATTTGTTCATAAGTTCCCATTCATAACTAAACAAATAACTTGTAATTTGGAAGACCAAATAAGTTATCACAAAAAAGGATTCTGTGTTGGATATTTGTTAAACTTGATTTAAGTTTGGTCAATTCAAAAGTACGTATTTTTATTCTCATGCGAATAACTTTAATTTACTTGTGTGGGTTTTCTCATTTATGTCCTATATCCATGGCCGAAAAGAATATTATGAGGTTTTTCGAACTCGAATTGGAATGTTAAACTCTTGGGTAAGAAAAAAAAAAATTAATATTTGTAAACCTGTGTTACTGAATATATTAAATAGGCATGTGACTGCTTAATTGAGTGTTTCGTAGTATTGCTGAGGGTTAATTTTGGTGTTTTAAAAATCCCCCAAATTTCAATAAACAACTTGTTATCACGTCACCTGATGCCGGTCAAGCAAGACACACTGCAGTGTATTAGAGTCTATGAACACTACATATGTATGAATGTATGCATGTTCATACATACACATGTATGTAAATAACGGACATCTTCTTCAAAAGTGTATCAATTCAAACATTTTGACTGTGTTTATACACGGAAACTTTTGTCGACGCAATTTTTCACATTCCCTTTTCGTGTTACTCGTTTCATTTACACACGGCGATTTGTGTGTATGCAATTGTTGTTGTCAGCTGTGAACAGCGGTTCAATTTACACAGACGAACGAGAGCACAAAGCGTGTTGCCCGAGCACGAGCAACTCGGTGCCCCTCACGCTCTCTCCCAAAAACGTCGAGTTGCGGCAACAAAAATCGCCTTGTGTAAATGAGCACTTTGCAGTTCGGCGTTATGGAACATTAGTCCCCTTTCAGACACGTCAAGTCTTGAAAGCAATTTTTTTCACATTCTCTTTTGTGTTTTCTATTTGCTTCCACACGCGTCAACTTTAATTGAATTCAAGTCCTTGGTTCTTTAAATGGGAAGCAACGAAAAGATCAAAAGAGACAGAAAACTTGAAACGAATTGACGGTACGTAGGTATCTGTACTCTTCCCCTCTCTTCTCACCTCCTTCGCCTACGAACGAGCAGACTTAAAAGCAAGACTTGACGTGTCTGAAAGGGGACTTATACTTTGTGCGTATGCAAAGCAATTGAAGTTTTGGAAATCAACCATGTTTAAACAAACACAAATTCATACATACAAACATTTTTTATCGTTTCTTATAGGGATGTGCCGGGTATCCGGTAGATATCCGAAATCCGGCTTGTTCGGCCGTTTTTCTGTTATCTGAATTTCAATTATAGAAAATTCAATTTAAAAATCTAGTTACAATTTTTTATTTACTTTCATAATCAAATTTATTACTAATTATTAGTAATTAGAGTTAAACATTTTTTAATGTAGTTTTCATTATGAAAAGAAGCATTACCGCATTATCGGGCAACAACCTATTTCTATTTTCAACATAAGCGCTACCCAATGCACTAAACACTCTTTATAAGTTTACTTCATTGCCGATGCAAATCAATTTGAGATTCCTTGCGACTATGCTTCCACCAAATTAAAGGATCTTCTTGTCTGGGTATAAGGGGTAGCTGTAAATATCTCCCCATTTCTAAATCGCTGCATTTTTTTCTTGTACGGTCGCACAGGGGCACGTTCCCATATAAGCTGCGGCCAAAAGTAGTAACCGTCCTACAAATTCGCTGAAATTTCGTATAGTCAATATTCTGCACTTAAGAGGGAAGAAATGTGGAAAATGGTAAATGGGTCGTTCTTAAAAAACATGACCAATTGGTGTCCCCAGACTTTACTATTTTATATTTTGTTTCTTCAAAAAGAAAATAGAAAAATATCTGCATTTTTATAAATTATTCTCGATTCTACGTAACTATATTATAACAAAAAAATAATTAATTATCTGAAAATAACTTAAAAAATATTTTCAATGTCAAAGGTTTAGCAAAAACCTGTGTCCCGAGCCAATTTATAAAAATTTAATAGTTATTTTCAGTTGAAATAAAATTGAAAAAAAATAATATTTACAATTTTTGTTATTCAGTTTGTGTATATTAATACCATATATAGAAAAGAATGATGAAAAATAATTTTTTTGTATAATTTTTATGAAGAAAATGTGTGTCCCCAGGTTTTGGTCCCCTCTGTTACGTCCACTCATTTTATTGAAAAATGTTTGTTAAACGTTATGACGCGTATATTTCTCTTATGTTTCTCCATCATAACTTAGCTAAAATCAACAAAATGTGTTTTGAACTG
>NW_023458558.1:60699196-60708483 GCF_013731165.1 Rhagoletis pomonella
ATTACAAAATTCAGAATGGTCATGTTTTTTAAGAACGACCCAAATATCGACGCGCTACCACGCCCACAGCTCTTATGGGCGGAAATAGTAAATGTTAACCGATTTTGATGAAATTCATACTATACGCTGGTTTTAATTATAAAAGCATAAAACAGAAAGAACGTCAAAATTGGCTTACACTATAGTCCACCAATTCTAAAAAAGAGGCCCAATCAAAAAAAGCAAGATATTTGATGAAATTCGGTGTACACTGCTCGTTGACGCCAACATTTTCCAATTTGGAAGATAATAAAGAGCTTCATACTATGACGCCCACCCTCTTATAAAACTTCGCACTAAATTTATTTATTTTGTTTCCAAAGGAGTTCCTATTTCTTCCTTTTAAAAGTAATAAAACGAAAAAAAATTACAATACTTGCCCACTAAACTATGTGCATGATATGTATTTGCACTAAAACTTTCAATTCTACCTTGATATTATATAGCAAAAGCTTGCTGTAAAGCAAGCAGGACTTTTGTCATCGGAAACAGATCTCGTCCAGAGAAGCGCCCACTTTTTGTTGAATGCTGAATCCGATTAATAGATTCGCGAGTCATTAGTATCCATTTCCATTTTATATTGCATATTTTTCATTTCGACTCTGATATGTACGTCTTTTCCTTCAGCTCTACAATAAAAATTCAATAAATTTTACAGGATGTGTGTCTATAAAAAAAAAAGAATAGAAGCTGAACTCGCAGTTCCTCGCAGCTGGAACTATTTAAGATATGACACGTATATTTACTGTTTACTTGTCCTAAGTAAAATTAACCGCGCTTCCGGCCTAGGAAATAAAATCCCTTTTTAAAGTAAGCACTCGAAAAATTTTATACTCACAAAATTATGTAGAATTTTAAGTGAAACTGTCTTATAAATTTCACTATATACATATATAAAAACTTAAATTAATGCTTGACCACAGATTAAAGAACTGGTCAATGATCAGATTGCCTTATTATATATCCGCACAAGTAGAAAAATTAATTTAAATTACTTTGTCGTAAGTCAATTAAAAAAAAAACCTTATACCTCGTCCCATGACTGAAAAAATGCATTTTTATCAAAAGTTCTTTTTGGTTTGGGTTATTTGGACATTTTGCATAATTGCGGAATTCGCTAATCGGTCTTTATTACTCTTGGCCGCTGTAGTTCCATTAAGGGCGCTGCCTTGTCTACGCATCGTTTAACTATCCACATTACTAAAAAAACCGGAATCAGTATCAGAGCCGTTGTCGATTTCCTCAAATCATTGCCAAATATCCTGGTAAGCTCCCTCTTTAATGGAGCCTTTCATAAGAATTAGGCCTTTTTCATATGATTCAACTGGTCTCTCCATGCCAACTGATTTATATTTTGGAATTAGTTCACCATGAACCCAGATTCATTGATGTCAGAGTTTTGAAACGTGAGTCACAAAATATTGCAACAATAAAGCGTTACTGAACTATACGAAATGCGGAGCGATATGTAAGCATGCACGATAGGTCGATTTTAATCACATTTTAAAATAAAAATACATCAACCACGCGCTTTTGCTTAGTGGCGTTCATTGTTGTTTATCTTTTGTCTTTGACGTTTCTCCTCTATTTACCAAACATATTCAATAAAGCGGGGTTGCAGACGGAGAAGTTCTACTTGTAATACAAGATTATTTTATAACTTAGACTTCAAAAGAGACATTTTGTATTATATTGTAATTACGTATTGGATAGTTCAGCTCGAAAAGCAGATGATCTGGTCATAAGTATGCCGCTAAACAAAAAACTGAATAACACTATTGCGAAATTTATAAAGGGCAGCAGTCTACCGGATATCCGATCGGATATCCGAATTCAGCTCTTATTTTTCACATGGTATCCGGAATCCGGTTATCCGACAAAATCTCTATCCGGCACCATGATTCACTAAATAAAGGTTTGCTCAATAGTGACATTAGAGTTTTGACACTCCCTTAACTCCCTTACGAAAGCTTTGCACACACACGCGAACCCACACACAGTGCCTTGCTAGGGGAGCCGATTTTGTAAAGAGGGAGCGAGAAAACTGTTTTCTGATCAAACCTTTTATTATTGAATCATGATCCCGCACATCCCTAGTTTCATACCAACAAGTGGACCGGTATGGTAGAGCTGGGATACTATCGATAGTAATAGTAGACACTAAACGAAACAAAAAATAGTCAAAATTGCTAAAATGTTGCGGTGCTATTATTTTGACCAGTACTTTATTCATTTTCTTATAATATGTGACCTGGTCTACGGAAAGGGGGCTTAGGTGTCAAAAAAATCAATTTTCACTTTTTGGTTGATTCGGATGGAAGATGAGATGATTTTCACTTTTAACAGCTTTTTCACAGAAAACTTTTTTCGCACGTTAGCTCCCTTTTCGTAGACCAGGTCACATATGGTAAAATGTTGATAATTTCCTTTGTCCGGATTTTGATATGCGTCTCCGTATTTGATCTCAGTTGCACTTTTATAAGTATGAGTTGTCAATTTAAACGAATATCTTTTGTTTTGTTTGTTTTGTAGTATTAGAAATGTATTATTTTAGCCAATTTCAATTCTTTGCACTTCAAAAGGGACAAACATACATATGTAAATATAATTCAGATGCATAAATTAATAAGTTTATTTTATTATTATAAGACGTTCTTTCTGATGCACTCTTTAATTTACAAAGTAATTTATAAATTTTATTAATTTATTGATTATTTAATTTTCAAGCAATTTAGCATTTCAATTCAATACCTCTCACGATGATAGTACTATCGATACTATCGATGTTTTCAACTATCGTTTCGAAAACTATCGAGTGGTGGTACTATCGATAGATACTATAAAGCTCTACTGTATGGTGTTAAAACGGCAAAGGAATTGCAAACAACAGGAGACATTTTCAAATATTGCGAAATTTGTTTTTGCATCAAATAAATACAAATTGCATCGTAGAAATAAGTAAATTAGTAATTTTTTTATAATCATCAACTTTTTACCTCTTCTAAAAATTTTTAATTATTTTTGATACATTTAAGGTAAACTTTTTCTTTTCTTAATCTCTTTATTTTGGCACCAATATTGAGCATTTCTATAGGTCAGGTCTTTTAATTTGGCACCTCATTTTTTAAATTCGAAAGAATGGTGCAGATCTGATGACCTTCACAAAAAATGCCTTCGAGTATTAGATAGATATGACTTTTCGAATAGGTGACAACCCTAATCAAAAGCATTTTAAAATAAGAGTTTTCTTAAAACTCTTTCGTTTGACATTCATATTTTAATATTTAATCAACTTATGTACATTACAACTAAATTAGACTTGCAAACAGGTGGTTACCCTATTGAAAAGTATTTTATATCTAAAGCCCTCTTAAAGCTCTTTCGTTTGACTTTGTGATACGTAGTATACAAATTATCTGTTTATTTACACAGAATTTGAATTTTTAAGCAGGTGGAAATCCTCCTACATATAGTATAGAAACGAAGCCTTTTAAACACTATTTTGATAGAAACCCATATCGTAATAAGCCTGATAACTTTGATGTAGAACTCCTGGAAAACTACTCCTTCACCATTCATGCCTTGGAGTTTTAATTCGCCTGTGAAGAATTTTACCCTTCCCTTCTTCCAACAACCCTCCCTACCCCATCCTCACTTGAGGGAATGTAGGTAGAGAAGGAGCTACTGGGAGCCATTTTGGAGGCGCACTAATCTGTCCGTTCAGGGAGGAAACCAAACGCCTCTAGAACTCCACCATGCCCAGCTTTCGAGTCGTTTAACCACCCAGTTTCCGTGAGCCTACTGACAATACGTGCTTCGACAATTCTGCCTACAATATCTACAGGCGTAATGTTCAACATGATGTTAAGTACCAAGTTCCTCAATGTTATGCCTAAGTATTTGACTCTGTGGGGAGATGCAGATGGATATCTCCTAATGAGAGAGAAGAGCCACATCGAAAACCTTGAACTTCCTAATAGACAAGACCGGTTGCGTATTGCTGGGGTTGTTAGTTACCAATTTAAGGTAACCTTGAGTCAAATCAGAAAGTGAATCAAACCATAACTGCCACATCATCTACATAGGCGGTCACCCGACAGCCCAATCTTACCAGTTCTTCCAGAAGGTTGTTTACAACCACAATCCATAAAAGGGGAGAGAGATTCCACTTTGCTTCCCCACACACAGTTTGAAATGCTTTGTTCTAAGTCCAGAAATACCGTTATTGAGCAGTCACGGTTCCTCGATAAGAACCACTTCAACTCCACCTTGTTCAAAATGGGGCAAAAGATTGGCGGAAGCCGCTTTAGAGTATTGAAGATTAATCTTTAGGATCTTCATCCTCCAGAATCACCTCCATGAGCGCTAGTTCCGTGCTATCCTCCTCGCCCCCATCGAACAGCCGTCAGCTGAGCATTAGATAGCGCTGAGTCGATCTTAATGCTCATGGGGTCACATGGCCGGTGTCACACTTAAAGCAACTTTATTTTACATAAGCAATTTTATCTTATATCGTATATGATGCATATTTTCCTATCCCGCCTGTGTTTTGACGGTGAAAAAGGGCGCGTGAAAAAACTTGACGAAAAAGACGCTTAAATATGTATTTACTCTTAGGAGAATTTACGTACTGTTACACCCGCAAATACAGTTGACCGCGAAAATAACTTACGCGTCTTTCTTCGCACTCAACTCCATATGTTAATAGTCTTTCTTCGTTTAAGTTTTTTTTAGATTCTTTTTTCGAGGTCAACTTTTGAGCTTGCGTCTTTTTTTGTGTGACGATATGAACCAATGCATATGCATTCAGGTATATCCCTGCAGGCAATTTATCTAGTGCAAAAATAGTTCAATAGGTTCCCTTTGCCACAACACTAGTTTCCGCTCAATCCCCGAACAACGGCTTCAGCAGTCTACTTTATAATGGAGGTGTCATTGGCGGTGGACAGTTGACATAAGTATTTGTAGATAGTTCAGAGATAAACGGAACGAAAACTCTTTTTCGTGGACGAGTGTTGCAGCCGATCGACCCGTTAGCCGATGTTGCTTAAACAACAACAGCGCAAATTTTGTTCGTGCACGTTGATGCTTAACAGATAAACGAATCGTAGTTAGATTTGAATTTGTTCAACTTTGTCCAGTGTGCCTCATCGCATAACAAAGCAACCAGTCTAAGTCATATCCTGTTACATATGTATATATATACTATCTCTGAACTAGTAACTTTATTTTATTAACACCAATAATGACGCCAACCTTGAAATCCAAAGAAAAATCACTCTTGCCAACAAGTGCTACTTTGGGCTGAGTAGGCATTTAAGAAGTGAACTCGTCATGCAGAAATAACACTCTTTAAGTCACTCATAATAGCCCAGAAGCATGGACAAAGACAACATCCGATCAGGCGGCTCTTGGAGTATTCGAGGGAAATATTTTGGGGAAGATTTTTGGTGTTTTACCCATTTGCGATGGCGAGTATCGCAGACTCAGAAACGATGAGATATATGAGCTTCACAACGAAATGGACATAGCGCAGCGTAGAGTCCGACCGATTCCCAATTTGTGGCCGATTCCGATGCCGATTAATCGGCCCTAGGGTAAAGAATCGGCTGATGCCGATTCCTTAAAAAAAACTACCTCAATATACATAAATTCATTCAAGAACAAATGTTTTTGATAAACTTTTATAATAACAAAAGAAAAACATAAACAAATAACATTACAAAACAAATAATCATTCAATAATCTATTCACTTATTTATGTATGTACATACATATGTACATAACTATGAATTAAAAGTAGTATATCGCTTATGTATACATATCATTGCAATACTTTGCTCCATAGTCTTTTTCTTATACAATATTAAAAAAAAAAAATAGTTCATTCGAAATCACATCTCCTATAATTGATTTCCACCAAGCCTTAACTGCAGTTTATGCGTACTGGAAAAAAGAGATTAAAACGGGAAGGTGATAATTCCACCTATTAAGTAGAAGCAAACGAAAGGAAAAAAGCAAAAACTAAGAAATACACCTTGGCGATTACCTCATGTTAAAATTCTTGGCACTTATCTGATCTCTTAACTGCAGTTAAGCCTTCGTGGAAATAGGTTGTACTCATAGTAGTAAAAATATACAGCTTCTGCTGACTATAAAGGTATTGTATTGAATACAAAAGATTTTTAATGATAAAAGTGTTTTTTTTTTTTTTGTCTAGTGTAGCGAATTAAAATACAGCGGCTCCACGATGTCATTCAAATGAACACAGACGCTCCAGCGCCAAAAGTAGTAAGCTCGGAAACCGCTGGTGGTAGCAGAGCAAGAGGAAGGGGAACTCTGCGTTAGAAAGACCAGGACTTCGCTTCCCTTGGCATTTCCAAATGGCGTCAGTTGGTTACAGGCGGTTACAGTGCCCAAGAAGAAGAGGAAGAATTACCCAAAGGATAGATTATACATTTTGATTACTTGTATTAATTGGCTTAACTAAATCTAAGGTGGCCGCTTTCAAAATACATTCTAAGCCTTAAATAAATAGGACCAATAAAAATTTTCGGAAATGGAAAATATTTAAAATATTTTGTGCAGATAAAAGAACTATAGAACACACTAATGTATGCATGTACTGTAGGTATGTTAGTATATAAAAACAATCGTCAATGGCAACAAATTGGCGGTTCGACGACTTATTGCAGTGGTGAGAAATTTACAACATAATTTTATTTTATTATATTAATTTGTATGTCATTTTAGGAATATGTTATTATTATTATTCCCAAAAGTCAACAGGGTTCTCCAAAAGCATTTAATTTACGTCAAAGGTAGGAGTGAAAAAATAGGAAGCGCCAGGGCGAGAGAAATAATTAATTTCGCCTTGGGTGGACGCTTTAGAGCTACTGGTAATAAGAAATCGATGCGATGGGGATATTACCGACAATAAATTTTGTTGCTGAGAGCGAGAGGTTTTCTTATTGCCGCAACAAAAATTGTCTGGTGGGATGTGTAAGTATGGATATCGGAATGCCGTTTGTATCTTGGAAATGTATGTCAACAAAAATACGAAAAAGATAAAACGAAGAAACAGTATACGGACTAGAAATTGTAAAACTGCTGGGCAATCAAAAGTTGTAACACATAAATAACAGAATTCAATTGCCAAAGTCACGTGACAACCACTTCCATGTGGGTAGGTATCATGCGCATGAGTACATACAGTGCCGGCTTTACGGTGGGGCAACCAGTGTGGTCACCCGGGCGCCGGAAAGTAAGGGGCGCCGCGCGCAAGCGAGTACCCAAAAGTTAATTTAGGTAGGCCTTCTTAGGTAAGGCCATTCTAAGAGGCATACCCCAAAAGGGCTGAAAAAAGTGATTCCGTGCATGCCTTCTAGAAGGGCGAATGCATAAATTTAAATTATTTAGCATTACAAATGCATTTCAATAAACATTTTAAGTTGCAATAACACATATTTGATATAAATCTTAAGCAAGTACTTCAAAGATGTATGATTTTTATAAATTGAAGAAGCAACTTTAAAAGAACTCCTAGAAAAGGCCTTTTGAAATATGTCCTATAAAAACCCTTTTGGAAGGCCTTCCATGGGTAGCGAAAGAAGAAGCCCTTCAATTTGTGGCACTCCATACTAAAAAGAAAGGAGAAAGGGATGTAGAGTGGAAGTTCTCTTGACTCTCAGGAGGGCCTTTCGGAAGGGCTTTTTACTCCTTAAATTATGTACCCCAACTGGGCTTTCATATAAATGTAGTGACGGGCTGAGGAGCTTGACATTTTTTCAAACCACAAACGCACGAAAAGTAGTCTGACGCAGGGTTTGAAATATGCTTAAGCAATATTAGCAAAGGCAACGAAAATATGCTGATGCCGTGTTTCTGAAGTTGTCTTGCAAAAGCGGTATTCATGCTTTTGCTTTGGCTTCGAAAAAACGAACAGCCACAGCAACAGCACGAGAAGAGAGAACAGCTGAGAAGCAAATGATTGTTTGCTTTCCGGCAAAAATCACGGCTGCCACACGACAAAAAAATTTCTGACCAGAATTTACAAAAAAAGTTACCAAGTAAAAAAAAGTTTTATTATACAATAAACTGTAAAAACAAACCTCGTTTATTTGCCATAGATAAGATATGGGTACAGTAAAAAGTTTCATTAAAAGAAAACTAAGCACATTAATTTTACATATGAGGCCATGAAGGCTAGAGGAGCCTATCTACAAAAATTTTGTTTAGTAATATGAGGAAGAAGGATCTATAAAAAATAATGCGCAATCTGCCCCTAAACCGCCTTTTTTCATTTCCTCTATATATAACCAAAGATCTGTCAATAAGTATTGAACGTTTGGCATATTTTGTGATATCAATTCGCGGCTCGGCAATTTGCGTTGCATTTCGAACAAATGAGATGTGGAATCACCAAACATATATATAATAAAAAGTATAGATAATTTTGAATAAAATAACATTCAATTTAGATTAGAGTGCCAGGCCTCGTCTATTGGACTTTAAAGCTCTCAACGTGATATTCTTATTTATTTATAAATCAGTCTATTTAACAATCAAGTTTAGGCTAGGGCATCAAACTAAGAATATTAGTAAAACTTGACTTAGGTAGAGAGAAATCAAGGTCCATAGTAGCTGAGATCTGGTTAAATTTACAAATTGCACGGCCAATGGGTGCATTACAGGCATAATTCGTTCTGAAAATTTCAGCATAAAAAGGCAGGGAAGCACGCAGATACCTCCTCGGTACATTAAAATTTATTCTACCCAAAAGCTGTGGACAGTCACAAGATCCTTGGATAATGCAAAAAATAAAAGTTAAAGACAATATTAGTTGCGTTCGATAACAAAATTAGCCAACACCAGCCAACAATCAAAATCAAGAGAGTAAGAGAAAATTCTCTGCCAATGAGAAGAAAAAGCAAAAAAGTAAACGAACAGGAAATTAGCCATTACTTGCAAAAACCGGAAGAAGAAGACACACCAGTTGACTTTGTTTGTTTTATTTGTAAACAAACTGAAATTCATGTTGCCTCCATGGAAGAAAAAAGGAAAGTGAACGTTCAATGTTCGCCAGGAACATTTCTAGAAGTAAAAGCTAGTTGGCGCTATCATAAGATCACATAGCAGGCAGCCAAAAGGCATATAAATAACAAAACTCGAAAAATGCAATTTTGTTTGTTTACAAAAATCGCAACCATATGTTTTGTGATCATATGTTTTCGTGTTGGATAATTTTT
>NW_023458558.1:60708583-60714505 GCF_013731165.1 Rhagoletis pomonella
TACCGTTATATGGGAGGTAGGCGTGGTTATTGTCCGATTTTGCCCATTTTCAATACCATCCGTCCTACGCCCGAAAGAAGTGCACATACCAAGTTTCGTTAAGATATCTCAATTTTTACTCGAGTTATCGTGTGCACAGACGGACAGACGGACGGACGGACGGACGGACGGACGGACGGACAGACAGTCACCGCTTAATCGATTTCTCTTTTCATCCTGATCATTTATGTATACATTTGTCTATATCTATCTCGATTCGTTTTGCCTGTTACAAACAACCGTTATGTGAACAAAGTTATAATACCCTTGTGCACAAGTGCGCTCGGGTATAAAAAAGGGGTAAATTTTTTGTCGGTATAGAACAATCCTAGGGGGTGGCGGCAGTAAAAATGCGACCTTATTTTTTTACATACATTTTTGGACCACTTTAATGTATAGATCCACTGAGACTGCACTTCACTCACTAACCGCGTAATAGAAAAAGCTCTGGAGCATAAAGAATATGCCCTAGGGGTCTTTCTGGACATAAGTGGGGCATTTAATAATGTCTCCTATGAGGCAATAATGGAAAGCCTAGAAGCAGCCCAGGTAGAGTCTGCCATCCTACTATGGATAAAAAGCCTGCTGAGCTGCAGGAAAATTAAGGCGGAGTGGTACGAAGCCAGGTTGGTCAGACTAGCGCATAGAGGAACTCCTCAGGGTGGTGTTCTGTCACCACTCCTGTGGCTACTCGTAGCAAATGAGCTTCTGGTAAAATTCGAAGGGAAAGCACCCAGACTAATTGCCTATGCGGACGACATAGCTATAGTTGTTACGGGGAAATTCCTAGACACCATCAGTAACGTAATGGAAAGCGCTCTAAGGGTCGTACATCGATGGGCGACAACAGTCAGCTTAGAGGTAAATGCTGACAAAACGGATGCGGTACTGTTCACAAGAAGGTACAAAATCCCCGCGTGGAAACCCCCGAGGCTCAACGGGGCGGAGCTATCAATCAAGAATCACACCAAGTACCTGGGAGTAATTTTGGACAGCAAACTGATGTGGAAGCTAAATGTGGAGGAAAGGGTGAAAAAGGCCAGTGGCGCCCTTTACGCATGTAAAAAGATGCTGGGTACCACATGGGGCCTATCCCCTGGCCTCATGCATTGGTGTTACACAGCGGTAGTTAAGCCGATATTGCTCTACGGCGCTCTGGTATGGTGGACCGCTGCAAACAAAATTTCGTATAGAAAACCATTGGAGCGATTACAGCGGCTCGCTGCACTGTGCATAACAGGAGCGCTAAGGACCACTCCAACGGCGGCACTTGAAAGGCTACTTGACCTACCACCAATCGACATCGCGGTGGAGAGCACTGCAGCGAAATCCGCCACGAGATTGATGGCCTTAGGTGAATTCTCCGCAAGAACCTTCGGGCACAGCTCGATATGCAGGGGGATGGAGGACAAAATAGACCACATACCCCCACGCTTCATCTGGGAAAGAAGGTTTAAAGCTACGGTTAAGGAGGGCGGATGGCGCATGAGCACGCGAGCCGCCAGTGTAACGTATAACATCTACACGGATGGATCAAAAATGGCTGATGGAGTGGGCGCCGGAGTCTATTGCGTCGAGCTAGACCTCAGGCAACCCTTCAAGCTTCCAGAGTACTGCCGTATTTTCCAGGCGGAAGTCTTCGCTGTAGGGAAAGCTGCTGAGATAGCTAGCAACGCAGGAAATTATATAAAAAATATCAATATATATTAGGCTGGGTCGATTTTGTATGGGGGAAAATAAAATTCATTTGGCCGCATTGTAATAGTAATATTATGATGTCTTAGGTCTCAGCCAATTGTTATTGGCCACGAAAAATTAATATAAAACTTATCTTTAGCCCGCGCAATTGAATCAAAGTGTATGAATTTTGGAAATGGAACTTTGGCTTGTAATATCTATGGAATGCGTTATTGTTATAAACATGACGATATATCAAATTAAGGGCTATTAAATTTAGAACCTCACGTTCATTTTTCATTTTTCAATAAGTCTACACGTTTTTAAGATATTAAAATAAAAAATAAGAAAACTATGATTTTCCCTTATGAATTTTCAATTCTTCATTACTTCAGCAACCAAGTGAAAAATACAAAAAAGTGAGACGAGATTTATTTCAAACCTTTTAATGTTTATATAATATTAATATGACCATGTACTTGCTCACGCCGATTTGGTCAGTTTTCAAGATCGTGGTGAATGAATGTATTGTCAAAGATTAGGAATCGTTCGACAAGTTAATAGTAGTTTCAAACATATAAGTATTTACATACATTACAATTAGGGTGAGAAACGCCCATTTTAAGTCCATTTTTGCAGTCTTGAAAACTGGTGCGGAATGGTTTCATTAGTCGCCGCAGAAGCACATTTTTCGCGGTTTCTAAATTTGCCGTTATATGAAATAAGGGACATGCAGTAAGTGTTTAGATGTACATAAATATTTTAGTTAATTCCATTATGTGAAAAAGTGTCTGTAAGTAAATGCAATAGTCTTTAACATATCCTGGGAAATCCTTTTGCGGACTCTCCAATTGGACGATATTGCTTTGCATTCAGCTTGAATGAAAAAAGTCACTCGCTTGCACAGTTTTCTGTAATCCGGTTCTTTTATTTAAAGGTTATTTATACAATTGAAGAGAATTTTTTTTAGAAAAAAACTGGAAATCCACTTAAGTTTTTCGATATAACTTTGGTAAATGTTACTCGATCGGTGCGTAATAATTAACAAATTGAAGGTGAGACTTAATGTTACTGATTTTTGATAATAATATGACTAAAATAGTTCAGATTATAAACAAATTATTTAAAATAAAAAAAATTTTGAACAAAATTTTTTATCATTTTCTTATATTTGCAATTTTTATATTGTATGCATAAACATAAGTAAACCAATTAGTGTGTCTAGAAGTTGTGCCTGTTCAGTGTTTCCATACTAATTTGCATAAACAAAATTTTTCCGCGATGATGGATAATAATGGCTATTCTATTAGAGCAACCGAAATTGTTCCTAAATTTGCAAAAAATCGCAAACTATAGCTAATATTAAAAAAGGATTAGAATATTTGGAACTAGCGATCTAGATGCACGCCAGCAATATTAATATTGTTCTTTACATCTTTTGACTATAGGCCAGTGCAATTATCAAGAGAACAATTAAAATTTTCTTGAAAATAGATGAGTTTGAGATTAACGATAAGATAAAGGGCTGCGCGAAATGATACTTGACTTTATCTTTTGCGTTAAAGGATTCATTATCTAATAATATGCACCAAAATTTTTGGCTAAACCCAGCATTTTTAACAAGAATTGGTCTTATTCGATTAGTGTGCTGTGGGTCACTTGGCTGTCGATGCGCGGGCTCTTACAATTAAAATGAAAGACTAATATTTCGCAGGCTTGTTGTTGACTTCATGATACAATATATTTTCACTATTACCAAGGGATTTAAGAAAAATTAGATTTTCGACCCGCCCTAATATATATGTCGATAGCCAGGCGGCGATTAAGGCCATAATCTCACATCGTATTGCGTCAGAAAGTGTCCTTAGAAGCAGGGAAGCAGTAGACAGGGCGGCCGAGAGTAAACGGCTGCATATATACTGGGTTCCAGGCCACAAGGGCATTTTAGGCAACGAAATAGCTGATGAGATTGCCAAAAGTGCCATCCGTCTTGCTAGCGAACCAGTACGGGATATACAAAAGTCGCTAAAAACGATCTACAATGAAATTTCCAAAAGAGCTGGGTGCCGGATCAGGGGGAGATGGAACGCATTAGCGACATGCAAAACCACCAAGATCATGTGCAATAGCAGCAAAGGAAACACCCATTTCTTGCTTACACGGTCACGTAGGGATTGCAGCACAGTTGTCGGCCTAATGACGGGCCACAACCTACTGGCATCCCACGCAAGCAGAATGGTCATTAGTAACAGTGACGCATGCAGGAAGTGCAGGGAGGAAGGCATGAGTGAGACGTTAGAACACCTCCTCTGTTTCTGTCCGGCCTTAGCTAGAAATCGTCTTAGTTATCTCGGAGCTTCGCAGTTTAAAGGACTAGAGGAGGTTTCAAAACTGGATATTAAGGCACTCTTGAACTTCGCAAAAAGCGTTGACGTCCTATACGACGACTACTTTAGATCGCAGTAAAACGGACCTCCATCTGGCACTACAAAGGACCAACGGGTCTATGTAAGGCGCATCAGCCGGCCAGTGTAACCTAACCTAACCTAATGTACATACATTTTCATTTGCTATTTCTACATGCATAAAGACAACATAACCTTGTGGTCAGCTAATCAAGTTAAGCAACATTTTGACCGGTTTCGGCTATTTTTCTTTTGTTTATTTAATGTTTATAATTTTTTTCTTTTATAAAAAGCTTGCATGTTACATAACCGGAATCACATAAATCCACATTTTAAACTTCGTACAAAAATTATAAAAATTCAACAAACTTTAACAATTAAAGCGAAAAATGCTAAACTTTTTATTCAGTTTTGTAGCCATTAAAAATGTCCACTAATCGCTTCCAATAAAATTGGTCAGCTGCCACCTTTCGTTCAAATTTCATGTAAATTCCCTATAAGCTAAAATGGGCTATGCCCCTCTCCCTCCCCAATGGGGTACGTCTGGCAACCTTACTCCTGAAAAATACCCATTTTCACATTCGATAGTTTGACGTGGTAGCGCCGATATCTTTGGAATTTATTCGTAATTGCCCCAATACCGAGAGTAGTTTGAAGAGCGTGCAATTGCTGGCATCGGTAACAAAAACCGCGAAGTCTGTTCTGTTTTCCAAGTTGGATAGGGAAGCAAAGCGAATGGGTCTGGTGGTAAACGAGGACAAGACGAAGTATCTCCTGTCATCAAACAAACAGTCAGCACATTCGCGCCTTGGCATCCACCTCACTGTTAACAGTTACAATTTCGAGAAAGTAGAGAATTTCGTTTACTTGGGTACCAGCCTTAACACCGATAATAATGTCAGCATTGAAATCCAACGCAGAATCACTCTTGCCAACAAGTGCTACTTTGGAGTGAGTAGACTATAAAGGAGTAAAGTCCTCTCTCGACGTACGAAAACCACGCTCTATAACAGGCTAACCTAATATTCGCGGCTTGCGTTTTGGTACGCACGCCGTCGAATTTGTTTTTTTGCGTCACCCGAAATTGGCTTGCGTGCGTTTGCATTTGATTTCATTGAGCGAAACGTCAAATCAAAATGTCACGCAGAACAAAAATTAGAAATTGAGTTAGCTTCATACGCACGCCGTTCAATTTCGGTTGGTCCCATACAAGTTGTATGTGCATGAGAAATTTTTAACAGTAAATTGGCGGCGTGCGTGAATATTAGGTTAGCCTGTAAGTCACTCATCATGCCCGTGCTGGTATATGGCGCAGAAGCATGGACAATCACAATATCCGATGAGGCGTCTCTTTGAGTGTTTGAGAGAAAGATTTTGCGGAAGCTTTACGGCGTTGGCGACAGAGAGTATCGCAGACGATGGAACGATGAGCTGTATGAGCTTTACAACGGCATAGACATAATTCAGCGAATTAAAATGCAGCGGCTCCGCTGGCTTGGCCATGTCGTTCGAATGGACACCGACGCTCCAGCTCTGAAAGTCTTCAACTCGGAACCCGCTGGTGGTAGCAGAGGAAGAGGGAGGCCCCCACTGCGATGGAAATATCAGGTGGAGACGGACTTGGCTTCACTTGGCGTTTCCAATTGGCGTCAGTTGGCACAGAGGAGAAACGACTGGCGTGCTTTGCTGAACTCGGCCAAAATCGCTTAGGCGGTTACAGCGCCAAAAAAGAAGTTTGAATCTAAAAAAAATTTTAGCAACTGCTTTAGTCGCGCTTTAAATGCGGAAATTTTGCTTGTAG
>NW_023458558.1:60714605-60720068 GCF_013731165.1 Rhagoletis pomonella
TTTAACACATTTTAACTAGGGCTGTGCGATTAATTGATTACTCAAAATTTTAATTAATCATAAAGTAAATAACTCAGTTATTCGATTAATTAGAAGTTATGATTACTCAAAAGTTCAGTTACTCGAGTAATCAAGATTTTTGATTAACCAAAAACAAAAATATTTGAGTAATTTGCTTTATGATTAATCAACATTTCGAGTAAAATGAGTAATCAACATTTCAACTCTTTACATATGTATAAAGGAGTTAAAGTTCCTTGACACTTTGAAAACAACGTTTCTGTTTTCAAAAATTAAAACGAAATTTTTTTTTCATATACAGAATGTAAAAAAGAAAATAAGCATTTTCCAAAGCAAACTCTTTTAAGGAGCAAAATTATTTTTTTTGAGTAATCATATTTCAAGTAACTCGATTAATCATCGTTTTGAGTAATCAAAATCTTGATTACTCGAGTAATTGATTAACCGAACAATTGATTAACCAACTTGCTCGAGTAATCGAATAATCGCACAGCGCTAATTTTAACACATGACAATTGAAATTTCAAATTACTTTTGGTCGAAGGCGGAAATTTAAAAGTAGTATTCGGTGCCCACGGATTTCAAAGTAATTCATGATTCTCGTTATCGCTTAGTATACCGAGAGAAGAATTTCACATATCATTAAGCGGAACCTGCAATAAAGGGAATATATAAATAAGGTCGCAATATAAAACGCAGACGGTAGTGAAATTACCGGCATCTTGAAAACAATTGTGGTCAAGATTTTTTCAAAGTTAGAGAAGGGACCAATTTTGTGCCTCAACTAAACTACGCCTTATTGTTAGTATCCACACATGGTCATGGGCGTAGCCAGGTAGGGGCAGGGGGGTGCTCGAGCCCCCCCCTAACTTTTAAATTTTCCTTATATATATATAAAATAGTACCCTGAAATACCAGCTTAATAGGTTAAAAGTAAATTTTGGATTTTCTTATTTTTAGGTGACGATATATATGCAGTACTTTTAGGGATTATGTTAGTTCCAAGGCGAATTCATACAAGGTGGTGTAAGAGCTGGGATACTATCGATTGTATCGATAGTTGAAAACTGCCGCCACTATCACTAGTTTTTGAAAACTGTCGATGTCGGTTTTAGCAAAACTTCACAATGTCTCTTCTATTTATCGATACTCGGTACCGATTTAAAAAGTATTCAATACTTTTGATACTCGGTATCGAAACGTTTAGGCTTCCGATAAGAACGCATGTAGACCAAAAACAAAAGCGGTTTAAGGGAGCCTAGCCTATCTAAAGCAAGTGTGGCGGCTAATAGAGGTTTTAATTTCCATTTTCCATCGCCACAATGCAGATAAACTCTTCCTTATTTGAAACATTTTTTTCTAGTTGAATAGGACGATGTTATCTTTGTAGGCCTGAAAGACTTCCTTCATCCGTCAAATCAATTTTCTTAAATTTTAGATCTACGAAGGTGGGAAACTGATAAAATGGTATTTTACTGTTGCGACAATATCAAGAAGGTGATGAGAGTGTTTTGATATATGGTTTCCACATTGCTTAGTACAAATTGTTCAACTTTTGGGAAAGCATCGTCTTACTCGTATTAATTGTGAATCATATTCATATTCGAAAGAAAGTCGATGCAACTTTTTTTACAGATATTCTGTTGAAAATTATGTCAAAAAGCTGCAATTATGTATAGAATCGGTATTGGGTGCCGAAAAGGAAGTATTGGGTACCGAAAACTTTCTGAAGTATTGGGTACCGGCAATTCAGCACATAACTACACATTACATTAATTTTTTATGCAAGAAAATTCACAACACAGTCGGCAAAAAAAAAATAAGTCATTAAAATTTTTAGCAACTATAAGCTTGCACTGAGCTATAGTAAAATTTAATAAGCTATAAAACTGCTTACACAAAATTTTTATAGAAATTCGAATTAAAAAGCTTAAAATTTTAATTATTTTGTAGTTTTTTATGTTTTGTACAACTTTTATAAAAAATTAGTAGACACTAAATAAACAAAAAAATAGTCGAAACTGCTAAAAATGTTGGGGTGCTATTATTTTGACCAGTACTGTTTTCGTTTTCTTATAATATGGTCAAATGTTAATAATTTACCTTGTCCGGATTTTGATATGCACCTCCGTATTTGATCTCAGTTGAACTTGTCAATTTAAACTAATATCTTTTGTTTCGTTTGGTTTGTAGTATTAAAAATGTACCATTATAGCCAATTACACTTTTTCGCACTTCAAAATGGACAAACAAAATCCGGATATAATTTTTCAAAATAAAAAGTATCTGATTTTGCCTGTTGCTATTCAAGTGAATGCAAGTGTACGTATATAAGTATATATAACTCAGACGCATAAATTAATAAGTTTATTTTATTATTATAAGAAGTTTGATGCAATCAAATTAAAAAAAAAAATTATATGTCTTTTTAATTTACAAAGTAATTTATAAATTTATTAATTATTTAATTTTCAAGTAATTGAGCGTTTCAATTCAATACCTTTCACGACGATAGTACTATCGATACTATCGATGTTTTCAACTATCGTTTCGAAAATTATCGAGTGGTGGTACTATCGATAGTATCCCAGCTCCAGGTGGTGTAGTATCTGCGATTTTCGCAGCGGTGCCAGTGGTCTGAATAGAGAATCTAGCTGGACAAAACTGTTTGAACAGGTTCGCGTTGATGGATTTGTACACCACTTCGTATCCACTAGTTTATCGGGCCACTGATTACAAATCCTCAGTTAGATTTCGGTGGTTTTCGGGGTCGCTGATTATAAATCTGCCAATGAAATTTTTACTATTCAAAATTGCTGAACCAATAATAATAATGATAGATTGACGCTTACACATATGTTAGTGTTTGGCCAAGCTTCTCCTCCGACTTGTGGCGTGCGTCTTGATGTTGTCACACCAAGCGGAGGGACCTACAGTTTTATGCCGACTCCGAATGGCGGCTGAGAAGGTTTGCCACTGCCTGCCAAGGGACACCCGCTGTTAAGAAAAAACCGTTTCTATATGTTTTGCGAAGTTGCTTTGACCAGGGCTTGAACCCAGGTGCTGATGAGTGAAAGCGCGCACTGCTTACCACTACACCACAGCAGCCGGCTGATCCAATCTGTCGGAAAAATTTTTCAAAATTGATTAACTTCGCTCGAAACTTGTTACTCTGGCGTTTTTGGGTAGATAATTATGAATCTCGTCACAAATTTTTGAAATTCAAAATCACTAAAAAAATCAAAATCACGGTAATCACTTGTCTCCATGAAAAAAAATTCCAATAGACGCACGGTTACACTTTTAATAGCTAATCGAAATCGCACAAAAAAATTGTTTTCCTGCTACAGCTAACTGACTTGCATCGACTAGCCAACTTATAAGCTTAATATTTATTTATTAGAGAAAGAGATCAAAGAACCCCAAAACCCCTTCCTGCGCTCGGCCCTTATGTGAGTATGTACATTCATATGTATGATACGTGCCTGACTACATTGATGTTAATATGTATCACAAACTGGAAGATAACGCCAAGGAAGCGCCTGTATCTATTATTTTATGTATCATCAACTAAAACGCGTTTTTATGCCGAGTAAATATTTAGAATTATTTATTTTAAGGCAAAACAACTAAATATTTTGTTTAATTTTTGGGCTACAAACCTGACTACTCACGTTTCAAATATTCGTCCGTGAACCATAAACTCGTATATGTAAACTGAGAGATTAACTCTTCTGGCCACATCACCATCGCTTATCATTTGTTATCTAAGCGTGTAGGTACGGACATATGTATGTATGAACATGCACAACACTTGCCAGAGTAATTCATTCCGTTAGGCAATTTGATGTTGTGGTTTTTATTGTTGAGTGGAATTGCTCTACATGATATACAAAATAAGGTGGTTACTTAAGGTTTTGTGCCCATTGTGATACCACTCGGGACTTTAAAACCCTCCTACTCAAACCATCGCGTGGAGTCTATGAAACTCAAGAGTTGCCATATTCCTACCTCGGCTATGTTGGTTAATCCAAGAACTTTCGTTTTTTTTTGCAAAGGGCGGCCGTAAGGTTTCCGGCTCTTCTTCATCTATGCAGCTTCTGCAGAAGTCGTTGTGAGGGATGCCTAGCCGTCCACGTGCCGTCCAATGGCAACATGCCCTGTTATCAGACCCATGACTGTAGCTAAGTCCCCTCTGCTCAGCTTGAGGAGACATTTCGACCGATTCTCGTTCCATTTTGGCCACATATGCTTTAGGTTGCTGCAAGTTGTGAGACTATCCCACCTGTCCCTTGCCTGTTTAAGAGGTAAATCCTTTAAATGAGCTTGCAGGTAGCGAACCCTTCCGGGATTGCGAAAGTGGAACTAATGTGCTCTCTCTTGCAAGTTCGTCTGCCTTTCCGTTGCCTGGTACGTTTTAGTGCCCCGGAACCCATACCAAGTGAAGAGCATACTGCGCGGCCATCTCGTTCAGAGATCTGCGGCAGCCCGCTACGATTCTTGAACTGCATGTAACCAAGTCAAGCGCTTTGAATGCCGCGTGACTGTCTGAGTAGATGAAGAAATTGTTATATATAAATAGCTTCTCCTGTACGTAAATGTTCAATCGCCTCCTGTATGACAGCGACCGCAGCCTTAAAGTCGCTGCAATGGTCGGGGAAATGATTTTTCCAGCCCCAGTCGGGCTGAGTAGATCCCCCTTCTACCTTGCCCTTTAGTTTAGAACCATCGGTGTAGAATTGGAGGGATGCCTTATCATCAGGAGCCCATCCTGACCTCTTTGTGAAGTTTAGACTTTTTACACAGTAATCCTTGCCCGGTATATCTATGTTCTACAGCTGGATAGTTCCCGTAGACTGGCAGAATATTGAGTAAGACGCAAATTGCTTACGAAGAGTTGTGCACTTCAACTGTCGATTTCTTCTCGAGACTTGGCCACCATACGAATATCCCGGAGAGTAGAAAAGGCCTAACAACCACTGTGTAATGCCAGTGTATTATGCCTTACAGGTATAAATTACGATTAGTTTTTTCTATGAAATCTTAAAATACATGCTTTGTAAATTTTAAACAACGCTATATTTTTATATTTTGCAGAGTAAGATGAGTATTACATGAAAAAAAAAAACTTTTTTTTTTAATTTTTGACATAGCATTTAAATGTTATTTTAAAAACTTAATGCATTATTTTTTTAAATTTAAACTAAACTAAAATTGCAGTGTCATAATTATGAAAATCGTATGCTTAATAAAAGTTCAGTGCATTAATTTCGAAGATATAATGCTAATGAATTGTTTTATGTATTAACATAAAAATTTTTAAGTAAATTATACTGCAATCATTTATTGAATTAACAAGCATTAAAAACCCATTAACTAATTTTATTTGAAGTAAAAACTCGTTGTTGATGTTGGGGGTAGAACTTTAAGGTCAAAGATAGT
>NW_023458558.1:60720168-60763168 GCF_013731165.1 Rhagoletis pomonella
CAAAAGCGCACTGAGTTTCATGGACATTGCTTTTATTTTCATAAAACATCTAACACTGTTTACAAGAATTTTTCTATAAGTAAACATAGTAGAATGAAGCTGAAAAAACTATTAGTAATTATTCGAAGTCCGTCGATGTAATTTCACTGGTTTTTAATAATGTAAACAAGCAAAATTATTTAAAATTTTAATGCATTGAAATTTTCATCAGCTCGGATAATTTAATTAAACCAAATTTCATTATCATTATATTTTTCAGAATTAATACATTAAAGTTTTACTAAGCATTAGATTTTCAAAATTAATACATTGAAATTTTTATTCGCGTTAAATTTCAAAAATTATGCTCTAATTTTTTTCGTTAACATTATTGCTTTAAGTACCATTAATGCATTAAAAAATTTTTCGTAATGCAAGCAGAGTTTTTTTATTATAATTGCTTTTCGCCAATTTTTTATCAAAATATAAATTATACTACAACAAAACAAATAAAATTAAAATCCCTTAACTGTGTGCAAAACTCAGGAGAATTCAATAAATTTGCGTACTACTTTGCAACTTTCAAATCAGATTTTTAGAAAAAATCTTACTATGCAGTTGTTTACCTCATTCAATTTTAGTATAAGAAAGTGCAAGTTTAAAGTTTCTAGAAAATCACGTTGATTTTTGGCAATTTTTATAATTCTACTTTCTTTTCAATAATTTTTTATAAAGATATACATATGTAGTCCATACTACAACAAAAACAGCATAAAAATAAAATCTCTAAAGTTTGTGCAAAACTCACGAAAATTCAATAAATTTGCATCTAGTTTGGAACTTTCTAATCCGATTATTTCAGAAAAATTCTAAGTATGCAGTTTTAATAACCCATTCAGTTTTAGTACACAAAGCATTTGCTAAAAATCGCATTTAATTCTGGCATTTTTTTGCGGACGGTGTTATTATTTATCCTCCCCTCCAATTTCTCCCAAACTTGACACAGTTGTTGGCCAACATATCAAACGGTTGAAATTTTTTAAAATCGGACATCCCATATTACGGTAATGTAGAGAAATCCGAAATTTTCGATAAAATAGTAAATACTGCAGATTATTTAATACAAATTTATGTTTGCAATAATTCTTTAACAAAAAATAGGTTTATGCAATAATTTTGGTAGCCCCGCCCACTTGTGACCACATACCATTTTTCATATAACGGTAAATTTCAGAAATGCTTAAAACATCGATATTTCGAAATTTAAGGACGCTTATTTACTCTTATTACATCTATCGAAGATGTTTGAAATAGGGGGTAGTTTTCGGAAATGTGAAAAAACTATATTGAATACTTGCGCCGGGTATTTAATTTTCGGCTCCGCCGGAACTTTGACTTGTTTACTTGTTCTTATTATAAGACATCAAGTCGACACAGAAAACTGAAATAAATTCGCATAGTTTCCATAAAATATATATGCTCCAAAAAGCAGGTTTTAGAGACTAGTCGAATAGTTTTTCGCAGGATTTATTTGTTGATGGTTGGTAATTTCAGTAATGTATATTTGTTAGAAATTATATTACGAAAAGATCACGACTTCAGTTTTTTGCTACAAGATGTACCTACCCTTTGTTTCCCATGGACTTATGAAGTAACTCCCAGAACAAAATTTTCTTTGATAATGTAAATACTGTCGTCCGAAATATAATATTTATCTCTAACCGGTAAAAAATAAAAACACTGTTATATACATAACATATGCAATGCACGCGTATGTAAGTATGAATGTATTTCAGCAAGCAAGCACGTCAAAAACGTAAATATTTTTTTGCTAAGTAATTTATAAGCGTGGTGTGCTTTGCGCCAGTATTTTTTACGTACTAATTGTGCGCAATTTAAACGCTCATAAATTAAACAAACTAAATACATACGTACTACAAACATAATTAAGTATGTTTCTGAAAAATAGTATAAAATCTTAAATCGCTTGTGTGGGGCAAATTTGTGATATAAGAATCCGGCACTTATATAACATATGTACACATGTGCCATCAATTCATTTTTACTTTATGCACACATTTTTTTAACCCTTAAATACGTTTGTGGGGTAGATTTCTACTCATGCGTCACACTTTTGTTTATAACTGAGTTCTTTATTATTGCTGCATCGCAGTGTGCAGATCTAGTTCTCGCCACGCCATATAACAGCTGTGGCAAGTAGGTGCTGGGGTAGAAAGTTACCCCACGAACGTAGATACATACGTATTTTTTCACGTTTGGTATTCGTTGTGTTTTTAAACTATTTAGTGAAAATGAAGCATTATTTAACTGAAACGCAAATAGCACAAATTTTTGAAGTAGAGAAATTATCAGACGACGAAGAAATCGATAATAATTTACTTGAGACAGAAGCTGGGCCGAGTCAGCCAAAGAGGTGAAAAATGTGCGTTGCTATATGTATATGCCCACGTTCCAAAGACGTAAAAACAACTAAAAAGTGTTCAAAGTGTGACAAGTTTACTTGTAAAACTCATTCCAAAGAAGACAAATTCTGTGCACACTGTGATAAATGAAATAAATTGCCTTTTTTGTGCATTTTTAATTTTTTACTGAATACTAAATAATATAATATAAAGACTCAATGTCAGAATTGTTATCATATTTTTTTATTTTGGTTTAATTTTATTGTGTTCATATTTTTGTAATACAAATTGTTAACTGAAAGTGATTTTGTAATTAATTTAAGTTCTATTTATTTTTAAGAACAAATTCTGAAGGTGTATTGAGGAAACGCCATTTTTATTTTTTTCAGTGAAATATGTTTTAATAAACAAATGTTTTCTTAATTTAGATGAAGTCAGTGTTTTATTTCTCGTAAATACTTTTCCTTATATCCAATGCCTTTCAAAATATATACAAACTTGTATTGTGTAGAAAACTACCCTACGAACGTACCAACTATAAGTTGAAGGGAAATCTGCCTATGTGAGTAATAAAAAAGTACTCCTTTGACCTGATTTCGGATCAATAAGAGAGATTTGTCGGTTTCGTACTCCTTCATTACTCGCTTAGAAATAGAATGGAAGATATGCTAAGCGAGCAGCTAAACAATGCTCCCTGAGGCATAATTTGGAAGCAACAATGGGAGCATAATGGGAGATCTCCTAAGCGAGTAATTAAAGAATGCTCCCTTGGGCATGATACTCAGCATTTAAGGTGCATATGTTCCAGCGTTTCCAATATTGCCCCGTCCAGAATTTTTACTGGGTGCAGCCGGAAATTGCCAAAGTAATGAATAGTTTGGGTGCACTCCCAGGTGAATATAAGCCGAATAATTTTTCCAGGAAATCATCCTCGCCACACTAATCTTGTATGTATGAATAATGCTTGACTTGTCATTACTGTTCGATATTTGTATTCTTATTTTAGTTAATAATGTAATAAGTATTATTTATGTCTTTTTTATCGTGTAATAATCAGCTTAAATCTTGTATTAATATGCATATGTGTGTATATATGTGATTAAAAAATTAAATAAATGGATATCGTAAATATCAAAATCTTTTTAGCTTATTATGCTCGTTATGGAGCAATGTGGGAGTAGTCTCCTATTACTCCATGAGAAGGAGTTTGGCAGTACAGAAACGCTCATTTAATACTCGTACAGGAGGTTTTCGGGATGACTCTTATAGAAGTACTCCCTTATTGCCCGTTCGGGAGGAATGTGGGATGTTTTTCTTTGCGCACTCCCTTGTTGTCTTTTTGGGAGGTTTCTGGGAGATTATTAAGGAAGTACTCCCGTTTTGTTCCCTTAGGAGGTTTGTGGGATGCTATTTATGTGTGTACTCCCTTATTTCTTGTTTAGGAGGTAGAAGGGATTACTCGCCCTCCTAGGACATAAAATGTTAAAGGGAATATACAAAATTACATGCTTATACACATAAGCATAGGGAGCCATAGGGAGTATTCGTAAACTCCCAAGGGAGTACCCACGGAGCAATCGTTCGATGCTCTCAAGTTCTACTGGGTAGTTACGTAAGTAAATACATATAGCGAACGTACATAAGGGCTGTTTGCAGCTCTCAAGAAAACGAAAAATTCATATAAAACGATGCACAAGAACTGTTAAAGTAATTTGCTTCTGTCAAAATTTCTTAAAACAGCAGAAGCCAAGTACTTTTTCAAGCAAAATAAATAATGAAAAATATTCCTTGTGATTTTTCTTGAGAGCTACTTGAAGGGTTAACTTGAGCTTATTTATTATACAGTTTGTAAGTATTCCTACTCGAGGTAAAGAAAAAGTAATAAATTAAATCCAAATTGGTTGAAACCAGAATTTTTGAGTTTTAGGCAGTAATTGGCGACTGACTACCAGTTGGATGGTTCGGTAGAAGAATCTCTCCTGCATCTTATTACATGTACATTAGGGTGGTCCAAAAAAGTAAAGTCGGAAATTTAATGTTCTCACCCCCTAGGATTGTTCTATACCGAAAAAAGTATACCCCTGTTTTTTTATTTTAAAATCAAAATATATTTAGAGGTCGCTCAAAGCGCTCAAAGTTTCCCATGTATTTTGTATGGGGAAAAAAAGACTTTTCGTAGAAATGGCATAGAATCCATGGAAACCAAATTTTTTCAATCTCAAAGCTCTGCTTCTCTTCAGAAGACTTCAGAGAATAATGCCCAATTGTTTATTTAAACATTTTTTATTTTTAACTATTTTTTAAGGGTCTCCGAAATATCCCAAAAAAATCAAATATATAAACAGAAATATAAAAAAGAAAAAAATTGGGCATTATTCTCTGAAGTCCTTTGAAGAGAAGCAGAGTTTTCACATTGTAAAATTTTGATTTTCATGGATTCTATGCCATTTCTACGAAAAGTATTTTTTTCCCTATACAAAATACATGGGAAACTTTGAGCGCTTTGAGCGACCTCTAAATATATTTTTATTTTAAAATAAAAAAACAGGGGTATACTTTTTTCGGTATAGAACAATCCTAGGGGATGAGAGCATTAAATTTCTGATTTTACTTTTCTCCCATACATTTTTGGACCACCCTAATGTACATACATAGTACTTACATATGCAAGCGCCAGAGACAGGTGAGCTAATCAACTTTTAAGCGATCGTTGACGTTGATGATATGAAGAATGTCTACATAATAAACATACATATGTATGTAGATATGTATATAGAGTAAGTATGTTTGCATATTCATATGCACATAGTTATGTATATCTAAAGAGATAACTTTTCTTGAACGCGTTTTATGGAAAGAAGGAAAAGAAAACTTTGCAGTAAACATACTCGTATAATGCCGGAAGGCATGGTTGCTAGATGACTTTCTAAGACAGGGCCGGCGAACCTTTATACATATACGTGCCATTATTTCCAAAAATTTGAATACATCCAACAAAAAATCATGACTTATCACCGATCTTGGAGACATTAATTGACATATAAATCGTAGAAAAATTTTAAAAAATAACGAATTAATCGTCTCTCAAATGCTACTGTGCACCATACGTGGTAAGTGGCAGGGACTCACATACAGTATTGGCCAATACAATAGCACCCCCATTTCAAAGTGATATTGTTTGCCACTCATGTTCATTTATTTATTTTTAAGAATTTTCAATTAAAATACAGTTCATTCTCTCACAAAACTCGCATAAACTCAAGTTTAAAACTTTTTAAAAGACCGCAAAGAAGTGCAACAAATTTTCACCCAAATTTCAAACTTTTTTCTCAGAAGTGGTAGAATTTTTTTGAATACACAGTTTTATAGCCCATTCGATTTTAGTCTAATAATGTGCAAGTTTCAAGTGGCTAAAAATTACGGTTGATTTTTTAGAATTTTTTTCGCCGAGGATGTTGCGGGTTTCTGCCATATAAAAATAAATTGTGTTTAGTCGTTATATGGAAGCAAATGAGACAAAAAAAATCTAAAAAATCAACGGTAATCTTTAGCGACTTGAAACCTGCACATTATTGGACAAAATTGAATGCGCTATAAAACTGTGTACTCAAAAAAATTCTACAGCTTCTGAGAAAAAAGTTTGAAATTTAAGGGAAAGTTTGTTGCACTTTTTTGCGGTCTTTTAAAAAGTTTAAAACATTGGTTTATATGGGTTTTGTTGGAAAATGAACTGTATTTTAATTGAAAATTCTTAAAAACAAATAATTAAACATAAGTGGCAAACAATATCGCTTTGAAAGGGGGGTGCTATAGATATGTCCAATACTGTATATAGGTAGATAAATAAAAATTGTCAAGTTAGCAAATGCCAGCTTCCGCAGACAGCAAATATGTCTGGAATTGAGTCCGAAGTTTCTAAAATTTTAGTATTAGAATTTCCGGTCAAATTAGCTGATTGATTCTAACTCTTTCCTTGTTTCGACAAAGTTTTTATTTAGTATATATTTAATAATACTGAAACTCAATCAGCTGCATTTCAAAATCTTCGATTTTAAACCAATCAAATTAAGACAAGTTCAGTTTATCAAGTGAAGTCAGATCAGGATACGTAATACATTTGAGTGTTTCCTAGAACTCCTTAAATTCAGAAAACTTCGATGGGAAAATTTATTACCAAAAAAAACTCTTCGGTGCCTCTTCCACCGTTTGGTTTTTCATGTAAGTCTCAATCATATTTTAATTTTTTAAGTTTGGGAAACATTTGTAATTTTTGTAATCAATATCTTTTCCTGAAACTTTTATAGGCGCGAATGAGATTTTTCATAATTAAAAACAGTTTTAATGGCGCCTTGAAACTTTACGTTCAAATTCAATAATTATTGACATACATCCGTAGAAACCATAATCTTTATAAGCCTTGTACATATAAGACACATGCCTTCGTTTATTTAATGCCTGCGAAGATATGTAATTCACTATTTTTCTGACCACGCCCATTATTTTACAACGGAGGCAAAACCATGCTTTTCACACAAAGCTTGTAGATGAATAATAACCTAGAACTCAAAAATCGGATGTCTTTTATGGATTTTGTTGAATAATATCCATATTTTTGGCACTTTTGACTTATATTTTTGGGTGTGAATAGATCTTGCTTTCGTCTCCAGTTTTAACGAAAAAAGAAATAGTTGCGATTAGGAAGTAGTAACTACTACTAGTATTTGAAGAGTTGGGTCATCCACCAAATTAATACGCGTGCCTTAGGTTCGCCAGCCCTGTCCTAAGATAAGGAGAAACTCTGCATAGAAAGTGTGCTTAGGATCAGACTCAATTCTCGTACCGAAGAAACACCTTAAGACTTTGAAAATGAAGTCACCTTAAGCTAAACTTTTTTGATTATGATTTTCATTTCAACTCTGTATTTTCGATAAGAAATTCAATCAATTTTCAATCCCTGAGCTACTTAAATACTACATACATGAATGAGTTATTTTTTACGCAAGAGGGCAATTATCTATATATATATATATAATACGCGAGGGGATTGTTTGTTCAGGATAAAAGATCTGCACCGTTCGCTCGCAAACTGGTTTTATTTTTTCGAACAGAGTTGCCACCTCTATAACAACTCTATTCAAATTATTTAATAAGCAATGCCATAATAACCGCGCTGTTCGTTCGTTTTTCCTGATATGCAACAAGGTTTAACTTTTTTGAAAAAGTTGCCACCTTTTCAAAAATTATATTCAAATTATCTGAAAAAATTCTATTTTACAAAATGGGTATCAATGGAAATGGTTTTGAAAATCTTTCTTTCTTAACTTAACTTTTGGAGGGTTCCCACCTGGTTAAAAAATCAAATTTAATTTGAATTAAGGAAATTAAATAGGAAACAAATGTTCCAACATATGGGTACCAAACGAAAAGGGCTCAGTAAGTAGCAGTTTGAAAATATTTTGAAGTGGATTGTTACCTGCTTGAAACGTCGAGTTTAGTTAACTTATCCAAAAGTTATATGAAATGTCAAAATAGAAGTTTTTAGTTTAAACATTAAGAATATTTTTGAGGTGCTGGAAGAGGTTTGCCATCTGTCTAAAAATTTATTTCAAATTACTGAATAAGTTAAATGAATTATTAAAATATGGGTATCAATCGAATGGGTTTGAAAAATCTTTATTTCTGAACTATATTTAGCCGGGTTGCTACATGTTTAAAAAATAAAATTCAACTTATTTCATCAGTTAATTAAAATATGTATCGCAATGTTGGAGGAAGAATATTTATGAATATTATGAGGTGTCACATGTTTAAAAAGTCAAATTTAATTAACCTTTACGCAAGTTATTTGAAATATGAAGTGAAAGGGTGTTAAAAAAACTTGAGTATGAAAATTTAAAATGTTTGAATAGTGTTGACACGTGTTTATAAAGCGACATTCAAATTATTTAAGAAGTTGGATGAATTGTTAAAATATGGGTATCATCGAAATGATTTTGAAAAGGCTTTATTCCTGAAATATATTTGGGAGAGTTGCCACATGTTTAAAAACTCCAACCTAACTTAAATAAGGGCTTACCTAATGCAAATATGTGTTTTAGCATTTGTTAAAAAATCTTTAGTTTGAATACTAGAAATATTTTTTGGGTGTCTGAAGATGGTTGCCACCTGTTCAAATATTCAAATTATTTAATAAGTCAAATGAATTATTAAAATATGGGAGTCAATCGTAATGGGGTTGAAAAGACTTTATTTCTGAAATATATTTACGAGGGTTGCCACGTATTCTATAAGCTGTATTAAAATTATTTATTTGTTGTTAACTGAATTTTTAAAGGATGGATATCAATCGAAAAGGGTTTGAAAAGGCTTTTAGGTAGGTTTTGCAGTTCACTTCCGAGTAAATTTAAAACAAATTCGCTTCGAACTCAAATTAAACATTGTAGAAGTTTACTCG
Organism: Rhagoletis pomonella; assembly: GCF_013731165.1. Taxonomy (NCBI): domain Eukaryota; kingdom Metazoa; phylum Arthropoda; class Insecta; order Diptera; family Tephritidae; genus Rhagoletis; species Rhagoletis pomonella. The sequence goes on from NW_023458558.1 coordinate 60,729,025, forward strand.
AAAACAAATTGTATAACCTGGAAAATAAAGAACTTGCCTATTTAAAAATTATAAACTTTTTATCGTTACAGGGTGATTTAAAATTTGATAATATTAAAAACCTACTATGCGAAACGACTGCACGTATTTAGAAGAAATATGTGGGGTAAATAATATTTGGAATAGTCTGTAGGTTTTTTATTTCATTGTTCACATCATACACTCACAGCTACTCATAGACAAAGTGGGACACCCCCAACTATTTTTATATTGTTATTACTCACAATGCGTTTTATGTTACATTATTTATGTTAATTTTTTGTACAAATCTGGTTCATAAGTTCACAGTTGTACATTAAAAACCAAAATTTGAAACTTTGTCCAAAAACTAGGAAAGGTTGAAAAAAAAGTTCCAATACTCTATCGGCTACAAATCTGCATATCCGACATATTTCTAAAAAATCTGATTAATTAATTTGTCAAATGCCCTTATTTTGTTTTTTTTTTCAGTTCTTGTTGTACTAAAAACCATATTTCTATACTAACAAGTAAACAAGTCTAAGTTCGGGCAGAGCCGAACATTAAATACCCGGCGCAAGTATTAAATCTTGTTTTCTTTCACCTTTCCGAAAACTACCGCTACATGGTAAGCAGGGGTGGTTTTACCCCTATTTCAAACAACTTCAATCCCATCGCCCATTTTCCGAAATTCCATAATAATGCTACTTCTTTTCACGGGATTTTCGTTAGTATCAATTTTGAGTAAATTAGCGCCCTTAAATTTCGAAATATCAAAGTTTCAAGCATTTCTGAAATTTACCGTTATATGAAAAATGGGCGTACTTTTAGTCCGATTTCAATCATTTTCAACGTTTTGCTTTTATGTGGCAAGCTTAATAATCGTACCAAGTTTGGTTCAAATTGATCGAACGGTTACCGAGATATACATATATGGTCATAAGTAGGCGGTGCCACGCCCATTTTCCAAAATTTGATCAAAGACGTATTTTTTGCTAAAGAATTATTGCAAACATCAATTTTGAATAAATTAGCTTCTTTATTTACTGATTTATTGAAGATTTCGTATTTCTCTAAATTACCGTTATATGGGATGTAGGCGTGGTTACCCTGCAAAAATCGCGACTACTCCATGCATGCGTGTAAAGAGTACTCCCTAAGGACCAAAGAGTACTCCAAAATTAACCACAATTCATATAAAAAATATCGTCCAATTAACATTTCGATGTCCTAGGGCAGGACCATATACTCCATCCCTGCATTACCTCAGAGTAGCACAAAACCACTCCAACATATTAACAATGGCATTGTTGTTATATTTTTTCGTTTGTACACGCTTCTGTTCTTCACTTCTCAAATGCTTTTTCGAAATTAATAAAAACCAAGTCAAAAATTAAAAATTACATGTTGCCTCTGACGGTATTCGAACCCGAACATGCTGGGAGCTAAGAACTAACAGCGAGCATCTCTACACGTTCAGCTACAGCCATACATGCAAATGAGCTTTCAAATGCTCAACTTCAATCACGTTTCGTTAAAACACGAGCAGTGATCGGATAACAAACAATAAGCTGGCGCAGAGACACGAGTTGGTCCGCTACAGCATGACAAAGGAACACTTTTGTAAGTACTCCAATTTACCACAAATAGACTACATGGTCCAATGATTTTTGCAGGGTATTGTCCGATTTTTTAAATTTTCAGAAATTTGGTAAGTTGTACCAAGGCCAACAAGTTTGGGAGAAATTGGTGGAGCGGTTACCAAGATATAACCATGTAATCATAAATGGGCGTGGCTACGCAATTTTCCAAAGATTTATAATATTCTTAATTTGCGTCTAAAAATCAGTGTTGCCAGAACTTTTTGGACGAACCGGCTAAAATGTTTCAACTAAATTTCACATGTTTTATTTAAATAAATCACGAGTAAAAAGACTATTTCTTGGAGAGCAGTTATAAATTCGAGCCGGAAAAATTTTTGCCAGCAAGAATTTGCAAATTTGATTGTGGCACATGGTTGAATTTTTTGTGGACGATAATTTGAATAAACCAGTTCGTTAAATTTAAAAATTTACAAAATGGTGCGATTTTAAAATGAAAAATGTAATTCAATACTTGTTTACTTAATTAATTTAGTTAACTCCAATGATTTGAAAGGTACTCGGCAAAAAAACAACTGTATTCTTAGTCGGAATGCAATCTCAACCAGAGTCGATATAGTAAACCCGACAAAGAAATTGAAACGTATGTTGAAGAAAGTCGGACTGACAAGATATATACACGTAGATCCTGTTTTTTGCCCCTCTGAAACAATTTTAAAAATTCTATACAAATTTCTTTTGTTTGAAATGCAACCATGGATACTAGCTGGCAGAAAAACTTGCAAATTGGACTTCGTACAGAAAATTGCAAGTTTCTCTACATGAGAGAGAATTTGGGAGCATTTTTTCTTACTATCTGGTATTTTGAGTGATAATTCTCGCTGGATTTTCGAACAAACCTATTGTCTTCCCTACAAGGCCTTCTCAGACTGACCAATTCTCAATGCACTCAAATAGAAACCAATACACATAAAAAACGCTGTGAAAATTTCCCTTCAATTTTAAGGCAGTAAAATAACGACCTTAAGTTAACATCAACCGAGGCCATATGTTGACAAGGGATGCAAAATCACAGTTACACAAAAGAACTGGTCAGATTTTTCAGAAATCCCTTCAATTCTGATGTAAAATATGATGCCAAAAGACTGCAGATCTCCCATTTAGATGACCGGTCGGTCATATGACCGGCAGATGTCTCGTAGGATTCCCAGAGAGTTTTGCTTTACATAGAAATTTGTGCTCTTTTCTTTTCATTTTGACTCACTTCAGTGTTGGTTCCTTTAATTCAAGTTGGCATTCGGTTTTTGGAATTTAAATAAATTCCAGCAAAAAAGTTTGTTTAAAAAAATACATATGTGTACATAGTGCTTGAAAATATAAATTTTTCCCTTACCTTAAACTTTTGAGAGTGGGCAAAAATCATGTTTTGTAATTTAGGCAGAATTGAATATGCGCTATCTGGGAAGACAATATCTACATGTAATATTTATTCTGTTTGTTGGCACTATATCCAAACACAAACACATCTTAAGTGTATTAACAGTGAAACAATTTCTTATTTTCTAAGTTTGCGAATAAAACTTCACACTTAAGATTAAGACATTTATAACAAACATTTTATCAAGAAAATCCCTTCTTCGTTTAAAATAAAAATAAGCGAAATCGGACCAATTTCATACAACCCTGCCTGACATGAAAATTTTCTCTACTAGCCTTAGCCATTTCTAACAGATTTTGGGTCGCTTAGTCAAAAATAGAAACATATATACATATTTGAAATTTAAAAAAACAAGGCAAATAGCCAAATCGGCTAAAAACGGCTAATTTTTTTCTGCAAAACGGCTAACAAATCGGCTGCCGGCTAAATCGAAATTTCTCCGGCTGTTTGCTATCGCACCCGGCTAAATCTAGCCGGAAAACGGCTAAAATGGCAACACTGCTAAAAATGAATAATCTTCAGTAGTTATATGAGAGGTAGGCGTGGTTATTGTCCGATTTTGCCCATTTTCAATACTTCGCCCGAAAGAAGTACTCGTACTAAGTTTCGTTAAGATAGCTCAATTTTTACTAGAGTTATCGTGTACACAGACGGACGGACGGACGGACTGTCACCGCTTAATCGATTTCTTTTTTATTTTTGATAATTTTTGTGCTTCTTGGCTATATCTATCTCGATTCGTTTTGCCTGTTACAAACAGCGGTTATGTGAACAAAGTTGTAATACTCTTGTGCACAAGTGCGCTCGGGTATACAAATAACAAATAAAATTCGTTTAGTGTGTTCCACTTTGCCTGTTAGTAGCTGTATCTTCTGTCGGCTTGTGATGCTCAAGAACGCTTAACAGTCTCAAGTTTATGATATTTAAAGTTGTGTAAATTTATTGTTTTGCGAAAGGTCAGGCAACACATATCTCTAAAGATGCTTATAAATATTAGCTGAAATGAACAACAAAGTTGTAAATGCTTATGATACACATGCCGTGCACGGTGGCGAGAAACAGAGGTGGCGCCGATGACGATACCGCTACTCGGCTCCCAGTGATTTTGACAGAATCAGCTGTTTTGGTGACGTCATAGTAGAGAAGACAGCAGTAGTGATGTGCTGAGTCAATACTGTTAAGTACCCAATACTCTCGATACTCGGTACCGAAACATTTAGGTTTCGAATAAAAGCGCACATAGGCCAAAAATATGGAAAAACGCCTAACAAAACCCGAATGCAAGAGCCAATAGAGCTTTTTTACTGATTCAAATGAAAGATGTATATATGTCGGTCGATGACATAATACAGAGAAACCCTTACTTGTTTGAAGCATTTTTGTTCCAGCTGAATCGGACGATATCATTTTTGTAGGCCTGGGACAGATTCTGTAACCAGTTAACGACAATTTTCGAATCGGTATCGGTTTTGTCGACGTTTGATATCAAATATTTGTAAGTCAACAAGTGCGATATCGATCCGAAACTTGTCGCTAACTGGCTACAGAATCTCTCCCCTGAAAGGCTTCTTCATCCGTCAAAGTATTTTTCTTGAACCTTGGATCGACTAAGGTTAAACTGATAAAATAATATTTTTCTGTGGCGATAAGTTCAAGTGTTTTAGCCGATATCATATAAATTAGTAATGAAAGTTTTTTCTAAACCTGAAATGCATATTATGGCGAGGGCTTAATGTAAATAATCGGTATCGGATACCGAAGAGGAAGTATAGGGTACCGAAATCTTTTTTAAGTATTGGGTACCGAGTATTGGGGACAATTCTGCACATCACTAGTCGCCCTCATTCTCGTCGCTCTCAGTTGTCAACTCTACGATGACGTCACGCTAAAATTACTCTCACGAATTCTGCTGCAATCGGCGCAATCTTGTATTCTATCATTCTTGCATGCCGTGTGAAGCCCCAGAGAAAAATTGGGAAAAAATTGGTACCAAAATCTTATGCATTTGAATTTTCTTTTTTTTAGTGCTCACTACGGTAGTAATGTAGACTTTATTGATACTTGCTTGTTCATCGAAAATTATTCAATCTTAGGTATTTAGCTGGACAGTTATGGCTGATTCTATTTCCATGCGGGGTGAATGAGGTCAAAATTCGAAATAAAGTTTAATACGAATTTTCCTGTTTTTTAGGACAAATAAAGAGTCACGTACTTTTTTGTTTTGCAAAAAAAATATTCGCTGAGTTACGAGCATCTGAAAATTTTAGGGCAAAGTGTGGTTTTAGAGAGAAACGGCTGATTTTTTTGTTTAAGTCTTTCTAGTTATTTTTTAAATCAATATTTTTAATTCGGTTTTTTGATGTGAAACTTCTTAGGCGGAGGTATCGCAAAAGTGGAGAGTGAAATTTTTAAAACTGAAAACGTTACATGAGAGAGACGGAAGATATAGGAGTATAGGGAAGGGGAAAAAAGAAATAAAGCGACGCATGACGGGTACGAGTACCTACATATGTATGTATATATGTTTGTTTGAATTCACGTATGTATGTATACATATATATATATATATATATATATATGCATATATATGTATGTATGAACGAACTCATTGCGCAATATATGTATAGATGATGCAAGCGGTCTTCGCGTAACTACATCCATTCGTACATATGTACATATGTTTGTATGGATATATTTATGATGAAGCAAACGAGCTTCGTTGATGTGCTGATGGGCATATGTACTATGTACTTATGGACAGAAATGTTTTCATGTATGTACATATGTTTGTGTACATGTATATATGCACATATGTATTACAAACGAAAACAAATCTAATTAGAGCTAGCAAAGCTGCTCGTTCATAAATGCGAACTGTACTGATTGTCAAAAATTATGTGTTTGTTGTACATTTGTTCATGTTTGTCATTGTGCGTGTAATTTCCTAGAGTAGTTTTGTGCTCTCGCTAATTCCTTGTATTAACTCGTCCTTCTATGGTATACTCTGATGAGCATATGTGTGGTAGTGTTACAGGAGCAGTTGAAATTTTCGCCCGATGTTTCTAAAAGAAAGCCATAAACGTAGCGACCGTTGGTTCAACTTGGTGTTATTTTGCTCTAGATTGCACCGTTTGTGGGCCTGTTGAATGAATTTATGTCTTGGTTGTATGAAAGATCAAAAAATTTGGATTTTCTGGCAAGTTGTACAACTTATCGCTACATTAATGGCCATGTTGTACAAGCTCATTTAATTTGCGTTTATTTTGTACACTAAATAACCGAAAATGGATAACTCAGCCGAAATAGGTACGTGCTTTCGTTGAATTTTATAAATGTAAGCCGAAACTATGAAATTGTAAGAATGAGATTTTACAATGAGACTGCTCGCAACCAACGTTTTGGGCTTGCATTATGTCAAAACGATGTGTTTGTTGTAATTCATTCTGTCATTTACTACCATTGTGCGTAGGCCATGAGGACATGTGGTGATCTCCGAAATAGCTGCTATAACCTCTACCGCTTACATTTTGTTGCTTTTTCCATTTTTCCTAATAAAATAGTCGTGGTACAAAACTCAATAAGAATATTAAAATTAAATATTAATAAGCCACAATAACATTGACAAATTAAAATTTTCCTATTTGCGTCAGACTCACTCTTTTTCAACGCTAACCACTTTTATAAGCATTTGCTATCAAATTAGAAGAAGAAGATTGGATTGTTTGGTTGAATTTCATTGGAAATCACTTCATTCATAGCGTCAAGCATTTAAGTATTATTTATTTATATATTAACACATTTAATTATCAGCTGCAGTCGCTATTGATATGAATATATGAATGAGCTCGCAATAAATCTTTCCATTGGTGAACGCTACCTTGACTCACCAATTCATGGGTTCACTGCCGAAACGAGGGTGGTGCGTTATTTATTCTTTTTAATATTTATCGATGTTTTTGACCAAAAATGCGCGAAAACCCCTCTTACGTGTTGAGTATGACGCTAATTTCTTCACTGAAAATAAAATTTCGTAAAAATGCTACCAAAAACTTTCGTAGTCTTGGTTTTTTGTACAATGTACATACGAAACTTTCGTTCACTATACGAACACATTTTTCACAACGAAACAAGATTTTACGAACCATTCGTAAATATAACGAAAGGAGTTTCATAAGGCATTTTTTAGAACAATTTATGAAAACGTTAGTTTATTTTACAAAACACATGCGTAAATTACCGAACAACTCTCTGTACCAATAATTTTGTATATTTGTACGAATGAATTCGTAATATTTACGTCTGGTTTCAAAATATAAGAAATCTACAATTCTGTATTCGTTTTATTTATTAAATACTTTCGTACATAGTACTAATGCAGAAACATGTTTTTTAAATTCGTACAATATACGAATATTTTCATGCAATATACTAAATTGCCGGCAGCTTAATATTTCATCATATTTTTATGTACCGCGTGTCATTGCGAATTGCTGTGAGACATGTAATATAAGTTTAAACATTTTATAAGAGAATAAAAACTACAAAAAAAAAATGAAATATTATTTTGTGACTTGATTTTTATAATCATTCGTGGAGCTATCAATGAATCGTAAACATACCTGTGATTGCTAGCTGGCAAACGTGAATGAGTGAATTTTAAGATATGTTTTTTTGCTTTCGTTTTTTTCTTTTTATTGTTGTTGTTTTATTGTTGCATATAGAGCGTCAACACATATTCTCCATGCAATGGCTAATCAGAAAAACATCAAACACTGGTGCGCATGCGCTGCAACACTTATGAACAGCATCCGAGACACCGATAAAATAAATAATCCAAAACAAATATTTGATGTTTGACCGCAATACAAATTGCTTGATAGTTTCCGATTGGTAGGACTAAAGCTAATTCTTATTTATTTTATTTCATTAAAATAAATTATTATTTTTTTTTTAGATTGAGCAAGATTTCGTTCTCTTATTCGGAACCAGAAATGAGGTCCTTGATAACCTCATTGCTTTTTACAATTTACTTTTGTATACTAGTGTTTGTTTTTTTAATGTTCGTCGGAAACTGGACTCGAACCCAGGCCATGCGGAATGGTAGCGCGCACTGTTAACCACTACACCACAGCCGTCTCCAATCGGAAATCAAATTAAAAATAATGAGTATTTATTTAATTTTAAACTGTTTGAACTGTACTCCAGTGTAAAAGAGAAGTAACAGTCTTTTTATTTGGTTACACAAATTCACCATAACACTATGGGCGGATGAATAGCGCAATTATCTGCCTATACCCAAATTTGTTCCAATTAAAATTTAGCTGTCCTATACAAGTTTTTGGATATTCTAAACAAGGTTGAAAATATTTAATTTTTTATTTACATGGAAGTATACGCATACTCACAGACTATAAATACCATTAATGTTAAGCGTTTTTTTTTTCAAAACATTTTGTTAAACAAACACACTTAAAATTTACCTTCAAATAGAAAGAAAAGTGTTGTGCTATAACTCGTACTATGTTTTTTACAGTGTGGTGAGTGAAAGCAGCAACCGCAGGTTTTACGAAAATAATTTCGTTAAATATACGAAATATTTTATGCATTTTGCAAAAATTTCTTAAAAAAAAACAAGGAAATAATACGAAATTCTTTAGTAAATAGTACGAACGCATTCGTACAATATACTTAAGATCTGGGCTCGAATCGTCACATACAATATCGTATTACTCGTCACAAAAACGCCGTTTTCGGATTATGACATACGTGAGCGTACTCTTTATCCCATTCAGCTTCTACGACTGACGGTATCACGTAATTTTTTTCGTATGGTTTTCGATCCGTGAACGGATGTTACGATTCGAGCCCTGATGTCTCATATTTTCTTAGAACGTACGAAAACGGTGTAGTACAATTAACGAAAACTTTCGTGACGAAAAATTTCGTAAGATGTACGCAAGTTTTCGTTATATTTACGCAGATTTTATTTTCAGTGTTGTGTCAATGAAGTAGACCGTACCTATACATATATATATATATATGTATGTATGTATACAAATTATATGAAATTTTACTAAATTAAAAGTGTATTTAAATATGTGTGATTGAATAGCGTTTTAGGTAAATATGGTTTTAGCCAAATATGAATTACAACAATAAATATTTATATGATGGATAAAAAAACTTAAATAGACAGCTAAGAGAATAGTATGTAGACATATGTGACAATATTTTTAGGAATAACGCTTTCATGGCTACAAGCAAAATTTCCGCATTTAAAGCGCGACTAAAGCAGTTGCTACATTTTTTTTTAGATTCAAACTTCTTTTTTGGCGCTGTAACCGCCTAAGCGATTTTGGCCGAGTTCAGCAAAGCACGCCAGTCGTTTCTCCTCTGTGCCAACTGACGCCAATTGGAAACGCCAAGTGAAGCCAAGTCCGTCTCCGCCTGATCTTTCCATCGCAGTGGGGGCCTCCCTCTTCCTCTGCTACCACCAGCGGGTTCCGAGTTGAATACTCTCAGAGCTGGAGCGTCGGTGTCCATTCGAGCGACATGGCCGAGCCAGCGGAGCCGCTGCATTTTAATTCGCTGAATTATGTCTATGTCGTTGTAAAACTCATACAGCTCATCGTTCCATCGTCTGCGATACTCGCCGTCGCCTAGGCCGTAAAGCTTCCGCAAAATCTTTCTCTCAAACACTCCAAGAGCCGCCTCATCGGATGTTGTCATTGTCCATGCTGAGGACTTTACTCGTTAATTGCCTACTCACTCCAAAATAGCACTTGTTGGCAAGAGTGATTCTGCGTTGAATTTCAATGCTGACATTATTATCGGTGTTAAGGCTGGTACCCAAGTAAACGAAATTCTCTACTTTCTCGAAATTGTAACTGTCAACAGTGAGGTGGATGCCAAGGCGCGAATGTGCTGACTGTTTGTTTGATGACAGGAGATACTTCGTCTTGACCTCGTTTACCACCAGACCCATTCGCTTCGCTTCCCTATCCAACTTGGAAAAGGCAGAACAGACTTCGCGGTTTTTGTTACCGATGATGTCGATGTCATCGGCATAAGCCAGCAATTGCACGCTCTTCAAACTACTCTCGGTATTAAGGCAATTACGAATAAATTCCAAAGATATCGGCGCTACCATGTCAAACTATCGAATGTGAAAATGGGTATTTTTCAGGAGTAAGGTTGCCAGACGTACCCCATTGGGGAGGGAGAGGGGCATAGCCCATTTTAGCTTATAGGGAATGACCAACTTTATTGGAAGCCGAACCCGGTCAAAATGTTGCTTAACTTAATTAGCTGACCACAAGGTTATGTTGTCTTTATGCATGTAGAAATAGCAAATAAAAATGTATGTACATTAAAGTGGTCCAAAAATATATGTAAAAAAAATAAGGTCGCATTTTTAATGCCGCCACCCCCCTAGGACTGTTCTATACCGACAAAAAAATATACCCCTTTTTTTATTTTGAAATCAAAAAATATTTAGGGAGTGCTCAAAGCGCTCAAAGTTTTCCATGTATTTTATATGGGGAAAAAACAACTTTTCGTAGAAATCAATATTTTTCGACCGGAAACCTTTGCTTATCTTCAGGAGATTTCCAGTAATATTACCCAATTGTTCCTTTAACCATTTTTTCATGGTAACTATATTTTATAGGTCCTAGAAAATGCAATGGGGGGGGGGGGGGGGGCAATAAAAATCTTTAATCATAAAAAATGGTTAAATAAACAATTGCATATTAATATTTGAAGTATCCTGAAGAGAACCACAGTTTTACGATTGAAAAATATTTATTTTCAAGAGTTTTATACCATTTTTACGAAATTTTTTTTTTTCCCCATATAAAATACATGGAAAACTTTGAGCGCTGTGAGCACTCCCTAAATATTTTTTGATTTCAAAATAAAAAAATAGGGGTATATTTAATTTCGGTTCAGAACAATCCTAGGGAATGGCGGCATTAAAATTCCGACTTTATTATTTTGGACCACTCTAATGTACATACACACATATTTATGTGCATGTCTACATCTACTAAACACCGTTAGATTCAACTAAATTACCGTTATGTGAGCAAAGTTATAACCTCCCACCAACTTATTACTGCATAGCATCAGTTATTATGTGTCAGTGAAACATACAGTTGCGTTCCCTAACCCGCAAGAAGTTGCAAGAATTTACTGGAATTTTCCAGAAAGCGTTCGCGTACTCGGTTCTCTGGTTTTTTTTTCTTTTTGACATTTTTACAGATTTTAACACATAAAAGTTGGGGAACGCAACCAATAGTTGTGTTTTCGTATTCTTCAGCAAAAAATATCCAGTATTCCAAATTTCGGAGAGTAAGCCAATATATACTCCCAATGAGTGAAATATGCAAGAAAGTATCTACGAAAACGCAAAACCTGCAAGAAGTTGATAGTTTTATGAACAGCTGATTAATTTATTATTTTCCGATGCAATTTTCTTAGAAAACTAGTATTTCCCATCTTATTATATAGTTATTTAAATAGGTTTCCTTTGTCAATTGCAACTCTAAAGGCACCACAAACAATTATTTTCTTAATGTGAATGGCGTGATGCTTATCAGCTGTTTTTCTTACTAGCAAATAGTTGCTAGTAAAAATTTATTCAGTAAAAATCCAGTAAAACTTGCAAGTTCAGCGCCATTTTACCTCCCTCAATGTCCCCTCTTTTGCTAGTTTCTTGCACATATTTGCACACAAAAACGGCATCCAGTAAAAATTTTGTAGAAACCAGTTAAATTAGTACTGGATTTTACTGGATAGTGCGTACGCGAACAGGGCTAATATAAGTACACACATACATACATGCATAAACACATGTATATGTAAGTATATATGCTTTTATAATTAAAGCATTCAAAAGTGAAATTATAACTCACGGTAGCTAATATTTTTATTTAATTTATTTTGTATGAATTTACGCTACGCTTCAGTGAACGCATTGGAATGCACAATTGCAATCATGACGTCAGAGCAGTTCCAATGGCTGTTAAGTAATAGTACATATGCAGTGTTACCGTGTATTTTTGAAAGTTGCAAAAAAAGTGTCACAGCCGAAAAAAGTGTCCTGAAGTAATTCAAATCTTTTATACCACGTATATGAAGACTTTCATAATTTTACCTCTCGCAACTTATTGGGGCATATTCATAGTCGAAATTAAATCGACTCTTAGGTTAGTTATAGCTTTTTGACATAATTTTCAATGAAAAGTCTGTCAAAAAAGCTGCACTTAACATTAGACTTTGGTTCATCTACGATTATGACCCATTATTTTTAATAAAATGCTAATGGAGATAATTTTCTGCCAAAAAGCATTTTTTATCTTAAAATAAAAACCCATTTATGAGGAATATATTAAAAATATGCAATATGCATATTTTGCATTTATTATGAAAACCAAATTGCAGTTAAAAAAGTACTTACATCAATATAACACAAAGCAACATTAGTAGACAACAATTATTACAACAAGGTTTAGCTTCTTAAGCTTGTATACAAATTATCGCCGATTATTTGTTTGTACCGGGAGCCACGAAAATGAATTTAACACAAATAACTTGGGGAAGAAAAAAATTTTGGCATAAAGGTTGAAATCAGTCAAAATCTTGCCAGAGATGTAATTTTTAAGCGCCTTTGGATTTTATGAAAAAAAAATGGAAAATGTTTATATACAATTTTTAACCATAAAAAGGGTCAAAAGTCGCATGACTTTTAAGAAAAGTTTCGAAATAAGCCTATTTCTAAAAATTCGGTTTCACGGGGCATCGATCTCCAAAAAGTGTCAATTTGGCACCTTAGTCGCACAACGGTAACACTATACATATGTACTAGAGCCCGACCGAACGTTCAGCTTCGGCTTCCGATTAATTGAGAATATTAGTTGCGATCCCGTACGAGTCCGGACTAGTCAGAAATAGTCAGAATCAGTCAGATTTTACTGGAAATCGATCCCGTACTCGGCTCTCTGACTACTGAGAGGACAAAAAAGAGAGTAAACACGGTTCTCTCTCTGTCAGAAGATACCAGTTTTAGTCCGAGAATTTTTTGCTGGTAAATTCTGGTAAATGTGCCAAACGATCAGCTGTAGTGTGTTTGGCAACCAAATTGTAAACATAAGAAAAGTGCACTCTGCTAATTCATGTTTAAAAGTATTTAGTTACTTGTTTTAGTGGATTCTAATGAATTTGAAAGTATTTTTGGTTATTTACATTTGTGATATGAGTGTGTTTACATACAAAATAAGCAAAAATTTACAACCAAAATTTGGAGGTTATGTTGAAGTTGACAGAAGTTACCATTTTTTATTAGAAAGCGATCCCGTACTTTTCAATGTTACTCTCTCGCTCTGAGCGAATTTTTATTTTTTGACAGTTTTACTAGTCCGAGTCCGAGGAATACGCGATTGCACCTATTGTTTTACGCGATTGATGCTAGGATTCGGCCGAAGGCATCATACCTTTCATGAGCATCTGAAAATTTTACTTTAATAGATTACTGCATTTGAAAAAAATTATATATTTACAGAATACATAGAATACACATCTAAACAATCAGAGGTATGGAAGATATACCTTATATAGCACCAATCTAAGTCATTTTCACTACTGTGTGATCGGTATGTAAGCCGGTAACTCAACTTAATGGCTTTAGCTTCCTACATAAAGGAGATATATCGCAAAATAGGGTATAGGAGCAATCAGTGGTATAAGAGATAAAGCTTATACAGCATAGATTTTGACGATTTTCTCAGTAGGCTTTGTATTATTATTTATAGAATAGCTTACGAAATTTATCTGTTTTAGCAGTCCAAATAAAGGAGTTTTACAGTAAAACCCCATATCTGAACAATTAGTTGTATGGAGGATATAAATAGATTACAGAGACCCGACCTCTGTTAGTTTTACTGTAAACTTTCAGTTGGTAATTAGTAAAAATATTGCGAAATTCCATGTTTCTAGCTGCATATATGGAGAATTTATAACGAAGAATCTCAAATCCGAACAATCAGTGGTATGGAGGCTATAGGTTATAGCGACCCGATCTTCGCCATTTTCACTGTAACTAGTTTTATTATAATGGGTGGGAATATTGCGAAGTTTCATGTTTCTAGCTACTTAAATGGAGGAGTTATAACGAAAAATCTTATATCTGAACAATCAGTTGTATGGGAGCTATAGGTTCTAGTGGCCCGATCTTTGTAATTTCATTTTATTTCTTTGACTGTACAGGTTAAATAAAAGCTTGTTTTTAAAAAATCTTTTTTTTTAAATTATTTTATTTTATAACTTTTGATCCATTTATAAAAGCGTTGTATATTAAAAAGTGTTATTTTATTTTATGTACAAAATTTTGCAATAGATATTAAAATAATTCAAATTGCATTGAAAGAGAACAGAAGACTTGGCAAGCAAAATGTTGTTTGCTTACGTTAATTTTATTTAAAGAAATGGCGTGTCGTCCATTTCCGCTGTAGCATGGCATATATTTTGGCGCAATATTTAACTTCTTCTGGCGGGGCGACATCTGGAGTCTTTTAATTGTATCTCCTTCATATGATGCCTACAACGAGGTTCATATCTAGGCTAGGAATAGCTTTGCTACACTACCGCCGCAGCGCGCCGCCAGCTTTAACAATGTTATAGTGGTTTTACGTTCTTTGGCAAATTACGTTCTGTTAGACATAAATCTTACTATTTTTTGACCGCCTTTGAATCAAGACCCCTGGACCATATGGAGAATTCATTTATATTTTAAATTGCAGTGTCATCGTGATTGGAACTATGCTGAAAATTTCAAGTCTCTAACTTGTCGGGAAGTCAGTTTAAAATCGATTGGAAATTTCCGCGATTTGCGCGGGATGACCAAGTTAAATAAAAGCTTATAAAAATACACCCACCTACCAAATTTCATCCGGATATCTCGAAGACTGAGAGACTAGATTGCATACAAACAGACGGACAGACAGACAGACAGACAGACAGACGGACAGAGGGACATAGCTAAATCGACTCAGCTCGATGTTCTGATCATTTAAGTATACATTTTAATGGGTCTATCTCTTCTTATTCTGGTACTTACAAACATCGGACCAATGTTATAATACCATTTCATGCTCATGAAAGGTACAATAATATTGCTAAAAATCTTCAATTCGGAGGCACCAGAGATCAAAGTCAAATTACCCCCATTAAATCAACCATTAGAGCCATTGCGGTCCTAGCTTTACGTTGACTAAACCGAATTTGGACCAATGATACTCACCAGTTTAGAAATTGCTACCAACTATACTATAAAGATTCAAGGACGATTCACCATCTAGCCGCAAGGACTTCTTCCCGGTATAACGCTTTCGTCAGGTTGTTAACACCACACCAAACGTGAACGTAAATTGCTGACGAAAACGTTGCACCAAATCTTTCAATAAAAACATTAATTTTGGGCGGGACGAAGTTCGCCGGGTCTGCTAGTATACTATAAAAAGGAAATATTGTTTAAGAGAAAATGTGAAATTTTATATATTTCCCACAAATGGCGAAGGCACTCAACATGCGTTCGCCGGCAAATACGTCACGCCGTCAATGTCAAATAAAATTGAACACGTGTGTTTGCATGACAGCTGTTACAGACGACGCCATTACGAATGCGTTAACGCAGTTGCCGTCTAAGTAAACCAACTCGGTACTTTTCTGTTGCGTTTATGCGTTGACATTTGAAATTACATTTGTGAATATGTTTAGCAGATGTTTTTTGTTTACAAAAGAATGAGCGGCACAACGCAGTGTGTGACAGCAATTTTATGAACGTCGTCAGCGCACAAACGGATCAACGTAATGCCGCATCAAATAAAAGTATGTACCCTCAGCTTAAGGGTCCGAATATGCATACTTCGCATAACTTCGCACAACCATTTGTACCAGTCCACTAAAAGTGTAACTTAAGAAAATGTGAAGCAAAATCTAAACTCAACAGATCGCTAAGTTTTTAAAAGTACTGCTAATTTCTGGGTAATGGAATATATACGAAATAGAGGTTTACGCCGTCAGGCTTTTTCGGTGGCGGCGTGGTCAACTTCCAAAATAATCGACGCCGGCGCTACTGCCCATAAGGTAGATTCCAAAGAGCCATTAGGCTACTAATCTTATCATGTCATCTCGTCTGCGTTACGCTAGGCGCACATTGCATCCGATAGGCCGACCGATTTCGGCCGAACAATTTGACCGTCCGAACTGATGCGCACACTTAACCTGATTATTTGCCTACCGTATTTGTACACACAAATCTAGTTTTCATTTAAATTTTGTAAGAAGTGAAATATTTTGATACATTTTAATTGACATACTCTAAACATGTGATTTTATATATAATTTTTTTGTTTTTGCACCCAATAAGTTAATTTTTTCGCAGTCCATTTTGGTCCTTTTGACCTGACATCGGACGAGAAAAACAAATATGTTTGAATTTATCGTCACTGACGGGCGTCAACGGTCAACGGTCGATGTCGGTTCGGTTATCGGTTTATGTGTGACAGCGCTCATATAATCGCAAGTGTTTATTAATATCGCACGCATATAGCCGATATCGGCCGAGCATAATTCGGCCGATGCCGGTTGCAGAGTCCGCGTAGGGTTAGGCATTCGCCATGCCAATTCAGATTATGATTCTATTTATTTCAGTTTTAAATTTAAATATTGTTACTTCCTACTTGAATTAAAATTTTGATGGATAGGCGGACAGAAGAATTTCTGAGGTTGCGGTTTTTCTGCCGGGATTAAATACAAAATTTATAATATTTTAAGACGTCCGCCAAAATATTTCGGGAAAATATTAAGATTTGAGTGAGCTGCATGTAAATTTTTTAAGCTTAAACCGTTTTGTCATATGAGGGGATTTTTTCAAAAAACATCCTTAAGAAACTATTTTTATTCATAAAAAACTTCATTCTTGGAGGTATTTTCAAATCGGTCCAGCTCGCTTAAATCTTAATATTTTTCTTATTAATAGATTCTATGATTCCAATGAAAAAACAGTACCGATTTTTCTTTTGTATGGGGTGTGATGCAGTCTATTATACAGCGTTGCGCCGAATAAATGTTACCCAGTTTTTCTTTTTTAGAAATAAAAGGGTCCTTTATAGATTTTGTGAAAAAAGTATATTATTGTTAATTTTCCAAAGATTTTACTTTAGTTGTATTAATAAGTTATTAAATTTTAATCCCTATTTACATTTGCCAGCAGTTTAAACTTTAAGAGAAGACGCAAGTCTTTTTCAGGTGTATTTTTTCTTAGGCTTTGTATAAAAAAATACAAAAAAGAAAAACTGTATAAGGTTGGTCGAATGAATAGCAGTCCTAGTCACCAGTTCCGAGTCTATTCGTTTTTTGAGTATAAGGCCTTATGTTGGACAAAAGGGGGAGTATAAGGGACTCAAAAGGGGAAAATTTGCCTATGGTTACAGAAGATATGGAATAAATTACCTGACTAAGACCTGCGTGCCAAATGAACTTTTCTCTCAAAGTTTACACTGCTGGCAAATGTAAAAAGGATTAACATCTAAAAACGAATGAATACAACTAAAGTAAAATCTGTGGAAAACTAACAATAAAATACTTTTTTCGCAAAATCTATAAAGGACCTTTCTATTTCTCAAAAAACCTGTGTAACAGTTATTCGTCGCCACGCTGTACATACAAACATGGTTCTCTGTATGTGATATTACTATCGATAGTATCCCAGCTCATGATGCATAATATAAGGTGGTATCAGTTGTGACAGCTCGATTTGACACTGCCTTAGCTCAGTAGAATGAGAAGAAAAACGGGAAGAAATGAATCCCCATATGGGGGAAAAATATAAAATTTCACATTTTCTCCTAAACAAAATTTGCTTTTTAATAGTATATTCGTTATGAAATGAAATAAAATAAGATAATATAACTTTTTAAGAAAACAAAGTATGTATACTGAGAAAAAATAAAAAGCATTCAACTATATTAATGGGCAAAGAATAGTTAAAGAAGTAACACTGTTTCAACTGATAACAGTAAAGTGAAAGTAACAGTGGCTACACACGACGAACATATCCGCGCAGCATGCTCGCAAAAAATAGGAAAAAATTTGATTTTCAGCGAGCATGCTCGTCGTTTGTAGCGTAGTTTGCGAGCATAGCACTGGAAACAAAAACAACAACCTCATTTTGTGTTGATGCTTGCAGTGTGCACATCGCGGATAAATGCGTCCAAGCCATGTGCGTTTATTGAATTTTTGATAAATATGTACATTAGAGTGGTCCAAAAAAATAAAGTCGGAGTTTTAATGCCGGCACACCCAAGGCAGCTGATCACAAGTGTATATATCTGTGCTCATAAGCAATAACCGCCTAAGTCGAAAAACCTGAATTCGAGAGAAAACGGTTTACACATTTGGATTGTAATGTATTAGCCGTATGGGCAAACCAAAATATTTTCGCCTATAACTTTTTAAGTAGCCCGGCTAGCAAGTTTCACACATGCTTGGAATAGTGGTTGAAGAATACATAACTCCATTCTTTCTTAAGTCGACTTAGGCGGTTATTGCTTGTGACCAAGATTGATAGAATACAAGATTGCGCCGTCCTGGCCGTTGACATTTGTGTACCACAAGTGAACAAAGAATAGAGCGAAAAGAAGAACGAGTTGAAACTGCCAAAACAGTTCACGCGAAAAAAGTTTTAATTTTGCTAAATGCGAAAATATTGCATTTTCACATAATCCATTAGAGAATAGCGAACGATAGTCCACTCGATTGCTTTGCAATCGAAGTTGCTGCAGCAAATGATGCAGCAAACTGAGGCAGCATCTCAGAGGGATTGATTAGTTAACTTGCTAAAGGAGGTGCTTGGAGCAGAAGCGAAGTGATGAAATGTTATCAATACAATAATAAAGTAACATTTCGAGAACGGCTTTACCGTGCCCTATTTACAGTCTTCAACTCAAAAATCACTCACAAATTGCAAATTAACACCATTTAAACTTATTTTTCACTTATAATTAAAATTCTCTTTGTCGCTGATTTATAAACAAAGGTTTATTTACAAGTTACTACAACTGTCAAAATCGGCGAAACAAAAGTAGCGGTACCACTGACTATTATTATTATTATTGTATTATTGCATCATGCTGTTGATTGGTTGGAGCAGTTTTGATCGTTTATTGTTTTCTGTTCTCTTTCACACTCTTCGTATGCAATTTTTGACAGTCCTCGCCGCAAAAGCAAAAACAAAATACATGTACATTTTGTTATTGGTGTACCGATACCACCTTATTGAATACGCCTTGGAGCAGCTGGAATTAGGTATGCCAGTGGCAAAAATATATCGATGTTTTGTTTTTGATCCGATGCATCGAAATGTACATCGATATTTTTCGATGCATCGAAGGGCATACATCGATGCATAAACTGTGACGACGGCTCAATATACTAAAGATGTCAGTTTTCATAAAACATCGATGCATTGATACATCCACTATTTATCGTCAAAGATTGCGTAAGCGCAATTTTGACGATTTTTAGTGCTAAATGCAGTTATATGTTTTGAAATAAGGTCCTTCGATTGATGTTGTCGGTTTTTAGAAATAATAGATTGGCGCTTACACATATGTTAGTGTTTGCCGAGCTTCTCCTCCGATTTATGGCGAGCGCCTTGATGTTTTCACACAAAGCGGAGGGACCTACAGTTTTAGGCCGACTCCGAACGGCGATTGTATTTTTATGAGAAGCTGTTTTTCATGGCAGAAATACACTCGGAGGTTTGCCATTGCCTGCCGAGGGTCGACTGCTGTTAAGAAATAACCGTTTTTTCTATATTTTTTGCGATGTTGCTTTGACCAAGGTTTGAACCCAGGCGTTGCGCAGTGGATACGCGCACTGCTTACTGCTTACATCTTTTTCGATAATTTAGTAAAAAGTTAGTGATGCAGGCATATTAAACGAATCAATATCTTAAAAACAACGTTCTCCATTTTTGGATATCCTCTTTAATTTCCGAGATATTGAGTAAAAAGTGTCGGTTATTTAGTAGAAATTTTAATCACATTTTATCGTATTTCATACAAAGTGGCTGCCAAATTGTGGACAAATGACGCTTACGACAAAATTTTACTAAAGATAATCCGTCATAAAGCGAAGCGCACATTGGCGCGATTCTGTCGTTGCGAATCCGCAAGCCCAAAAATTACAACAATGCTACCCATACATTTTAATGCGCTAGCGCACACTTGCACGATTCCGTCGCTGCGAATTTTTCGAACATTCAATGTTCCGTTTTGAAGGCGTCAAAGAAGAAGAAGAAAGGTGTCACAGCAATAAAGGCAAAGAAAAAAAAACCTGTAATGTACAAAAACTAATAAAAACGTTCGTAATAATAGTATTTTGTACGATTTGGGCACGCCGAGTGCGAAAATACACGAAATAAAGGGAAAATTGAGTGAATTGTACATCGGAAATCGACGCGAAAAAATCGCTCAAGTGTGCGCAAGTGGAATCGCGCTAATGTGCGCTTCGCTTAAACTGAAAACTAATTAACAATAGTAATTAAAAATTAAGTAATTTAAGCAGTTTTTGAACTAGTAATATATTCAGAGACCTTGGGGAAAACCTATCTTCGCGTTTTTGAGAAACTGCATTCCAAACTTCAATGGCGATTTTCCACAACCTGCCGAAATTAACATACGACAATCTTTTACCCAGGCGACGTTATGCATCGAGTGGAAAACTTTCGGTGCAACGAAGCAAAACATCGATATTTTAGATGCGTCGATGTTTTTCCGACTTCCCTAGCTGGAATCAGTTGGTGTAGTAATAAGCGGAAAGAGTTGAATAAGGAAATAGATTTAGTAATTTTTTGATAACCAAAAGTGAAAATATTGGGAAAATGTGCGGAGGATTTACCTGCTCGAAAAATGCGCTAATTGCGTTGAACATTTTGTATGTGGTAAGTATTTAATTTGGCCTTGCTAACAGTGTGGGGTAATACCCCTGCTTATGCTGTAGTACTTGCATATACGGGAGCACCAAAAGGATCCAAAATTATCGATTTTTACACTTCATGGTATGTACATTGTTTGGTTTGTTTGCAGATGGTGGGATTCCTGTTGATTGGAGTTGGCATTTATGCGCGTGCCGCCTCCATAGTCACAAATTTACCGATTGTGGGTGGAATTTTAGCCTGCGGCGTAATATTGATATTAATTTCCATACTTGGACTGGCAGGTGCAGTGAGGCATCACCAAGTTATGCTATTTTTCGTATCCTTTACAAAAAAAAAAAAAAAAAAAAAAAAAAAAAAACGTTTGCAGAGAGAACGTAATGTCAAGTTACATAGTTTTATAATCGCATTACTATTATTTGTTTACCTACGAAGGTGATAAAAAATAGCCAGTATACGCGCGATAAGCATCATATGTATGAGCGTTCTTTTTCATTTGCATTAAAATGTATAAAGTACCTATGTACCTAACTGATATTAATACAGTGTACCAAAAAAAATTAAGCTGGTTTCGACTATTTAAATGTTGTACGTAATACTTGAATTTAACTTCTTATTGATATAGGCAAATAGATTTCAATTTAATTCCGCCCGCCTTTATTATATCAATAGACGGCGAAAAGGCTATCGCTTTACTTGACCTCAAAATCTTTAAATTAAAATTCAAAAGTGGACGCTCTTTACTTCATACTAATTCCTGAGCTACAACTTAATTAATTTCAATTGAATTGACTTGAAATAAGTTTTGCGCTACATATGTACATAATGTAATGTATGTACCTTCATATTGCACAGATCTATCAAGTTCAAAATTTATGCAAATAAAATATATTGGTATGGTTTCCTTAACATAAATATAACAGTACATGATTATCTTGTTTATTCTATTCATCATTCAATTCTCCATTGCAAGCTCTTGTTTAGCTGTCAGTTCTGAACAGCAAAAAGAGTTCGCTGAAGAAGGCTGGAATAATGTACCGGATTCTATGCGAAAACAAGTGCAAGATACTTTTCTCTGCTGTGGCTTCAACTCAACTAATACTGGAATGTCCTGTGAAGCTGTAAATAAACAATGTTGTCCTAATTTAATTAGTGTTTGCTCGTGCGCACCATGCTTACCCGCATTGGAGGATAAGATCAATTATGCTTTTAAGTTATGTGGCGGTTTGGGCATTTTCTTCAGTTTCACTGAGGTAAGTGGAGTGAATTTTAATTTCTTTATTATGATTAATATGTAATACATATTTTAACATTCTAATTAATTAATTCTTCTATTTGAATACGCAAACTTTTAGTTTATTGGAGTTTGGCTTACAGTGCGTTATCGAAATCAAAAAGATCCACGCGGTTTGCCGAGTGCATTTCTATAAAGTCTTATGCACCACAAGCGCGTATTCAATCAATAATGAATAACGTACTAACATATACTAATACGCATTCATACATAATATAAAAGCCATCTGATTTCTATAAATCATCTCTTAATTATATAAAAAACGAAACCATCGTTTTAGGTTTTGAAGCATTTATATATACATAGGTACATGTAATACATTCCTACATAATTAAGATAAAAAAATCATATTCCCACACAAACATACAATATTTGTTAAAATGTGCTAAAAGCGTACACATAAATGAAAATACATATTTATAATGTCGTTGTTCAGCCTTCCCTGGTTATCAGGTTATATGGTTAAAAATAATTTTTCTGTAGGGTATTTTATTGTTGTACAACAACATATGTATTGTATTTGTAAGTATATTGTATTGTATTGTACAATAACAAAATGCACTACAGAAAAATTATTTTTAACCAGATATCCCGGCTAACCAGGCAAGCGTGAACTGCTTGTTGTATTTAGCCTTTTACACAAGCACACGGACAGAATAGCGTATTTAAAAGAATGACAGCGACATCTTTGGCGTTTTATAAACAACTGATAATTCTAGATTAAAAGCCATATATAAAATTTAACCGTCACGACCAATAGTATTTCAATTGGGCATGAAATTAACAACACCACCTTATACTTACAAATACAATACAATATGCAGCACGTTTTTACAGCGATTTGAAGCGGATAATGCATCGACTTTCCTCTATCATCAACAATATTTACTTATGTATTTACTGAAATACTTTGGTGAGCAAAAATTATATCACTATTTAGTTACAGATATGATTATATCGGAAACTTTTGTTAAACGTTCTTTCTTTCTTCCATCCGTTTTAAAAAGATATTTGGTTTCAAATTCAATTTGTTTTTTCTTTCATTGAGCGCTTTTTGGAGTTTTTTTTTTAGGATTTAAATATGAATTTTACAAAGCCTCTACGGTTTTAGCAATTTTGATGTAGTGAAAAAATTATGATTCTTTTGGAAAAAGTAACCTGTTTTACACTAAAACAAAAGCCCTTCTTCATACATTTGGTCACTTTCAGGGCTTAAAATTTGAGAACACTAGGTTTTAGAGGCATTCAGAACTATTTAATTTTTACATACATATTCGATATGCGTACCAAAGTTTTCTAACGTTTGTTATGTATTCTCCGGTCAATCGTACATTGCGTTAATTTTTTGCCGAGCTACAGAACATTTTAAATATAGCCACAAGTTATATCTACATTTTAAATAGTCGATTTTAGACTTCAATCTGAAGTACCCTTAAGGAAAGGCTTTATAATCGTTCCCACGACAGTCGGGTCTACGTAACCGGAACGACCCAGATTTATATCTGGCCAAGGACTGTCACTCCAGCAACACTCCCCAAAATCTCTTTGGGGAATTTGTATGCTGTTACAACAACAACAACAACAAAGGCTTTATAATAACATGGGAGATTCACGTCAACCATTTCACACATTCTTTTTATTCTACTGAAACTTATAACTTACTATAAACCTTAATAACAAATTTCACAAGGTGTCATAAAAAAAAAACTTTTCTATCAGACCTGAGAAACTCGTTATGTTCACAATAATATAAGCCAATTATAAATCTGTGTTTGAAGGTTTTAACTAACATGCACGCATCTTTTAGAATTACATATTTTGTAATTTTTAAAAAATTATGTATATTAATTCTATAAGGGCATATGTACAGTGACTCAAACTAATGAGCACGTGTCGATTTTTTTTAATTTTTGTAATATTTTTCGAGCTAAATAATTTTTTTGTTTTTCTATTAAAATACCATCCAAGCTTTAACCAAAAAGATTCATGCTTTCTTACAAAATTTAGGAAAATTCAAAAAATTTTCATTAAAATTTAAACTTTTTAATCTGAATCTAGAGAACATTTTTGGATATGCAGTTTTATATATAGCCCATATAATTTCAGTCTAATGAAGTGTAAGTTTCAACCGGCTCGCGTTGATTTTTGAATTTTTTGTTTTTCGAGACTGCTTCTGCGGTTTTTTATATAACAAGTGCATTTTCAAAAATTGGCGCTGATTTTTTGAAATTTTGTCGGTCGCTAGCGGTCTATTTCATAAGAAATTCATGCTTATATGGAAAAAGGTGCAAAAATCCGAAACCAAAAGAGAAATTCTCAAAAATCGAAGCGATTTTTTTAGCTTTCATTAGACTAAAATTGTATGGGCTATAAACTGCATACCCAAAAATGTTCTAAAGATTCAGATTAAAAAGTTGACATTTTGATTAAAATTCGCTGAATTTTCCTAAATTTTATACAAAGTTTGATACTGTGAGTTATATAGTTTTGGTTAAAGCTTGGACGGTATTTTAATAAAAAATTATAAAAATACTTAAGCTCGAAAAACATTACGAATATTTAAAAAAATCAATTCAATTTTCCGTAAAATATCCGTGAAAAGAATAATTTTTCCGCGACCAAATTTTAACAAGTAAGAAAGTATAAGTTCGGGCGGAGCCGAACATTAAATACCCGACGAAAATAATAATTTTGCCGCGGACATATTTTAACAAGTAAGAAAGTCTAAGCACGGGCGCAGCCGAACATAAAATACATGGCGCAAATATTAAATATATGTTTTTCACCATTCCGAAAGCTACCGCTACATGGTAAGCTGGGGTGTATCAATTTTGAGGAAGTTAGGGTCCTTAAGTTTTATGTTCAAGTTTCAAGCATTCCTGAAATTTACCATCATATGAAAAGCCGTAATTTTAGTCCGATTTCAATAATTTTGAACGTTTTGCTTTTATGTGGCAAGCACAATAACTATACCCAGTTTGGTACAAATTGATCGAACGGTTACCGAGATACATATATGTGATCATAAGTGGGCGGTGCCACGCCACTACCGCTGCATGGTTAGCCGGGGTGTATCGATTGTGAGCAGGTTGTCCAGATTGTTAAAAAAAGCGCAATTTCTGAATAAAAATCGCATATCTTTAAAATTCATGAAATCGATTTAACAAATCTTTTATTTAAAAAATGAGATCTTTATACCCGAGCGCACTTGTGCACAAGGGTATTATAACTTTGTTCACATAACGGTTGTTTGTAACAGGCAAAACGAGTCGAGATATATATAGACAAATTGTACACAAATGATCAGAATGAAAAGAGAAATCGATTAAGCAGTGACTGTCTGTCCGTCCGTCCGTCTGTGCACACGATAACTCGAGTAAAAATTGAGATATCTTAACGAAACTTGGTACGTGCCCTTATTTCTGGCGTAGGACGGATTGTATTGAAAATGGGCAAAATCGGACAATAACCACGCCTACCTCCCATATAACGGTAATTTTCAGAAATACGAAAACTGCGATATTTTAGAAACTACTGAAGATTGTTCACTCAAAATCGATATTTACAATAAGTTTTAGACGAAAAATAAGAATATTATACGATCATAATCGATCGAATATACTTACGATCACATATATGTATGTATCTCGGTAACCGTTCTACCAATTTGTACCAAACTCGGTATGGTTATTGTCCTTGGCACATAGAAGCAAAACGTTGAAAATTATTGAAATCGAACTAAAATTACGGCCGCTTTTGAAATAACAGTAAATTTCCGAAATGCTTGAAACTTCAATATTTCGAAATTTAAGGACGCTAATTTACTCAAAATTGATACACCCCGGTTAGGGAGTTAGGAAGAAATTAGTGCACGGGTAACAAGATATACACATGTCACCATAAGTAGGCGTGGCTACGCCCATTTTCCAAAAATTTCTTATTTGTCGTCTAAAATTTATTGTAAATATCAATTTTGAGTGAATAATCTTCAGTAGTTACTAAAATATCGCAGTTTTCGTATTTCTGAAAAGTACCGTTATATGGGAAGTGGGCGTGGTTACAGTCCGATTTCACCCATTTTCAATACCAACCTACCTTGGATAAATGGAAACCAAATTTCGTTGAGATATCTCAATTTTTGCTCGAGAAACCGATCGGTATAACTATGTGTAATGTGTAAGCGCAGAGATAACTAGGACTTCTCATAAATCTGTAGGGCATTGTATGTTTTATTTATTTATTTATTTATTATTGTTTATTTGACTAATGGATTCGCTATATTTACTCAGTTACTTTGTCATTTAATTTTGATATTGGACTTTAATTGTTATATCAATCGATGTACATTAGAGTGGTCCAAAAAAATAAAGTCGGAGTTTTAATGCCGGCACAGCCTAGGATTGATCTATATCGAAAAAAATATGCCCCTATTTTTTATTTTGAAATCAAAAAATATTTAGGGAGTGCTCAAAGCGCTCAAAGTTTTCCATGTATTTTATATGGAGAAAAAAACATCTTTTCGTAGAAATAGTGTAGAATTCTTGAAAATCAATAACTTTTTCTTTAACAATTTTTTCATGGTAACTATATTTTATAAGTCCTCCAAAGCCCTTAGAAAATGCAATGGGGGACCAATAAAAAATTTTAAATCATAAGAAATGGTTAAATAAACAATTGGATATTTATACTGGAAGTCTCCTGAAGAGAACCACAGTTTTCCGGTCGAAAAATATTGATTTTCAAGAGTCTTATACCATTTCTACGAAAAATAGTTTTTTCTCCATATAAAATACATGGAAAACTTTGAGCGCTTTGAGCACTCCCTAAATATTTTGGATTTCAAAATAAAAAAATATGGGTATATTTTTTTTCGGTATATAACAATCCTAGGGGGTGGCGGCATTAAAAATCCGACCTTATTTTTTTTTACATACATTTTTGGACCACTTTAATGTACATATGCATATGCTTTCTTGCATTTTAAATATCTTCATTTATTTTTCAGGTACTGGCTGTCTTTTTGGCGCGTCGCTATCGCAATCAACATGATCCACATTATCCACCAGCGCGCGCAATTTTCCCACACAATTATCAGTATTAGTAAAACAATCATAATTTTCGATTCCGTGGCAAAAAAAAAAATTATTAGCGCTGATCCGATTTCATAGCAAAAGCATTTGGCTAACATTAACATACTACATATCGTCACTAGACACGAATAAAGGCGCGAGCTCAAAATTTGACCGCGAAAAACGACGCTTAAAAAAACTTCAGCGAAGAAAGACTCTTAACCTAGTTGACGACGAAGAAAGACGCGATAAAATATTTGACGGCCAAGAAGGAAGCGTAAACTTATTTTCGCGGTCAACTATGTTTGCGGGTGTAATAGTATGTACATTCCGTAAATAGTTTTTGGGGAATAATGCTGAAGTTACAGTCCTTGGCCTAGTATAAATCTATGATTACGCGTCTTTCTTCGCCGAAGTTTTTCTTAAGCGCCTTTTTTCGTAAAATTTTTTGTATGCGTCTTTTTTTACCGTCGAAACAATAGGGCGCCTTTATTCGTGTCTAGTGACGATATGTATATGTATATGTATATAAAATGCACTTCCCAATTTTTAAATTAGCTATATTTTGAAGCACTTTAATTTATGTTACAATATATTCAGAGCTGGGTCGTAATGACTCCTTTAGGAATTAAATTACTCCCAATTACAAATTACAAGGAATTGTAATTTGGAATAAATTCCTTCAGTCCACAACAAAGGAATCGATTACTTTCTCAATTCCTTGAAGTAATTTCAAATGTAATTGTTTTTTTTTTTTAATTCCATTACAAGGAATTTCATATTGTAATTGGAATAAATTACGTGTTAGTAATGCAATTTTTTTTCCAATTCCTTTGAAAGGAATTGAAAATGTAATTGATTTTTTTTTTCAATTCCATTACCTAGAATTGCAAAAGTACTTTAGTTTTTTCAATTACTCAAAGGAATTGTAAAAGTAATCGAGAAACTGAAAGTTCATTCATGGTCAAAGATTAAAATCGAAAGCACACATTGGACATCTTCTATGTATATGTATATATATAAAAATGTTGTGTTCGTATGTCACGGTCGTCAAAACTCGAGAATGGCTCAACCGATTTGAATTTTTTTTTTTGTATTGGTATTACCAGAACCAGTGCTGCCGTGTCACTTCAGTTGAAGTGTTTCACTTCACTTTAGAAGCCTTCACTTCGTCACTTCATTTTACTTCGTTATACTTCACTTTCCACAAATTAGATTTATCTTCAAAATACATAAAAATTTCTTTGAAATATATGATTTATTTAACCTAAATCAACAATATGGGTGGATAAAATTTCATAATTATTTAGTAAATATTTGAGGAAAATAACCATTACATTTAAATTTTCAATTTTACAACAAAAATTACACATTTAAGTGAATCTCGTGATGACGTTGTTGCTGTGTATTGCTGTGCAACGATAATCGATAATTATATTTTAGTGTTAATATCATCAGTATCTTTTGTGTAATTTTTGATTTTCTTTCCTGATACATTTCGTGTGAGACATTGTGATTTTAAAGATATTCCAGCACTAAATTTGCACAGGAACACAACAAATTATAAATTAATAAAAGTTAAAGTGACAAAAAACAAAATTAGCAAACGGCAGCACTGACCAGAACCAATGATATCGCAAAAAATTGGAAGATTGCCACCTATTTGAAAATTTTTAAACCCAATTATATTGATCAAATAAATGAGTTATTACAATATGGGTATCAAGTTAAAGAGGGTTAAGAAAAATAACTGTTGGAAGTATTTTTGATGAAGGTTGCCTATTGAAAATTTTAAATCAGTCAAATTGATAAAATAAATAAAATATTGCCATGTGGGTGTCAAACTAAAGAGTTTTAAGAAGGCTTACTGCCGAAAATATGTTTGAGGAGGGTTGCCATGTGTTTGAAAATTCAACTAAGTTACATTGGTAAAATAAATAAATAAAGAAAATATATTTTTGAGGGGGGTTGCCACCTATTTGGAAATTGTAGCTCACTTAAATTGATAAAGTAAATGAAATATTGCCATGTGGGTGTCAAACTAAAGAGTTTTCAAAAGGCTTACAGTCGAAAATAATTCAAAGGAGGGTTGCCACCTGTTAAAAAATTTAGCGCAATTTAATTGATAAACTAAATGATATATTACAATATAGATATTAAATTAAAAAGGTTTAAGAAAGATAACTTCTGGAAATAGTTTTGAGTAAAATTGCCACCTCTTTGAAAATTTAAAGTCCGTTATTTTGATAAAATAAATGAAATACTGCATTTTGGGAATCAAACTTAAGAGTTTTAAGAATGCTTACTGCCGGAAATATGTTGGAGGAGGGTTACCACCTGTGTGAAAATTTAACTCAACATAATTGATCTAGGTATCAAATTAAAGAGGTTTAAAAAAGAAGACTTTCAAAAATACTTTTGAGGAGGGTTACCACCTATTTGAATATTTTAACTCAGTTTAATTGATAAAATAAAGAATATTTTATATATTTTTAAGTATCTTTAGTTAAGATTTGCATTACAAAATTTAAAATTTTCTCCATGAGAAGAGAATTATATAAAGAAATTTTGAAAAATTTCCGTTACAATTACAATATAAAATACAAATGACCCGTTTTAATAAACCTCCCCGGTTTTTTCTGCCTTCAGTAGATTAAGAAATCAAAAACCTACCATTTACTGCAACAATAGCGCTCAAGCTTAACAAGGCTATTGCAATTCAACAGTAAAATTTTTTTTTATAAATTTTTCGATTTCTTTTTCAATTACTTTGACGGGTGGAATTCGAAAAAATCAATTACATTTTCAATTCCTTTCAAAGGAATTGGAAAAAAATTACATTTTCAATTTCTTTCAAAGGAATTGAAAAAAAAAATACATTACTAGCACGTAATTTATTCCAATTACAATATGAAATTCCTTGTAATGGAATTGAAGAAAAAAACCATTCCATTTGAAATTACTACAAGGAATTGCTGTGAACTGAAGGAATTGAATCCTAATTACAATTACTGAGGAATGTAATTGTAATTGTAATGTAACTGCATTTACCCAGCTCTGAATACATTTCAATTATTAACAGCCGGTTTCACCAGCAATTTAAATGGAAAATAGCTTTTTATTTCTTGCCAATTTTCATATAAAATTCAAAGAATTAAAATTGTTTTTCTCTTAAATTGCTTTCGTGAAATTGGCTGTAAGAAATCAAAATTTATTTAAATTTTTGAAAATTTGGTGTTTGAATTTTCTAATGATTTTTAAATTAACCACTGTAAATTATTATTTATTTTTCACAATCAGTATCTAATTAATTGTTGTGCATTTCAATATTTAGGAAACCAAAATTTTTTTAAATTTTTGGAAATTTGATGTTTGCATTTTCTAGTGATTTTTGAATTAACCACTGCATATTATTTTTGTCTTTTTACAAATTAACATCCTTGAGAAACTTTTTGAGATTATTTTATGAAATTAATTAAACTAGAGATTATTTCGCGTATGGGTTACAAATAAAAATATAATCTTATATATAGTATATCTATGTTTGCTCAATACATATGTAGCACTAGTTTCAAATACATAAATTTATTGTAATATGTGTACGTAGATTTGAATGTAAAAGTTTCTTTAATTTTACAACGGCTCTTCAGCACCTAAGGCAATCACATAAAAATTAGAAAAGCTTACAAATAGTATACAACTATGAATACATATGTATATATCTAAGTTAAAGATAATTTCGGAACTGGCGTTCAGTTAAATATTCTGCATAATGTATTTCTATTGTAGCTTCCTTGTAACAGGTGCTTTATTAATGTATACAGACTTAAAAAAATCTCACAATTCTTTAATTTCCAAAAACATATACATACATACATATTTTTATTCCCCAACCAATCAATTACATGTCATTTTCACAATGCATCCAATATGTATTATTATACGTTATCACCTAACTTATACTGTAGAATCAAACATAATACAATATACATACATATTTACGTATTTATATACCATACAGTGTTAGTATGTACATTTGCATAGGGCATATACTATCTGATAAAGTACGATAATATTCTCTGTATTCTGTGCTGTGATTGAAATAAATATGATCTTTAAAATGTAAACAAAAATATATGGATTTTGTCTTTAAGTCATTGGCTTTCTGAAAATCGAATTAATAATTTAAATATTGTGCTATAACTCGCTTACTAGTGATGTGTATGTCAAATTGTCATCCTATAAGCGTCATCCTGTAAGCGTCATCCGAGATTCATGCTATGCATACATGAATAAGTATTTCAATTTTAGAGTGTCTCGCTTTTTTCTCCTCAATTCTTCACGCCTTTCATAAAAATAGTTCTCGTCAGTTACACTGGCACCCCCTACAACTTCAGGTCCTTAAGCTTGATAGCAGTGCCAACCACAGCGTAGCGAATAATGCGGAATTGCATGTCAGTGCACTGGCGTCATTGTTTTCATTGCACTGCTGCCGCCGTTAATGTTGTTTTTTATATGCAACTCGTTTGCATCAAATATGTTTATACAAATCTAGTTCACACATACACACTTGCGTTTATGTACGTAGAAAAAATTGCTCTAATTCAAGGTTGGTAGCTGTTTTAATGGCAGAGATAACAGTTGTTGGCTTTTTTGTTATATAAATTTATGAATATTTTGAAAGATAGGATTAGGGAAAAATTCGTGAAGCTGTATTATATACATATGTATGGATGTATGTGCATTAGACCACGGCATAAGACTCAAATTTTAGCATTTGATATAGTAATGAGGACAATTGTAAGAGGTCCTGCGACAAGCATTTAGATTTCCCATAGGAATTACACGTAAGAAAATGAGTTATTTCTTTTGAGGTCAATATAATTTTCTAGGATCAATGAAAACGCTCAAAACTGTAATAAACGATTAATTACATGCCATTTAAATATAATGCAGTCTCAGATTATTTAAATTCCTAAATTATTTTTTAATCCTTTGTCCCATTTTGGGTCATGTCTAGTACATATTTACAAATTTTATTTTTTTTTTTGAATTTAAGGAATTTGAGCATGCATAATACTTAAATGGCATGTGATAATGTATTCTTCCAGTTTTGAGAGCTTTCACTGATCCTGGAAAATTATATTGACTTCAAAAGCAAAGAAATAATTTTCTTACGTGTAATTCCTAATGGAAAACCTAATTGCTCGACGCGGGACCTCTTACAATTGTCCTAGAGAGGGGAGATTCATGGAGGATCATTGAATATAATGAAAATTTTTGCCGCACAAAGCTGGGTGCGTATTTGGGCTATAACATGAGAGTCTCTCTCCCATCATCCATCCCACACCGAATTTTCGCTCCTTTACGTGGCAACTGTAGTATTTAGATGTCGCTTACCTTGCCTTGCCCCGTCCATCGCATATCTGGGATGGCGG
Organism: Rhagoletis pomonella; assembly: GCF_013731165.1. Lineage (NCBI taxonomy): Eukaryota > Metazoa > Arthropoda > Insecta > Diptera > Tephritidae > Rhagoletis > Rhagoletis pomonella. Next base: position 60,761,860 of record NW_023458558.1, read on the forward strand.
TGATGACAGCCTTTGTCTTCTCGAGGACATCAACCAGCCGGGCAGAGGCACGTCCCCCATTAAGGGTTCGGATATTCTAAGTACATACCCTCAAATCATAGTCCCTTACACCTTTGCCGTGGTCGTCATCAAAGGAAGGGGGGCTCGTCCAAAGGAATATTTTATGTTTTCAATGGGTGGGATTTTAAAGTAGCGGGAAATAAACCCATCGCACGTGAGGTTTTCGCCTTCTTACTTTAGCTGGCTCCCTAACGGGCATTTGGTCGCTTCCCATAGGATACGTATATATAATCAGTTCTGGTCACTCCCAGGTGAATGGCAGTCAAAATACTCGGGAGGGGAAGCCCATCAAACATGTTCCAAAAGTTTTGGCTGCTAAGGAATAGGTATTAATCCTCAAGAGAGGTTATTCCTCTAATTGCGGCTTTGTGCGCAACCTTCCTTCTGAGCATAAAAATCTACCTGAAATACTAAAAAAATTGTTTGAACTGCCCGCTGATTTGCTGTAAGAGCAGCACGAGCGTACAAATTTTTGGCATTTGATATCCGCAAACTCAAGAAGAAGATAAGTTGAGTTATTGTAGAGTGCTTTGAGTGAAAATCGGCTCTGTGAAGAGTGTTGAGTGATTAAAAGAAGTTTATTGCATTTAAAAACTTTTCATGGCCAAACTAACTCAGGGATGTTAGCAGGGATGTACAATGTATGTATAAGTATTTTTATGTAGTAGGTAGGGACTTGCGCCTCACGCCATACAGTAAACGAATGAAAACCTCCCTCGACTAGTGTTACGTAACGAATTCCAGTTGTTTTGGGCTACTCACATGTCTGCTTTTTGGCCGTCTCAGGCAACAGCTGCAAAACTTGCTGTTATTCATTTGGTCGATTTTATGTATTTTTGATTGTCTGGCTTTATTGTGCTCTTTCGACTGTGTTTGTATGCATATGTGTGTATTTAAGCATGATATAATACAAATAATAAATAGTTTCCATATTGCACATACATACATATGTGCATATGTATGTATCTATGCTAGCATGTTTTTCACCATTACGGTACATTTTGTTTAAATGAATAACTATTGGTTAAGTGGGCGTGGCTGATGCGCTTGCTTACTTATGACTTGCACTAACTGCTTTGTTGTGCATTTCTTATGTAGTTCCTTGGCACACTGCCGTCGAATACCATAGTAAATCTTGCACGTGTATAAACCAACCCTCACATTATTTCTAGCTTTCGTCACTTCTCTGGCATACACTCAGAAAAAAGGTTTAGTTATAATTACCAAGATTTGGTTATAGTGACCAAGT
>NW_023458558.1:60763268-60773923 GCF_013731165.1 Rhagoletis pomonella
TATTTATGTTAAGGAAACCATACCAATATATTTTATTTGCATAAATTATTGAACTTGATGGATTTGTGCAATATGAAGGTACATACATTACGTTATGTACATATGTAGCGCAAAACTTATTTCAAGTCAATTCAATTGAAATTAATTAACTTGTAGCTCAGGAATTATTATGAAGTAAAGAGCGTCCACTTTTGAATTTTAATTTAAAGATTTTGAGGTCAAATAAAGCGATAGCCTTTTCGCCGTCTATTGATATAATAAAGGCGGGCGGAATTAAATTGAAATCTATTTGCCTATAAGAATAACAAGTTAAATTCAAGTATTACGTACAACATTTAAATAGTCGAAACCAGCTTAATTTTTTTGGTACACTGCATTAATATCAGTTAGGTACATAGGTACTTTATACATTTTAATGCAAATGAAAAAGAACGCTCATACATATGATGCTTTTCGCGCGTATACTTTTTTTTGTAAAGGATACGAAAAATAGCATAACTTGGTGATGCCTCACTGCACCTGCCAGTCCAAGTATGGAAATCAATATCAATATTACGCCGCAGGCTAAAATTCCACCCACAATCGGTAAATTTGTGACTATGGAGGCGGCACGCGCATAAATGCCAACTCCAATCAACAGGAATCCCACCATCTGCAAACAAACCAAACAATGTACATACCATGAAGTGTAAAAATCGATAATTTTGGATCCTTTTGGTGCTCCCGTATATGCAAGTACTTGGCAAGTACTACAGCATAAGCAGGGGTATTACCCCACACTGTTAGGAAGGCCAAATTAAATCCTAATTAAATACTTACCACATACAAAATGTTCAACGCAATTAGCGCATTTTTCGAGCAGGTAAATCCTCCGCACATTTTCACAATATTTGCACTTTTGGTTATCAAAAATTTACTAAATCTATTTCCTTATCCAACTTTTTCCGCTTATTACTACACCAACTGATTCCAGCTAGGGAAGTGGGAAAAACATCGACGCATCGAAAATATCGATGTTTTGCTTCGTTGCACCGACAGTTTTCCACTCGATGCATAACGTCGCCTGCAAGGCGTATTTAACAAAGTGGTGTTGGCCGTATATAAGTAAAAAATTACACTAACAAATTATACGCTGACGTCCATACTGTCATTGGTATGAGTTACAACAAACACATCATTTTGACGTAATGGCCTCCACGGCGAAAAACTCAGCTGTCGCCCCAACACCACCTTGTTTAATACACCTTGGTCGCCTGGGTAAAAGATTGTCGTATGTTAATTTCGCCAGGTTATGGAAAATGGCGATTGAAGTTTGGAACGCAGTTTCTCAAAAACGCGAAGATAGATTTTCCCCAAGGTCGCTGAATACATTACTAGTTCAAAAAATGCTTAAATTACTTAATTTTTAATTATAATTGTTAATTAGTTTTCAGTTTATGACGGATTATCTTTAGTAAAATTTTGTCGTAATAGTCATTTGTCCACAATCTGGCAGCCACTTTGTATGAAATACGACAAAATGTGATTAAAATTTCTGCTAAATTAACGACACTTTTTACTCAATATCTCGGAAATTAAAGAGGATATCCAAAAATGGAGAACGTCGTTTTTAAGATATTGATTCGTTTAATATGACTGCATCACAAACTAACTTTTTTCTAAATTATCGAAAAAGATGTAGTCAATGGGCCATATGAATAAAAAATAAGAAATTGCTTTTTCTTAAATATCAGATATTTTACTCAATTTATTCAAACAAAATTGAAGTAAACGGTATGAAATTTTAAGAAAAAGCAATTGCTTAGTTTTTATTCATACGGCCCAATATCTCAGAAAATAAAGGAGATATCTAAAAACAGTAAGCAGTGCGCGCTTCCACTCCGCAACGCCTGGGTTCAAACCTTGGTCAAAGCAACATCGCAAAAAATATAGAAAAAACGTTATTTCTTAACAGCAGTCGTCCCTCGGCAGGCAATGGCAAACCTCCGAGTGTATTTCTGCCATGAAAAACAGCTTCTCATAAAAATACAATCGCCGTTCGGAGTCGGCTTAAAAACAGTAGGTCCCTCCGCTTTGTGTGACAACATCAAGGCGCACGTCACAAATCGGAATAGAAGCTCGGCCAAACACTAACATACATATGTAAGCGCCAATCTATTATTATTATTATTATTATTATTATTATTATTATTATTATTATTATTATTATTATTATTATTATTATTATTATTATTATTATACAGCATGCCACTTTTACTTTGTCCAGTATAAATTTTCTCAATAACTCTTCTGTAGGGTTAGGGTCCGCTTTGTGTGAAAACATCAAGGCGCTCGCCATAAATCGGAGGATAAGCTCGGCCAAACACTAACATATGTGTGAGCGCCAATCTATTATTTCTAAAAACCGACAACATCAATCGAAAGACCTTATTTCAAAACATATAACTGCATCTAGCTCTAAAAATCGTCAAAATTGCGCTTACGACAATCTTTGAGGATAAATAGTGGATGTATCAATGCATCGATGTTTTATAAAACTGACATCTTTAGTATATTGAACCGTCGTCACAGTTTAAAGCTGAAGCAAAACACCGGCGAACGGCAAATTTTTCGTTGCGAATGTTCGCACGAACACACTGATTTATATGAGAACGCGCACAACCAAAGCAAACGTCGAAGTTTGCTCGACGACTGTTCGCGACGATAGATTTATTTCTATCGCCGCGGTCAACGGCAACGACAAAAAAAGGCCATGATGACCATACTTTAAAAGTTATTGTAATTTTTGTTTAAAAGTAAAATAATATACCTTATATTTTTCTATCAGAGATTAATCTTCTTCTTCTTATTTGGCGCTGTAACCGCCTAAGCGATTTTGGCCGAGTCCAAAACAGCACGCCAGTCATATCTCTTCTGTGCTAACTGACGCCAATTGAAAATGCCAAGTGAAGCCAAGTCCTTCTCCACCTGGTCTTTCCAACGCAGAGGAGGCCTTCCTCTTCCTCTGTTCCCAGCATCGCGGCCCGCGTTGAATATTTTCAGAGCAGGAGCGTTTCTGTCCATCCGAACGACATGGCCAAGCCAGCGGAGCCGCTGAATTTTAATTCGCTGCACTATGTCTATATCGTTGTAAAGCTCATACAGCTCATCGTTAAATCGTCTGCGATATTCGCCATCACCAACGCGTAAAGGTCCGTAAATCTTTCGCAGAATCTTTCTCTCGAAAACTCCAAGAGCCGCCTCATCAGATGCTTTCATTGTCCATGCTTCCGCGCCATACACCAGCACAGGCATGATGAGTGACTTATAGAGTGTGATCTTTGTACGACGAGAGAGGACTTTACTTCTCAATTGCCTACTCAGCCCAAAGTAGCACTTGTTGGCAAGAGTGATTCTCCGTTGGATTTCAAGGCTGACATTATTATTGGTGTTAATGCTGGTTCCCAAATAAACGAAGTCGTCTACTTTTTCAAACTTGTAACTGTCAACAGTGACGTGGGTGCCAAGACGCGTATGCTCTGACTGTTTGTGTGCTGACAGGAGATACTTCGTTTTGTCCTCGTTCACCACCAGACCCATTCGCTTTGCTTCTCTATCCAATCCCGAGAAGGCAGAACAGACGTAGCCCTTGTTTTTACCGATAATATCGATGTCGTCGGCATACGCCAGCAATTGTACGCTCTTATAAAGTATTGTGCCTGAGCGGTTCAGTTCTGCGGCTCGTATTATCTTCTCCAACATAAGATTAAAGAAATCACACGAAAGGGGGTCCCCTTGTCTGAAACCTCGTTTGGTATCAAACGGCTCGGAGAGGTCCTTCTGACGGAGCTGGTGATATTGCTAAACGTCATTTTACACAGCCGTATTAGTTTCGCGGGGATACCAAATTCAGACATCGCGGCATAAAGGCAACTTCTCTTCGTGCTGTCGAAAGCGGCTTTGAAATCGACAAATAGATGGTGTGTGTCGATCCTATTCTCGCGGGTCTTTTCCAAGATTTGGCGTATTGTGAATACCTGATCTATGGTGGATTTTCCAGGCCTAAAGCCACACTGATAAGGTCCAATCAGCTCGTTGACGGTGGGCTTCAGTCTTTCGCACAATACGCTCGATAAGACCTTGTAACCTATGCTTAGAAGGCTAATTCCGCGGTAGTTGGCGCGTATGGCGAGGTCGCCTTTCTTGTGGATTGGGCAGAGCACACTTAAATTCCAATCGTCGGGCATGCGTTCATCTGACCATATTCTGCATACGAGCTGATGCATGCACCTCATCAGCTCCTCGCCGCCGTACTTGAATAGCTCGGCTGGCAGGCCGTCAGCTCCAGCAGCTTTGTTGTTTTTCAGCCGCGTAATCGCTATTCGTACCTCGTCATAGTCAGGCGGTGGGACAGCTACTCCATCATCATCGACTGGGGACTCGGGTTCGTCTTCCTCACTACTTTCAGCGCTGCTACCATTCAGTAGGTTATAAAAGTGTTCCCTCCACAATTTAAGTATATTCTGGACATCGGTCACTAGGTCGCCATTGTTGTTCTTACAGGAGTTCGCCCCGGTCTTGAAACCTTCCGTTCAGAGATAATCTAGTAAAACGTAAGTTTACTAGTAGTTATATTTAAAGACTATTTCTATATTTTAAACTTTTTCTTGCTGGTATTTTCCCTCTTCGTTGTAAAAGCTTCCTTCTTGAAACATGGTCACCTTATCAACTGACAGCATTCGAACCGCTCGATACCGCGCTATTTGTGTTTCAGTAAGCGAATTAGCTGGGCGAAAGTTGGTTGTTGTTGTTGTTGTAGCGGCTACAACAACCCCGCCCAGGACGGTTGGTATCTCAGTCGTTGTCGTCAAGTTCCACTAACGGCAACCCTAGGAAGCGTGCAGTTTCTGTAGGGTTTGTCCACAGGGACAAGGCCGTTAGGGTTGTCGGGTTTCCCGGGCATGCGAAGAGATGTTTCGAGTCATGTGGGGTCTCTCCGCATGCCGGACACTCATTCGGCACATCCTCATTCAACCTACTCAGGTAGGAGTTCAACCTGCTGCAGTAGCCGGGGCGAAGTTGTGCAAGTGTTGTGCGTGTCTCCCGAGGCAGATGAAGCTCCGTCTCGTCTATGTCCGGGGGTGGTATGCCTAGAACGGCATTCACAGGTCTAGAGTCTACATAACTCGAGACTGAGTCCCTGTGAATGCCGTTCAGGGCCTGTCGGTAAGCTGTCGGGTCCAGAGGTTGCTTGATGAACCTATGGACTTCGTCCGTCAGTTCATATAGATGCCTCCTGACGTGCCTAGGCGAGGGCTCCTCTGCAAGCAGCTGTCTGCTTGGGTGGCCACTTCTGTGGCTCCCGATCAGGAACTGCTTGCAGAGCATTATATTGTGCTCCTTTACAGGGGACATTTGCGCCTCGCCGTGCAGGTGGTGTTCAGGCGACATCAGGAGGCATCCAGTCGCTGTCCTGAGTGCGGTGTTCTGTGCAGTCTGTAGCTTCGTCCACTGCGTCCTACTAGTCCCCGGCGACCACACTGGCGCTGCGTAGTTCAAAACCGGCCGGCCTATTGCCTTGTATGTTGCCAGCAACGTTTCTTTGTCTTTGCCCCAAGTACTGCCAGCTAGCGACTTGAGGACCTTGTTGCGGCTCTGTACTTTATTGACAATAGCGGTTGAGTGCGCAGAGAAGGAGAGCAGGCTGTTGAATGTTACTCCGAGTATTTTGGGGTTATTCACCGTCGGAATTGGTGTGTCATCGACGTGAATCCCCAGCGGTAGCCTGACCTCCTTCGTCCAGGTTGTGAACAGGGTCGCGGAGGATTTCGTAGGGGAGAGGGCTAGACACTTTGCAGTGAAGAAGCGAGAAAGTTCGGAGAGATACCCGTTTACTTTCGAACACAGGTCATCAATTCCATTCCCAGTCGCCATGATCGAGCAATCGTCGGCATAAGAGACAATCGAGACTCCCTCTGGTGGTTGAGGGAGCTTTGAAATGTAAAAGTTAAACAGTAGCGGGGAAAGGACACCACCCTAAGGAACCCCCTGTTTTATTTTTCGCTGCTTACTCGTTTTGTCTCTAAACATTACCGACGAATGTCGACCACTCAGATAATTTGCCGACCACCGTTTGAGCCTCTGTGGGAGAGGCAGACGGTGTCAAACGCCTTTGACAAGTCCAACGCTACTAGAATCGTTCTCTCACAGGGACGGTTTCGGTTAAGGCCACGAGTTATCTGAGTGTTTATGGCGTTAAGTGCTGTTGTTGTACTGTGCACTTTACAGAAACCATGCTGATGCTTCGCTGGGGTCAGGTGGTTTGTGAAGTACGGGAGTAGCAAGGCCTCGAGTGTCTTCGCTACCGGGGAAAGGAGTGTTATCGGACGATAGGAATCTCCTTTGTTGGCAGGTTTCCCCGGTTTGAGCAGTGGGACCACTCTCCCCACCTTCCAGATGTCTGGGATGATGAGAGTGGCCATTGACAAGTTGAGGACCTCCGTTAGGTACGCTACCCCCGCAGGACCCAAATTTTTCAGCATCAGCATGCATATTCCGTCGCGACCCATGGCTTTGGAGACTTTCGCCTTCCCGATGGCCACCTGAACTTCACCGCAAGTGAAAGCAAGGGGGGCACAAGTTGTTGGCAGTTTGTGCAGCCTTCTGGTCACTCGACGCTTGGCTTTGTCCACCGGAGGATGCAGTATGAACTGCCGGCTAAAATAGCTCGCGCATCGCTCCGGGTCCGACGGGGCATGGTCGCCGAAGGAAATTTCGACTCTGTCGTCGTGCTTCGTCGGGTTAGACAATGACCTCACGGTTGACCAAAGCTTGCTCACACCAGAGGTGAAATTACAGGTCTTCAGATGCTCCTCCCACTTCTTCCTCTTATGTACGTTTACTAGTTGCCGAATCTCCGCGTTGAGATCCCTGATACGGGGATCTCCGGGATCGGCCTGACGAAGGCTATCACGCTCATCGGCTAGAACAGCCGCTTCGGCAGGGAAGTTTGGACGTGGGTCCGATATACATCCCACCGGTATGAAGCGAGCTGCAGCAGCAGTGACAGCCCTGCGGAACTTACGTTCACCGAGATGGACGTCGGTTGGTGTGGGGAGCGCTGTGAAGGTGTTTTCGGTAAACTCCGCGTAACCTTTCCAATCAGCTTTAGAAAAGTTGATATAGGTCCGGTGTTTGGCGGGGGAAAAGTCGGTTGGTTTATCTATCGAGATGACTATGGGTAGGTGGTCTGATGCTAGAGTCAGCATAGGTCGCCATGTTATGCTGTTTATCAGACCAGCGCTGACTATTGTGATGTCTGGCGAGCTACTGCAGTTACCCATAATCCTGGTGGGTGCGTCGTCGTTCATTGTGCAGAATGTCGAATCGTCTATCTGCTCAGCCAAGTCTGTTCCCCTACGATCGTTTGACAGGCTTTAGTGCCAAAGATCGTGGTGCGCATTAAAGTCACCTACTACCATACGGTTTTCACCTCTGAGGTGCGCACCTATATCAGGGTGATATCCTGCCGGGCAGCAGGTGACAGGGGGTATGTATATGTTAAATATTTCGAGCTAGACATCGCCTGACCGGATAGCGATGCCCTGACATTCTAGGGTGGTATCCCTGCGGTCGATGTCTGCTTCGATAAGACGATACTGCACGGTGTGGTGCGTGATGAACGCTAAGCCACCACCATTATTTCGCTCGCGATCTCGACGGTGCACGTTGTACCCGGCGCAATTCAACAAAGTTGAATTGCTGTGCAACTTCGTCTCTTGGACCGCAGCTATCAATATACCATGCCGACACATGAAGACGGTTATCTCCTTAATCTTGCTCTGTAGCCCGTTGCAGTTAAATTGAAGGAGCTTCATGTGGTTCGGGAGACGTGTCGTGATGTGGGGTGTAAGTGAAGTGTATGTTCTTGCCGCCGTTGGCTGTGTGTGCTGCTGTGGTGATTGCCGCCCTGTGGTGGTGGCGGGGGGCGTCGCAATTGGGGTCTGCGACCGAGCAGCGCAACACGGGCCCTCGAAGTTCCCAGTCCAAGTACGCAGACCTGAGCATGCAAGTAGGAAGTAACAATATTTAAATTTAAAACTGAAATAAATAGAATTATAATCTGTATTGGCATGGCGAATGCGTAACCCTACGCGGACTCTGCAGCCGACATCGGCCGAATTGTGCTCGGCCGATATCAGCTATATGCGTGCGATATTAATAAACACTTGTGATTATATGAGCGCTCTCACACATAAACCGATAACCGAACCGACATCGACCGTTGACGTCCATCAGTGACGATAAATTCAAACATGTTTGTTTTTCTCGTCCGATGTCAGGTCAAAAGGACCAAAATGGACTGCGAAAAAATTAACTTATTGGGTGCAAAAACAAAAAAATTACATATAAAATCACATGTTTAGAGTATGTCAATTAAAATGTATCAAAATATTTCACTTCTTACAAAATTTAAATGAAAACTTGTTTTGTGTGTACAAATACGGTCGGCAAATAATCAGGTTAAGTGTGCGCATAAGTTCGGATGGTCAAATTGTTCGGCCGAAATCGGTCGGCTTATCGGATGCAATGTGCGCCTAGCGTAACGCTGACGAGATGACATGATAAGATTAGTAGCCTCATGGCTCTTTGGAATCTACCTTATGGGCAGTAGCGCCGGCGTTTCCAGACGTGCCGGCGTCGCCGCCGCCGATTATTTTGTAAGTTGACCACGCCGCCACCGAAAAAGCCTGACGGCGTAAACCTCTATTTCGTATGTACTTTATATGTATTTTGTATATATTCCATTACCCAGAAATTAGCAGTACTTTTAAAAACTTAGCGATCTCTTGAGTTTAGATTTTGCTTCACATTTTCTTAAGTTACACTTTTAGTGCACAGGTACAAATGGTTGTGCGAAGTTATGCGAAGTATGCATAATCGGACCCTTAAGCTGAGGGTACATACTTTTATTTGATGCGGCATTACGTTGATCCGTTTGTGCGCTGACGACGTTAATAAAATTGCTGTCACACACTTTGCGTTGTGCCGCTCATTCTTTTGTAAACAAGAAACAGCTGCTTGGCATATCCACAAATGTAATTTCAAATGTCAACGCATATACGCAACAGAAAAGTACCGAGTTGGTTTACTTAGACGGCAACTGCGTTAACGTATTCGTAATGGCGTCGTCTGTAACAGCTGTCATGCAAACACGTGTTCAATTTTATTTGACATTGACGGCGTGACGTATTTGCCGGCGAACGCATGTTGTGTGCCTTCGCTTTTAGCTCAGTAGAAAGAGAAGAAAAACGGGAAGAAATTAATCCCCATTTGTGGGAAATATATAAAATTTCACATTTTCTCTTAAACAATATTTCCTTTTTTATAGTATACTAGCAGACCCGGCGAACTTCGTCCCGCCCAAAATTAATGTTTTTATTGAAAGATTTGGTGCAACGTTTTCGCCAGCAATTTACGTTCACGTTTGGTGTGGTGTTAATAACCTGACGAAAGCGTTATACCGGGAAGAAGTCCTTGCGGCTAGATGGTGAATCGTCCTTGAATCTTTATAGTATAGTTGGTAGCAATTTCTAAACTGGTGAGTATCATTGGTCCAAATTCGGTTTAGTCAACGTAAAGCTAGGACTGCAATGGCTCTAATGGTTGATTTAATGGGGGTAATTTGACTTTGATCTCTGGTGCCTCCGAATTGAAGATTTTTAGCAATCTTTTTGTACCTTTCATGAGCATGAAATGGTATTATAACATTGGTCCGATGTTTGTAAGTACCTGAATAAGAAGAGATAGACCCATTAAAATGTATACTTATATGATCAGAACGTCCAGCTGAGTCGATTTAACCATGTCCCTCTGTCCGTCTGTTTGTATGCAATCTAGTCTCTCAGTATTCGAGATATCCGGATGAAATTTGGTAGGTGGGTGTATTTTTATAAGCTTTTATTTAACTTGGTCATCTCGCGCAAATCGCGGAAATTTCCAATCGATTTTAAACTGACTTCCCGACAAGTTAGAGACTTGAAATTTTCAGCATAGTTCCAATCACGATGACACTGCAATTTAAAATATAAATGAATTCTCCATATGGTGCAGGGGTCTTGATTCAAAGGCGGTCAAATAATAGTAAGATTTATGGCTAACAGAGCGTAATTTGCCAAAGAACGTAAAACCACTATAACATTGTTAAAGCTGCCAGCGCGCCGCGGCGGTAGTGTAGCAAAGCTATTCCTAGTCTAGATATGAACCTTGTTGCAGGCATCATATCAAGGAGATACAATTAAAAGACTCCAGATGTCGCCCCGCCAGAAGAAGTTAAATATTGCGCCTAAATATATGCCATGCTACAGCGGAAATGGACGACACGCCATTTCTTTAAATAAAATTAAGTGCTGCTACATGTACATATGTATGTTTATACAAAACGTAAGCAAACAACATTTTGCTTGCATAGTCTTCTGTTCTCTTTCATTGCAAGTTGAATTATTTTAATATCTATTGCAAAATTTTGTACATAAAATAAAATAACACTTTTTAATATACAACGCTTTTATAAATGGACTAAAAATTATAAAATAAAATAATGTAAAAAAAAATATTTTTTAAAAACAAGCTTTTATTTAACCTGTACAATCAAAGGAATAAAATGAAGTAGTGTA
>NW_023458558.1:60774023-60775325 GCF_013731165.1 Rhagoletis pomonella
AAAAAGGTTTAGTTATAATTACCAAGATTTGGTTATAGTGACCAAGTGGCATAGTTGGATATGGCGAAATAAATATCTAGTTCACGAAAGCCTGCAATTTACTTGAGACTTCTAGTTGGGACAATTGTATATTTGTTAATAATTACAAAATGACTACCTTGAGTGGACAATATTGTTAGTTGAATAAAATCATTGTTGAGCAAATATAAACAAGGCTCCGGTTGATACAAGTTTTCAATTAATTTTGTGCACTTGCTGTAGGCGTGAATCAGCTAACCGTTTATTATTTCAGTTTGACACAAAAAAAAATTTACTCGATGGTTGTTGTGTTTACTTTCTTCTTTTATTTTCATATATTAAGTATAAAAAATACATACATATTTACATATATAGTTACTAGTGTAAATAATACATATGTATATGGTGGTAAGAATTTCCTAAAAAGAAACGATGAAACAGGAATAGTCGTGCGAAAGCCCAGGTCAATATCTGCTGGAAGTGCTGGTTTAAGTATACTGCTTGGCTTTTTCCTTGACTAAATAGATACTTTCAAATTATAATTCACATGAATTATATATCCACTGAGAAACCCCGGTTGGCATCAAACTTTATATTTTTAAATAACTATGCGCACACCGAAACAACTCGCGGCGATGGCAAAACCGAAACTGAGACAAACAAGTCTGGGCATGTCGTAGCACATACTTTTTAACCGACTTCCAAAAAAGGAGGAGGTTATCAGTTCGTCGGAATATTTTTTTTTTGTTTTTTATGTATGTTACCGCATAACTTTGGACCGCGTCAACCGATTTTGATAATTCTTTTTGCATCGGAAAGGTAGTGTCTCAGAGGTGGTCCCATACTAATCTGGTTAAGATCCGATAAGTGGATCATGAGATATATATATAATTTTTTTTTTTTTTATATGAGTTGAAGTCGGTTTTTTTTTTTGCTAAAAATTACTTGTTTTTCTCTACTTAACGCAGTGATCGACATGCCATAGCTTACTGAGCGCTCTGTGACCACACGCGTGTTTCACCCATATACGAACAGCAGTAGCGGAACAATGATTTCCACGCACACAGTCTCATTCATTGAATCGTTTTTATGCAATGCATGTGTTGAAAGAAAGCTTATCTGTATTAGCAGAGCTTAATGATATCCTTTTATGAACCATTCGTTAAGTTGAATGGAATTTGTAGAAATATGTTTCAAAAAAATATTTATTAGTTTTACTAAACCATTCATCTAAATTAACGATTTGGTACAACCTAGATGAATATTAGAAGCTTTAATATATTT
>NW_023458558.1:60775425-60795884 GCF_013731165.1 Rhagoletis pomonella
AACGATTTGGTACAACCTAGATGAATATTAGAAGCTTTAATATATTTAGTTATAATTACCAACCCATGGTAATAGTTCCCAATCCTTGGTCACATTTCCCAAATATTGTCAAAATTCGGGAACTAAATATGATTAGTTGTCGAAACTAATCCTTTTTCTCAGTGTAGTACAGTCGGAATTCAATGCTTATCTTTAACGGAAATTCCGGTTTGGCGTACTTAAATGGACTATTACGATTGTGTTGGCTTCACAATTCCATGGGTGGATTCATAAATGCAGGGTCGGATCCCAGGGGGGCGGTGATGCGGGGCGGGGGCGGTGATGCGGGGGGCGTTATTGTAGGGGTCTAAATTTTTAGAGAGAAAAAGTTAAGAAGCTAGAAAACAAATCTAAATCAATATTTGATTTAATGGTAAAAAGAAATAAAAATATTAAAAAACCAAATTTAATCATTACTGTAATTTCAAAACAGTAACAATGAGGTTGTTCACGCTTGCCAGGTTATCAGGTTATCTGGTTATCTGGTTATGTGGTTATATTTTTTATTCAGTTTACGACAAAAAATATATTAAGAATAATAATTTTTAACCAAATAACCTGATAACCTGACAAGTGTGAACAACCACATTGTTCAAAGAGTGATCAAAAATATAAATTTTTGTAGACACTAACTTGTAAATATTTATCAATAAAAAAATTGTGCATCACTATGCGCAAGTTCTTCAAAAGTATTTTAAATTAACATTTTTAAGTTTAGGTATCATCTCCTAAAGCGTCACAGTTCTCATATTTTACTTCCGGTAAAAGCTGAAACAATATTTTTTGCTTGATCAGAAACTTAAGGTTTCTTTGTGAAGTATAAGAGAAAATGTTGAGATTAGGATACGGTGTGTCCTTTTAATAGACCAGGTACTCCCACTCTCTCCAATATTACTACAATTATACAAACATAAGAATGAATAGGAAAATATTAAAAGCAACTGAAAGATGCTCCTACTAGCCGGGCCGACTAGAAGATATGAGGTTGGAGGAGCTTCCCACTGGCCTGGATTTTTCTAAGAGGCATCTATTTAGTACCGCACCCGAAAAATCCTTTGGCGGACTGGCTACCAGCTTTGAGCGTAACGGAACGAGCGCAGAGGCTGGTTCCCTCTTGGCAATCAGAGTAGATGGTTACCTTTTTACTAGGGCTGATGATACCCGGGTACCCGGTTACCCGGGTATTACCCGGGTGCCCGGGTACCCGGGTACCCGATTACCCGGGTATTACCCGGGGCTTTTATTACCCGGGTAGTCGGGTATTACCCGATTTGCCCGGGTACCCAGGTAATATACATATGTTGGTGCCGGTTAAACGAAAACACCCGGGTAATGCGACATAAAGCTTCTTGTATAATCTTTTTGGTGAGGATAAATATTTTTTCAGTGAGAAAATTTTTTTTTATAATTATTTTTTTATGTCTAGAGTGTACGCGACTATGTACACCTAACCGCTTGCCTGAGTAGACGGAGACAAGAAAAGTAAATTAAAACATTAGTTTCTGTACTTAAATTCAAACTTCTAATTTTTGTAAATGCATATACATACATGCATGTGTACATATGTATGTATGTATGTATATTTTAAAGAATATTAAATATTAATGTTTTAAAACAGGGACTGAGAACGAAATGTATGATCGAAACTAAATGCCATTGTCGTAGTTTTGTTCCCAAGAACGCGTCAAAACCAAAACCAAAATGAGAACAAAACTGACGAGAACGTTCTCATTGGGAATTATATAAGAACTAAACCCTGTGGTAGGCCACTGGTACAAAAAGTAAGGTGACAAAGCCTTATGCTATTCATTCACCTAAAGATTTTGTACTTTTATTGTATCAGCTTGTTCAAATTATAGTTTCTTTTCACATAATATTTAAAGCTTTTAAAATCACAATTATTTAATGAAGTTTCCTTAATACGAGAAGTAGGTTGATGAACGTATTGTTGTGAAATAATTGTGGAAGAAATTTTAAAATTTTTTTCATTCCAACACAAAAAATTACCTCAACTGTCGGTCATCGTTTAGATTCGCAGGTGGGTGTGTCTCAATAATTTTATTTGTTCCCGATCCGATATCTGTACGTGCATTACCAACTTCGTAAATATTAATATTTTAGACATGCCTAAAACAAGCTGGGTTTGGAAGTACGCTTGTGTGATGAATGACGGATTTGTCAAGTGCAATGTATGTGTTGTATATTATAATATTTCCCCATATGGTATGGAAGATTCTTATAAATTTTCCCTATGTACGTTCGTTTGCGTTATATAATCGTAAATGCGTTTAATTTTCACCTCTCCAGATTTTTTCGGGTGCCCGGGTACCCGGGTAATTACCATACTGCCCGGGTACCCGGTCTACCCGGGTCTACCCGGGTAATAAAATACCCGGCTACCCGGGTAATTCAATACCCGGGTAGGGCTTCACCCGCTACCCGGGTACCCGGGTAGCTCATTACCCGGGTGAAATCATCAGCCCTACTTTTTACCGACGTCGATAAGTTAGGCAGACAATCTACTTCTCCCTTAATGGTAGCCACCTGCCTGTACATTATTTGAATAAGATCTTACTGAATTTCTTAACACTGTTCATGTTGTTTTGTAAAAAAAATTAAAAAGCTAACAACGCCAGAAAATTAAAAAATGCTGATAAAAAAGCTGGAAGCTAAACATATTTTTTGCCGTTAAACTCAAATAAAAAAACCCAATCGGACCGGAAAAAAGCTAAAATGGTAATGGTCTGAAAACACTGAGCCTGATGAATAAAAACTAAGCCACAATTTTCTTGTAGTTACACGATTGGTGCAATATAGAAAACTTCTACTGTAAAATTTTAACAGATTGTTTTTCGTGATTGGGATAAAGAAAAATATTTGTGCATTCACACGATTCGGATACGATTTGCACCAAATTTTGGGCAACTGCTCATAATTTTAATGAGGCTTTTTCCAATTTTTCAAATTTTTATACAAAGTTTGATTTACATAGTTTTGTTTACACTTCATAAAGGTTACACTTTCATAAAAAAATAATAAACATTAAATAACCGGTGGGTAATAGCCAAAGAATGCTAAAATGACTCTTCCCTATATATATTTTCGCCACCTATATTTTTTTATATCCATGAATTTTTCAAGGTAATTAGTATTATTTTTAATAATTTCAACAAATTCAATTAGAATCGTTTCCCTAGAAAAACGAATCTTAACAAATAATTATAAAAACCTTAAAAGAAATGTTTTACAAGAGTGACGACTGCAATATAGTGAGAGTACCAGTTTAACAGAATAAAACATAACCAAAGGTCATAGAAAATAAGGATGCTGGCTATGTTTGTGGCTTCCCAATATTATATGTTCTTTTTGACAACGAAAGTGCTGCCACGTTTGTACGAAAATTTGTTTAAGACTATGTTCACTTTGTAGTAAAAGCTCTTTCTGGGTAGCAAAAGTAGCAAAGACTTAAATTATTATCCATATAATAAGGAGTAGTTGCTTATAAGTCAAAGCAATACCTTTTGCTTAACTTTTATACATCAACTGTCACTTTTTTTGTACATATGTATATGTAAATGTAGATTTGAAAATTTATTAATTGCAGATAAAAAATACTCGTTCGTTTTGCCTTAACCCATTTTCCAGTAATTCACTCCAACGGTATGCGTCATTTTCCTATAGCCAAATGTTCAGGATCCGTCCCTGCATACATGCGAAAATATGTACTTATTACCTTATATGCATATATAAATATATGTAACGATGTCTTGATATTTAAATATATAAATCCCCTTCTTATTGTCCTTGAAAGCTCTGTTGTGCTTTTCTACAAATTTCAATATTCTATGGCGTTGGTTTTCATTTACTCTTCTTGTGCTTGCCATCTGACACACTTTCTTTTTGTAATCCTTTTTTTCATCGCCGCCAAAGCCATGGCGCGTCAGCTGTCACCGGCGCTGTCTTTGGCAATTTAAATAATTTTTGAGCTGTCTGCTTTCGTTTAATGAGTAACAGCTGTGCATAAAGCAATAATACCAGCAGTGAAAAAGCTGGTTGTTAGCATTAAATTGTAGGGGTTGGGCCATCCACTTTTTATACCGTTCTTTTTCTCAGGCAAAGGAGTCATCGACGGCTGCCTCAGGTATGTGGCTTAGCCGGTTGTTGCTTTAGGCTATACAGCCTTGTAGGTTTGCCATACTCTTTGAATGATTAAAAAGGTACAGAGAGTAACTGCATACATTCGTAAACGCCACTATTCATTGTTCATGGTTTTACAATAACTTATTTAACATTTTAATTAATTTTCTGCAAAGTTCGATTGAAATCTTAAACACGTCCTTCCACGTTCCAAAGTTATAGGAAATGCAAATGCTTTTAGGTTCACCTTGGATACCAATAATCACTAGTTGCGGTGTACCATGCTCGTGTCAAAGGTCAGACAGGTCACCAAACAGACAAACATAAGTCTTTAGTTGTACGAAAGTTTACTTCAGTACATACACATAAACTCGCACTACCACCATTACTAATACTAACTACATACATATATGGCTCCCAATTCAGGCAAGTTGCCAATAAAAATACAATATTCTATGAATCTTTTAATGAAAATACATATATATACTCAACAGGTTCTCAGACCCAAAAACTGATTGTTGCTTCATTAAAGAAATTAAACTGAGGAATAGGGTAAGATGACAGGGCCGCCAGACCTAACTTATTTTCGAAGTAAAAATATTTAAGGCATAAGTTGTGTTATATGCATTTAAGAATGTATAGGTATCAGATTGCTTGAGTAGACGGTCTTTTGCAGGAACCAGGTAGGAAAGGAATATTATATAAAACGTTACTTACTTTCGTT
Organism: Rhagoletis pomonella; assembly: GCF_013731165.1. Taxonomy (NCBI): domain Eukaryota; kingdom Metazoa; phylum Arthropoda; class Insecta; order Diptera; family Tephritidae; genus Rhagoletis; species Rhagoletis pomonella. The sequence goes on from NW_023458558.1 coordinate 60,780,326, forward strand.
AATGTCGAAGTTCTGGTTTTTATGCATTCTTAACTAAATATTGTTCAAAATCAATATATACTATTGCCAAACCTTTTCATTGTCACCAGGGGTCAAAATAATTCGCTAGTGAATGAAGACACATGCTGTTAAATTTAATGATTCGTTTATATTTTTTTTGCGTGAAGTATGGGCAGGAAATGATGTACCCACGCGAAATTTAAAGCATCTGGCGAAAGTGGCCGCAAACGGAAAGTGTCTGGCAATACTTAATATTGGATTTTTTACCAGTATTTCGTGAAGCATATAGAAAAACCAGTACTTCGACTTAAAAAAAGGTAAGTAACGCTATTACATAAATTTCCTACATACTACCTGCCGCCTATTCATGTAGGCAGATGCGCATACATTCTTAAATACATATAGCACTACTTACTTATTCACTAAATTTCGTTATTTCAAAAATAAGCTAATATGTATAAATATATTTTACATACATACAGTACATTGTATTTTTTTTGAATTTAAGTTATTTATAGGAACCCATAAGGAAAATTACCATCTTTCTTTATAGATTTTTATGTAATTTAATGCCATAACGTGCTGAAATGCAAAGCAGATTTATTGCTGGAGCCACCCCAGTCGTCCTTGACGTATTAGTAACCTTACGCGACTACATACACTACGATTATTAGTTACTCATACGCACTGGTGTCGAAAGCTCTATTATTGATTTGCTTTGTTAACTGCTTACATATTATTTACATATCGTCGTTTAAAGTACAAAACCGCGTGGCAACAAAATGAAAAAACATGTATTTGAGGTTGCATAAATTATTTTCCAGATAGGAAAAACACCTATATTTCAAAAAAGTTCCCTTTTTTATAAAGCAATCGCATTTTTGGCTATTTTACATATTTCAGGACGAATGGATAAAGATTGAGCCAAGAGCTTGTGTGAGCAAATCCAATTTTTGGCAGCAAATGCCAGGTACGCGGGTTTGCAGAATGACGGATACGCGGTTTTCTACTTTAAACGACGTTAAATGCTCGGAATATCGCAATACGGCTGGTGCATGGATGTATAAATGCATTATAGGTTGTGTTTAAGAGGAGGCTAGCAAACTTTAAACATTTCAAATTTGGCTTAGATGAAAAATCCATAAAATACATCCTATTTATTTTATGAATGTGAAAGTTTGTGAGTTGAACGTATTTCAATGAAATTTGGCATAGCTAGAGGCTATGACCTCGATTAAGATATAGGATATTTTTTGAAGGGGATTGCCGCTTCTTTCAAAAGTTAAAATCAACTATGTATTTATGAAAGTTAGATAAAATGTTACAACAGTGTAAGTACCAAACAAAATCAGTTTAAAAACGATTTAATATTTGTTTTTTTTTTTGAGAGAGTTTTCATAAACCTAAAATCAATTTAATTAACTATTAAAATCAAATATTTTAGTATGAGAAAGGATAAAGGCGAATTTATTTCAAAATATTTTTAAATAGGGTTGCCGCCTGTTAAGGAATGCAAATACAATTTAATTAAAAGGTTAAACGAAACGTTTAAATATGGGTATCAAATGTGAGGGGGTAAAGAAAGCTTTATTTCGATGATATTTCTGAAGATAGTAGCCACCCATATAGAAATTTAAAACCATTTTAATCAAACCTGCAATATTATAAATGTGAAGGTTTGTAAGTTAGTGAGTGTATATGTTTGTTGCTCATTAATGTCAACACGGTAGGACGTATCTCTATGACACTTATAGGCTGTAATCTGGATTAACATACAGGATATTTTATGAAGGGGGTTGCCACTTTTTCAAAAGTAAAAATTCAATTATTTGTTAAGTTAGATGAAATATTACAATAATGTGGATGTAAAACAAATGTTTAAAAAATTTTTTTGAAGAGAGTTGCCACCTTTTCATAAACATAAATCAATTTAATTAATTATATAAATCAAATATTCTAGAATGGGTACCAAATGAGAAAGGTTTAAGGCAAATTTAGTTGTAAATATTTTGAAAGAGTGTTGCCACCTGTCACGACAGGCTTTCTTTCGAAAATATTTTTAAAAAGGGTTGCCGCCCGTTTATAAATTAAAAAACATTTTAATCGACAAGTTAAATGAAATATTTAAATATAGGTGTCCCGAATGGCAGGTTTTACTTAGTAAACTTTGAGGACTTTTAAACCCCTGCAACTGCTTTTTTTGAAGACATAGCCCACAGGTTTCAAGAAACAACCCATGACGATGAAGCTCTGACACTAATTGAGTATAAACTTTTCGCAATGGTAGGAAAATGGATGTGGGATTTCAGTTCGCTCACTCTGCAACGAACGGGGGAACTGTCCAATGAGTTTTTCAGGGAGTCGCTCACTCTGCAACGATCGGGGGAACTGTCCAATGAGTTATTCGGGGAGTTGAATTATGACACCAAGTCACCAAAACACAACCTATACTATTTCCCGAGCAAAGGCAAATTTCCCATAATATTATGAACCGTGTGGAGAGCGGCCCTTATTTCTTGTACGCACCAGGGGGGACTAGCAAGACGTTTCTGCTAAATTTTCTACTGCACTAGCGGTACATCCTCAGGGGTAGCAGCTACCTTGCTCAGTGGAGGAACAACTGCGCACTCGGTGTATAAACTGCTCCAGAACCTTGCGATGCACCAACTTGCAACAGTGGTGACGGAGCTATGTTGCAACAATGCAAATTAATAGATTGGGACGAATGAGCGATGCCACACAAGCATGCGTTCGTGGCACTCGATCGAAGCTCGGAAGATATCCGCGTCAGCCGTTTGCTGACGCCAGCAGTCATCGAAAGTGGCACTGCGGTAGGGTAGATAAATGCGTGCGTCAAAGCTTCGCCAATGGGGGCAAGGGTGGAAATATTGAGCCTCACTACTAACATCCAGAGATAGAGAGTCCGCTCATGACCTCCTCCGATTTCGAAAATTCTTTTTGCATCGGAAAGGTAGTGTCCCATACTAATCTGGTTAAGATTTGATCAGTGCATCATGAGATGTATATATATATATTTTTTTTAAATGAGAATTGAGGTCGGTTATTTTTTGTAAAAATTACTTGTTTATACTTAAATATTTATTAATGCAAACAAGTTTGTGAAAACCAAAATTCTATTTCCAAGTATTTGCATTTAAGTGGCGACAACAAAAACCATGTGAATAAGCTGTTTCTCAATTACTGGGCACGAAATATCACTTTTTGCGTTGACGTACTTCTGGTACATTACATTTTAGAGAGCTAATTTTTCGCTTACTCTCTAATTACCCCGTCCAGTACGGAAATACCCAATAGCTGGACCGCTTGGAAGATGTTCAGATACAGAAACTTTTGTTGCGGCAACTCGAAACTCGATTGGGAGAGAGGGTACCGAGTTGCCCTCGTTCGTCTGAGTTATTCAAGTTGTCGGTTCACAGCGGACAACAACAATTGTATACAAAAGACTTGCAAACAGCAGGAGTGCCTGTTTTGGTGACTCCACTCACTCTAAAAGCGATTACGGTATGATCCCAGCTACTTACAGGCTCATAGACTTTTTGGTTTCGTGGTGGCCGAGTTACTTGTGTAATCCAGTGTGTGATGTATGCGATGTTTCTCTTAAAGCCTCTGCAGTGTGTATTTCTTGTTGCGGTGTTTGCGTACCTAATCATCAAACATGCTGTTTTTATTTCCGGGTAAAATACGCAGGGCGATCATACTTTGTATGGAAAAAAACGTGTAGCACCGTCAGGAAATATTATAAAACATCAACGTGAAAGTTTGTTGAATTTTTCTAATTTATGTATAAAGACCCAAATTGGAAATTATGGTTTTTGTAATATCATAGGTTTTATTTTTATAAAAAATAAGGTTACATAAAACTAGCAAAGAAAAAATAGTAAACCTTTTGTTTAAAGGAGAAGTCAGCTTTTAGGCAGGTGGTATCCTTTTCAAGAAATATGCTCTGTCTTAATCACAGTCACAGTCATGCCAAATTTTAGGCAAAAAAAAAAGACCAAGCAGTATATACACTCACTAACTCATACACTTTTACATTTGTAATATTAGGATGACTTCATTTTACTTCTCAATTAAATCCCTGAGCTGGCGGCAACCCTCCTAAAAATACTTGCCATCTTTCGTAAAGCTTCTCTCGTTTGTTACCCAGATTGAAATATTTTTTTTTTAACTTATTAATTAAGTGGGTTTTGAATTTCAAAACAGCTGGCAGCTTTCATTAAAAATATTTCTGAAATAAGGCTTTCCAATTTCTAAACCTCTCTCGTTTATAACCGTATTAAAATTATTATTTTTTTGACTTGTTAATTAAATTAGTTTTAACCTTTTTAACCGATGGCAACCCTCTCAAAAAATATTTTCAAAACTAATCTTTTTTATCATCTTTTGTTTGACGCCCACATTGTTGTGATACTTTATTTAAATTATTAATTAATTGATTTTAGCTTTTTGACAGGTGGCCACCCTCTGGAAAATATTTTCGAAATAAATTATTTTGGAACCTCTATCGTTTATCGTCTGCACTGTTGTAATATTTTTTTACCTTATTTTTTTAATTATTTTTAACATTTAGAAAGGCGGAAACTCTCTTCAAAAAAATATTCGATATGTTCATCTACGTACACCTACTCTGCCGCAAAAAAGTAGTAATTATATTTTTGTGTTGTTTGCTGTAGAATAAACCATATTTTTACAAAAAATAGCGGTAAAATATTCGAAATATATTGTGAGAAATTCGCTTTACCACTACTTTATTCTGGCAGTGTATATGTGAGCCGAATTATATAACAGCCGTTTAGTATGAAAGAGCAACAAACACACACACACACATATTCACAAATTTTCACATTTACATATAATATTGTAGGATTCAACTCTCAGACTAAAAAGTTATGTGGTACCTTCAACTGCAGCATGCTTTAATTATGTGAACAAAACTTTTTCATACATATACATTTATACGAATTTTAATAGATTCCTTTCCGCAAACCAATGTGTGCATGAGACGCATAATTACTATAACATCATTCAGCTAAAACTATACATAAATGTTATGAATTCGCCAAAGTGAGCAACGTGCGTAAATACGTATTCACACAGTGGATGCTGCTACATACACACATACATATATATTTTGTGTACCCAAGGGGTGCAGCCATGGCGTTATGCCAAAAGTATTTCGAAGTGAATAAATACACACACATCTGGTTAACTTTAAAACTCGGCGCTTGAAAAGTAACTCCTTATAAAAGGCTATATTAATACTTATGTACATACATACATACATTCTAACTTTACTCGTACGTATGTACATACGTATGTATGTCCATAGATATGTATACATGTAGACATATATGTATGTATGTATATGCAAACTTACTAAACAAATTATGTTAGTACGTACTTATCTATCCGTTTCTACTTTTACTTTATATTTATTTTTTAATGTACACAAACTTGCATACCTACCTACCTTCGTCTACGCACAAAATGGGTGTGGGCATGTACATATTTACACTTTTCTGCGATTATTCATTTATTAACATTTGACTCATGGCTAGCCCTGTGGCATCATTTGTTGATATGACCCCAACCAACGTCATAGGGTTAGCAGCTGAAAACTTATTGAACGTCACTGCATACCTACATAAGCTCGTTATTAATATGTAGTCGTGTGGACATGCGTATAGTGTAAATTTGTGCTGCTCGTGTGCTCTTACCCCAGGACACGATGCGCTGCGCTGCGCATAATTCAATGCTCAGGACTCGATGCTCATTGCTCAATGTATTGCTACAAACGCTCTCTGCGCCTAAATGTATGTATGAATGTACTATTGAGTAATAGTGTGTAGAGAAAAGCTTTGTCTATTTTCATATGGCTTGTTTCAGATGAGTGTTAATACGTTAAGCAGTGTTTGCATTGTTAAACTTTTCGTTCAACATTTGCGTTCAACTCAACGTAGGGTTGCACAATGGAAGTTGACTGGCTAAATGTTAGCTGGCGACCAGCTTTGTTGAACGCGATTAGTTGAAAGGCCGTTCAACTAAAAGTTGAATGCATAGTTGAACAACAAACGCTGATATAAACGCATTTGAACGGCGAATATTTTTTAATATTTTTTCATGTTTTGATATTTTTAGCCAATCAACGTTTTTACGTGCAACCCTGCGTTGAGTTGAACGCAAAGTTGAACAATGCAAACACTACTTTACTGCTCTTCATTTAATTTGTTATTGACTTAAAATTTCTTTCGACTTTTCGCCTACTGACAACATCATTCAACCAAAACTCCAAATAACTCATTATCAATGAGTCAAATGATTCATTATTACCTAACATACCGTCACTTTGCGGCAAATTTTTGTGCAAATTTCGCTTTAGTATTGTCAGTTAGACTTAATTGCTGTAATTACAGTTTATGTGCATATATAAATATATTGTTGTTGTTTGTCATTCTCACCAATTTTCGGGAAAAAGTGAAATTGGCCAAAACGCATGAGCAGCTTTTGACAGTAGTGAGTCAAATGTCGCTTGAGTGCTTTCAACCAAATACAAAAAGCCTTGTTGTTTGTTTACACCACTGTGAGCCACTCAGATGTGTCGAACGTGGAGTTACATGCATACAATCATACGACTAGCTTGCGCATGAAGCAATGAAGTTCAGTTAGTGTTGTACATTTCGGGGTGTTGGTTGTTATTGTGTATTCGCTTGCAACTTTGCGACATTTTTTTTTTGTACGCATTTACCCATGGTAGTGACGGATTGGCAGCACAAATTATCAGCGCGTGTCATGAGAATTATACAACGATTAGCCTTTTTGAAGTAGTAGTAATTAAATCAATAATAAAATCAAACGATTGCGACAGTTATAGCTAATTTAGTTGTGCGGTTCTGATTGAAGCTTAAAAGCGTAGATTTTTCAAAATTTTCCGCAAATCAACGTAGTAGAGTTTAGTGATTTTGTTGACGGATAACAAACAACAAAGTAGTCAAAGGAAAAGTTATTCTATATAAAATAAAATCGACTATAACTGCCACAAAATCAAATTTTGGGTGAGTAAACATTTTACGAAAATTTTACCAATACGCACTTATGTATACATATGTAGGTAAATACATACTTCGGTATACATACATATCTATTGTACATATGTACCTATTTGCCTCGGCAAACAAGATTACTCTCAAAATTGCCAAAATTTTTTGTTTACCAAGTTTAAAGATCAAACAAATATTTAAAAATGTGGTACATACATACATAGCTGGGAACTAAGAGAAATTGATTGAAAATAAAAATTGCATAATTTTTTAATTAGTGAATATGTTTATTCTTTCGCTAATAACTAGCGAAAATAAATTTGCTTGACTTTGCCAGCATCGGATATGACTTGGTGTACACATATTTACAAAATGTACAAACATAAGTATGTAAATAAATAAATGTTTATAAATGTGTGTGTTTGTGAACGTATGTATGTATCAGCCAACCCACAAACAAAATGAAAAAATAAACAAAATTCAACAATGCCGCCGATGGTTTTCGAAGAAAGCGCCCAAATAAATGAGCAGTCTCAGTCGAATAGACATAACAAAAATCGATAACAAAAATTCGTATACATAAAATGAGCGGAATAGTAGCGGGTGGTAAGAATTTGATTGTACTTTTTCTTACAACGAAGTTTCCTTAGGTTTGAAGTGCGCTTAGACGTTTATCGCACACCATCTTCAAAAGGGGCACAACTAAAAAAAAAATGTTTGATGGATTTTTGTGCATAGACCAATTCCTAGGAATTAATGAAAATATATATTCCTGCATGATTATATTTTCTAACTAGAAAAGGACTATTATACCTGTTTTTGTATTGATTGTATTGAATCTGTGCGACCCACAAGCAGATATTTTTTCGGATATGATTTTTGAGTTGAGCCTCTTTTGAAGATGGTTTGCGATAAGTATAGGTATGCATACGTATGGATATGTAAGTACTATGATACATTCGCAAGGCGGAATTTAATCACTGCCACATTACTATGTATCTTACATACATAGTCATAATTACCTTTATACATACACTTTATTTTATTTCTATAGGTAAATACATTTTGTTTATCGTCGTTTAAAGTACAAAACCGCGTATCGTCATTCTGCAAAAACCACGTAACTGACATTGGCTGCCACAAATTGGATTTGCTCACACAAGCTCTTGGCTCAATCCTTATCCATTCGTCCTGAAATACACTAGCCAGAAGTGCGATTGCTTTATAAAAAAGAAAACCATTTTGTAATATGAGTGTTTTTACACTCTAGAAGATAATTTCGACAACTTTACATACGCGGTTTTGCATTTTGCTGATACGCGGTATTGCATTTTGTTGATACGCGGTTTTGCACTTTAAACGACGTTATGTAATGTTTCAGCTAGCCTTCGTTTAGTGAAAAATGATAATGAAAATGGATAGAAGTGAAAAAATAATTTTCTATTTAAATTGCTGGTGAAACCGGCAGTTAAGGGCTTGTTTAAGAAAAATAATTATGTAGGAAACTAGAGTATTTTCATAAAAAGCCGCCATAATTTTTTATATTACCCTCATATCTTATAAGACAGAAAGAAGTAACCAGGAATACTTGATAAGGATGTTTCATTGTTATAGAAGACCATGGAAGACCAAAAGAATTAAGAACAAATATGTAAATGCTTCTTAGCAATTTAGTAGTCCACCTTTACATGTACCATACAATTCCTGGAGTCATTGAAATCCAAGTTTCCAAGATAAGGGCTTTAATATCGGAACAGAGTTAAATTGGCAAAATCTTCATAAGGGAATTGCACACATGGCTGCCAACTATCCTTTGCTATGAGGAGCCATATTGAGAATAAAAGAGGGCCAAAATGTGCCAAATAGAAAAATAAAAGTGCCATCCTTTTTAATCCTTCCCATTTAGCAATAAAATAAAAACCACATTTCTAAAACAAAAGTGCAATGCCAAGATAAGATAAACCCGTTGAATAATCTTTAAAAATTAGAAAATTTTAGTTGATAAAAAGAAGTATTCGCGAAGGATTTCACAAAAATGTATTGAAATATTACTATTTTTGAAAAGTGCCATTATGGCACTAAGTGCTAAATTGAGAAATTAAGTGCCATTAGATGTAAAATAGGGCCAAAAAATGGCACGGTTTGAGCCAAGTTGGCAGCCCTGATTGCACAACCCTGAGTTCCTCGATCGGCTGAGCAAGCAAACCAGTCGGGGAAAGTAATGTTCTCCCAAACAGCCAAGCTTTTGGTGACCAAATCGTACCAACTTTCGCCTTATACTACACGAATATCCCGTCAAGAAGAGAGCGGCAAAAACCAAGACCGTGGAGAAGGGAGGAAATAAGTTCCTACACGGAATTATCCGACCGAATTCCGGACCACTGCAGCGTTTATCAGGCAGAAGTTCTAGCTATAAAAGAGGTGGCTGTTAATACACATGTTGTAGACAAGACTATAACACAGGGCGACAAAATAAGACCGATCTCCTTACCCAGAAACCAGAAACTATACTTTCCCGAAGGTTTTCGATGCGCTGAATTCAAATCTATCACATCATGATTTTGAGATATTCTTACCTATAAGTGCAAACATCACGGGTTTTGGGCACATTTGAGCTCCTGTAACTCGATGAACAAAATTTTTTTCAGAAAGATCATCTCGTTATTTAAAAGTACTACTCTTCCCTCCCTCCCTTCCCTCCAAAATTAATTTTAAAGCTTTGAAAAATCTTCATTTGTCACCGAGAAGTCGTCTATTGCATTTACTGAGTTTAGTTTTCTGCGGCTATGCACGTAATATAGATGCATCGGATTAAGGGTGCTAAATTCAACAGACGACTTCTCGGTGACAAATACATTATTCAAGAGGTCAATAGGTCATGGTTAGACGAGGGCACTTGTACAACAACTAGGCTACTATGTCCACAAATTGATAGGAAAAAACCGAAGATTTGCTGTCATGGCTTGTGTAATCGGTCATTGGCTATTTGGTAGGCACGCTTCGAGATTATAAATATTTCCTATCCATATTGCAGAAGTTGCTGAGACGGGGACGAAGAAGAAACAGTTGAGCACTTCTTCTGAAGCTGCCCAGCTTTAGCTAAGATAAGAGCGGTCTTTCTAGGTAGGCACTTTTTCAGCTCTCTCACGGAATTATCCGGTGAAGGAATAAAACCGATCCTGCGCTTCATAAAAGCTTCAAAATGGTTCTATGCAGAATAGTCACTGACGTTCCCGTGTTTCACAGTGGTATCACAATGGACCTGCAAGGTCTAAGTGAGTTGGTGATTGGACCGACTGCCACATCAACCTAATCTAACCTACACGGTAAGCCTCATCAAGTATGAATTTGGTTCTTCGGGACGTTACTGCTCAATTAGGGGTTTCCACATAACTTCCACGGAAATAACTTCCGTCGAACCGTGACTTAAGTTCCATGGAAGTTATGTCGTGAAATTACCACCATCGTACGATTTTGGTAGATGGAAGTAAAGGCTGACATTACTTCCACAGATTTGATTCATGGAAGTTATGTCAGACATAAGTTCCGTGATAATTTTACATATATTAAATGGGCCGCTCACTGAACAATTTGAATTTTAAAAATCTTAAATTTAAGTGTAAAAGCTGGATGTACGGCGCGAAATTAGGTATTTTCGCTTAAAATTTAGAATTTGGTTTGCAGACAGACCGGTTTCGGCGTTGTGTCATCTTCAGTGTAATTTTTCGTTCTGGATTAATATTAAAGTATTAAGGATAGACATGGTATTCCCTTCCACTACCTTCCACTACTTCCACTACTAACTACAAAAACAAAGAAGAATCACTGACTTCAACTTACCAGCAACACAAGCCAGAACAATTCATCTACCTATTCAGCACCGCAAATACTGCAAAATTAAGAAGACGTACCTAACAAAAGAAAGAGCTAGTTAATAAGGAGTATAAATACGAGCAACCAACAAAAATTTTCCAGAACGAAAAATGACACTGAAGATGGCACAACGCCGAAACCGGTTTGTCTCCAAACCAAATTTGACAAGGGATGACGGAAATCCGTTCCAAAATATGTCAATAAAATAATGGATGGATATAAGATTTTAGTAGCACAAGCAATGAATTTAATGCAGCCAATTTTCGAAGCTGTTGTTTTCTGACTTAACACGTCCTTTTTTAATTCTGAGATTTATTTAAAAAAAATGTTGAACGAACTTTCGATTTTCAGTTTAATAACATTATAGTTTAAAAAACTTAAACCTCGCCATTATAATTTCCATTCGTATTGTCATCAGGTATGTAACTTGAGAATATAAATCGCTGCATCTTAGTTTTGTAAGGAAAATTCGAATGTACAAACTTCAGCCATTCACTTAGAATGCGCCTAGTACCCGAAAATATGCTTTCGACAAGAGACTGCTGTCATGGGTTGAAACTTTTTACCAGGGGGCTCCTGGGGTCGCTGATACTGAATCTGAAGTCAGTTTTTCGAAATTCAAAATTGCGGATTCAATTTGATGATCTGCATCTAGATGCCCTAGGAATATTTCTGCATCAAAAAGAAAATTTTGGAAAAAATGCCGCTTACGTTATTTTGGCGGTTAGGGCTCGATATATACATTATACATTGTACATATATCGGGGATATATGGAGTATTGCGTATTTATATGTATATTGAGAAATTTTTGTAAATGTCTACGAGCCGCACTAAAATCAAGAGAGCTTTTGTTTTTAAATAGTTGTTTTGTAAGTAAAATTGCGTCCAAAGTATCTATGCTAAGCCTATTTGTGATTGCGATTTTTTTAACTTAAATTTTGGGAAAATTCTCTTTGCATTGATAAATACTTATTTTTATTAAAGTGCGCAAAACTTTCCCGGACGAACTTCAACAAAAACTGAAATTTTATGGGTTTTTTTGACGGGTGTAAGTCAAACCATCTAATTACACAGACATATTTGTGAACAATAATTTAAATAAAAACACATAATTAAACAAGGAAAAAGTATACGACTTAGTATTAGTATTAAAAAATGAATACAAAGCTTCCTTAAGCTTCTCTTCAACTTCATCCAAAACGAAAAACTGAAATTTGATGGGTTTTTTGAAGCGTGTAAGTTAAACCATCTAATTACACAGAAGACAGTTTGATCAAACAATGTGACCCTGTAAGGTCCATATAAGGCATCAACACACATGTGCGATTCTGACGGTGCGAATCTGTTCCGAAAAAATTACAACAATGCCGCAACTATTTATTGGAACATTCACAGCTCTTCATTTCGTCGTGCCGAAATTGCAGACCTACGCGTTCGGAAACGAAAAAGGTCAATAGGCGGGTTCTGTATAATTTAAACAAAAATTAACGTAAGAAAACAAAACATCTTGATTGTTCAAAAGCAAAGAATTTGATGAAGATTGTTTTTTGATGTGTGCGTAATTGTGTTTTCGAAGTGGTAAATTCTGTAGCATCAGAAACGGTGCGGAGGTCGAGGTGAACTCGAGCCGGCAAAAAAACAATATTGTGAAATTTATTAAGGGCAGCAGTCTACCGGATATCCGATTGGATATCCGAATCCGGCTGTTATTTTTTAAAGGTTATTCGGAATCCGGTTATCCGGTAAAATCTATATCCGGCACATCCCTAAAATCAACAAACAAAATGTTTAGCAACTTTGGAATACTTCTTATTTAATGCATATTCAACAAGAAATAATAGAAGTCATTTCTTTTGCTTTCTTTTTCGTGATTTCATAGGTTTCTAAATTCGTGTTTGGTGGTTTGAGAATTTAACATTTTCCAAATTGCTTGAATTCTTTATTTTAAAATTGTTTCTTTTTCTAAGTATGGTAGCTGGAAGCCTCATTACTTTTCCTGTGCTGCACACCAATTTTAAAAAATTGCTCTCACAATCGAGCGCTATGGATTAACTTTTGTCAATCGACGAGTTTTTAAGTACTGGAGCTTAGCTTACCGCATTAAATTGCACTTTTATGAGTATTCAGTAAACCGAAGTAAAAATATATATACTTGGCACTAGTGAAAAACCTATTATAAATCTGTGGACATTTGACAAAACCACTTAAATCTATCTTTCACGGAGAAAGAAAATATCATATGTCGGCAAAGCTCCGTTTTGTCAAATGTCCACAGAAATGTATATACATATGTTTTTTATATGTAAACTCGTATATTTATAGTATGTGCTTGACTGTTGCAATTGGCAACAACAGTACAAGTGATGTTGGCTGCAACTAAGTTCTGACGAAAGTAAAGTTCGTTTTTCGTACGTATGCAGGTAGTTGAATTACTTTTTCAAGGGCACTTTAGACACATATGAACATTTCGTCGATGTTTTTGCAAACGCCCATTGACCAGTTGCAAAACAGCCTAAATCGCCGTTGTGGCAAAAATGAGATTTGGTAACCCTAAACTCCAGGCATCGCGATTTATGCATACAAGTCGTTAAATCGGTATTAAAACAACAGATTTGTAAAATAATAGCTAGAGTAAATACCCCCTATCAAGGCAATGGCGCGTATTCATAGTCCAGCAACTAAGTCGAAACTAACAAAGTTGCAGCTTAAATTTAAGTACCAACTTAAAATTTACTTCTATTCATAGTCGCATTTCAGACTTCTACTAAGTAGTTTCGACTTAGTTTACGATATAGCAAAACGAGTGTGAAAATGTATCGATTTTTCTTTACGATATTTTGGAAAAATTACATTTTTATTAAATAATGTCAAGTTTGATCGTCCGTTTATGTAATTTTTTTTTTCATTGCATGATTATGCAAAAGAATAAGGTATCATTTTCTTGTTAATTGTGTGAAATAGCCAGAACAACCGCAGTGATGTGAAGTCGATGTTTATCGAAAGCATGCTGTGAAACATACAAATAGTAGATATCTAAATGTTACGCACAAATTTACTTTAAAAGAACCAGCGTGAAACTGACTTATTATATGAGAATTTATCTAAATTATTCCAATTATAAATTTGTGATTTAGCTTTATTCGAATTGTAATACGCATTTAATTTCATCTTCCGAATAAAATGGATCGATCTTTGTAAATTTTAATTGGAGATTATTCAATATTATCAAAATCACCCTCTACCAACTTAATTTTTACATATTTCGTCTGTTTTCCCTTAATTTGATAAAATACTTCTTCCTAGTTACGACTTAGTTGCAGCTGCAGCCGAAACTAAATTTTAAGTTGGTACTTAGCCAGAAAAGTCGAAACTAAGGCGACTATGAATAGCTTTAGTTGTGACTTAGAATAGTTTCGACTTAGTTGAGTACTAAATGCGCCAATGACTTCAAAGAATAAACCGTTTTTTCGCTCTCCTGTAAAATTTATATACGTACAGTAGCTTAACAACATAACACATTTATACATATCTACATGCATACATATATATCGTTCATTTGCTGCAAGAGTGACCTAAAAAGTGTTTTTTTTAGCAGTATCGATTAGTTATATGTAGCTTATTAAAAGCAAAGAAGGTAAAGAAAAGAAGGTAAATAGTAAATTTTAAGCTATTTTCTCGAGTTTTTAATTTTTTGGCTAATAACACTCTTGCAGCAAATGAGCGATATGATATGTATTTGCATGTAAATATACCTAGTGATATAACTTAGAGGTTTTAGGTGCATACCACCATCTGGCAAATCCAAGGTTTCATCCCTGGTCCGGCCCCATAAAAACCATTTGCATCAAGACTCCCACCGCAAATGGAAGAAGAAGCTCGGTGGTTGAAACCCCCCCTCGAGTCAAAGAAAAATATTTCACTAATATGGGTCTAGAAAAAAGGCTCTTTAGAAGAAAGTATGCGTAATAAAGTTTCAAACACGAATTTTTAAAATCATATATTAAAATTTTTCGCTTTATTAAAAAACATTTTGATAATTTTAAACACATAAAATTTTTCTTTTTACTTATAAATCAATGAAACGAAGAATTTTAAAATTTTTCGTGGTTTTTTGAAAAATTCTTCTAGAACTTCGTCAACTTAAAAATATTCCCAAAAGACGTTGTATTAGCTACTTGTAATGCTTCGAAAGCATTTTGAAAATGTTCGTGTGAAACTCGTTTTTTGCACATTTTTACCTCCAGAAGAATGTTTTGTTTCGATTACTTTTTCATAGAAAGCAAACAATTCTTCAGTTTTTTTTTCGTTAAAATCATACTTTGGAAACAAAACACTAAAATTTTTTAAAACTGATTTATGGTTTAGGAACCGGCTTTTCAAATGAGCAATATATGTATCAAAGAAGGGAATGTAAAAAGCAATGCGATAGTATGCCTCGGCGTCTCCGGTTTTCACATTAAAGCGATTCTTTTGGCGACTGCTGTATCGCGGTGCTTTGATTTCTGTACCTAGGTTGGTGCATACTTCTTCTACGGTTTCGAAAAGTAAATGAAAGTTTTTTCTGCATCTTGTCGCATTTCTTCAAATTCCTTTAAAGCGTCGTCGGCTAAGCTCATTGCTTCTGCAA
>NW_023458558.1:60795984-60797066 GCF_013731165.1 Rhagoletis pomonella
TTTGGCAGCCACTTCGTATGAAGTACGACAAAATGTTATAAAAATTTCTATTAAATTAACGACACTTTTTACTCAATATCTCTAGAACTAAAAGAGATATCACAAAATGGAGAGCGCCATTTCTAAGACATTGATTAGCTTTCTGCCACCTGAGGTGATTTTCTGGAAAAAATATTTTATAAAACTAATTTTACTTATACAAAAAAGTATTGGAAGCACTAACGTGATGCAAATTGCTCCAGTTTAGTTAAATAGAATAGTAATAATAATAATAGATTTGGCGCTACACAATTGGGTGGTTCACAGGGTGTCGTATTGTCGTATGTTGTAAAGTTTTTAACGGCTAAATAAATGTTTAGACGACTTGAAATCACCACCAACTATTTTCTAACGGTGTGAAATTTCATAATAAAACTTTTATGTTAGCTTGCGAATTCCTTAAATATAGTTTTAGCCATTTAAAGTTTATAATATACAACAGTACGACAGTATACAACACCTTGTGAACTTCCTAAATATTTACGTTAGTGCTTGGCCGAGGGACCTACAGTTTTACGCCGACTCCGAATGCCGATTGCATTTTCATGATGAACTGCTTTTCATGACAGAAATACGCCATTGCCTGCTAAGAGGCGATTGCTATTGGAAAAAACTTTGATGCTCTTTTGTTGGAGAGTGATGTACCGAAATATTTATATACTATAACATAGGTACAACCCTGTAGGGAAACTCCGAAGTGGTCAACCATATTTGTAGCTCCGTACTAGATCTTTATCGCCAAAAACGAACCAGTCCGATAGTAACTAGATCGCCACCAGTTCAAAAGCAGCGATATGTGGTACTTTTAAAAAACAATTTTAGAAATCTATATCTAATATTACGAATTTAGAACTGGTTCAAAATTATAGAAAAAGGGATGCAGAACGAACTACACAGATCTCATCTGGCGAATTTTGAACTAGTTCGAAACTACTGAAAAGGGGATGCAGCGGGGAGCTTGTTTACTTTAAATAGATTTTTGCTTGGCGGGTTTTACGTTCAAATACGCTTTCAGTCTGCACGTCGCAGATGCTTTTTCATAG
>NW_023458558.1:60797166-60814665 GCF_013731165.1 Rhagoletis pomonella
CGTTCAAATACGCTTTCAGTCTGCACGTCGCAGATGCTTTTTCATAGTTTGGTAATACAAAAGTAATATTTGTGTTAACATCTTAACATTTTGGGACCTTCTGGAATATAACCAATAACAGTACCTCTGCAAATTCAGCTTCAGCCGAAGGTATGTAAACGTGTTTTTAAATGCACAATTTAATTCACATTTATTCAAACAAGTTTGATTTCAGATTGAAAATACATTTCTCTGCAAATAATTAAAAATTGCTACCATTGTAACCCAAAAAGAAAACATCTTGTTACTTTTTTCGTTTACAACTATAGAAAATGGAGTGCAAAGCGAACTAGATCCCATATGTCGAATTTAGGACTGGTTCTGAACTATAGAAAAGGTAATGCAGCGGGGGACAATTTCCAATTCCTATGACATCGCTGTGTTAAATTCGCTAGTTGTTTGCATACAAAAGAGATTTATCGCGAACTAGTTAGTGGTTCTAAATGCACTAGAAGCGCACCAGTTCAAAACTAGAGATTTTCCCCACAGGGAAAGTACAATCAAAAAGTTTATAGGGATTTGTTATGTTGAAAATTTTATCATATACACATACATACATACATACACATCGTCCATTTACTAAAAGAAATTAGATAATGATACAGAATTACTCGATATGTCATACTGTGCAAAAATTCATAAAATCTTTTAATTTCCGCTTAAGAAGTGAGCGTACATCTCCGTCTTTGGAAAAATCGCTTATTTAGGTTGTGATAGTATTTTAGTACTATGTAGTTGAGGGAATAAAAATCGTCTGCTAGATATTAATGGCATAAAGTTATGTTACGAGTGCTTACTTTTATATAAAAAGAGAATTTTGCTAAAAATAAAAAAGAATTGTTTGTTAAAAAAAAAAAGATGTATATGCATGTATTTTCTTTTAGTAGATATGTAAATACTATCCCACATTTACACGTATAACCCCGTTTATATGTACATACCCGTGTATACATAATTAACTGACAGTTTATACACGAAGCTAATTTGTTGATTATTTACGTACCTCTTAAAATTACTGTTGCTACATGCATTTATTCACATATTATGTATATAAATACATGCATGTGTTTATGTATATGTACATATGGACATTGTATGTACGCATTCTCAAAAACTTCCAGTGGATTAAGGTTCAAGTTTTTAATTGCTTGTAGGGCTTTTTTAACCTTAACTAATTAGTAATAAGTTTTATTTTACTCAATTTTAACATTTCTTCAGTAAAGTTCTTTACAGTAAATTTAATTAGTAGACACACATGTAAAAATATAGAGCAGTAATGCCCAAAATTTCTCATTTAAGTCGAGAATACCGGAAAAGATTTTTTTTTTTACAGAAGTAAGTGAACTGTAATGAACTTTTTTTACGCTTGCCTTTCAACCTTTTTAAATAAGATCCTTTTATAAAAGCAGTATGCCGAGATACATATCGTCGATGTCTTTGCAAAACCGCCTAAATCGCCGTTGTGGTAAAAATAAGATTTGGTAACCTTGAACTCCAGGCATCGAGATTTATGCATAAAAATCGTTAAATCGTTATTAAAACAACAGATTTGTAAAATAATAGCAGGAGAAAATAACGCTCATTAAGGCAATGCCTTCAAAGAATAAACCTTTTTTCGCTCTCCTGTAAAATTTTAGTGCCTTAAGATAGGCGGTTTTGCAAAAACATCGACGATATGCTGAATTGTCTTGGAAAAGATGTACAAGCTATGACACGAACCTGTGTCACAATTTACTTATCACTAGGAAGCGGGTTTACTTGCACTATAAATTGGCAAATATGCGCATCTAAAACTCTCTAACATGCACATAAAATATGCAATATGAATCGAAAATATGCAGTCATAAATAGTTTTTTAGGAAAATTTATAAACAGCAAAATGTAATAACAAAAAAATACAGATGAATGTACATATGGGGTATTCCACCGTCACGGGTGGAATATTGGTGCAGTAGTAATGTACTTTATTTTTTTTTTTTAAATTTAAGTGTACAATTGTCAGCATTTCTACATTTTGCTAAAGCTGCACCTAATTCAATATTCTATGAGTTATTACCAAATATGAAAAAATTCCAACTTACTTTTATATGGGAAAAAATCTGAGGTATTGCTTCTGTCACGGGTGGGACAAAAAAACTGCTTTTTGGACCAGATATATGTCACGGAAACACTGCGAATTTATTTCATTTTTCTATGTGAACTTTATGTCTTGAAATAAAAAAAAGAACCACGAATACTAACAAAGCATAAACTTACACAAAAATTATTGTTTTATTATAAAACAAAATCCGGATGGGACACGTACGATTTTTTTTTATGAAAATGAGCTTTTGGGTGGTCCGTCCATATTGAAGATTATTTATTAAAAAATATAAAAAGCCAAGCGGGGGATCAATTCATCTTATCTTAGGATAGTACCTTTTATATGGACGAAAATGCCTAGCACCATCAGCAAATAAAATTATAAAATATTAGCGCTATTTCCTAGCGTCTAGAAATTTTCACTTTTACGCACTTAAATTTAATGGGCTATAAAACTGCAAACCTAGAATTTTTCTAAATATTCTGAATAAAAAGTTTAAAAGTTTTCGGTTTTGTTTAATTTTTAAAGTTTGTTAATTTTTATAAATTTCGTGCAAGACCTTTATAAAAAAAACTATAAACATTAAATAAACGCAAGAAAAAAGTCAAAACTGGTTAAAGCGTCGCTTAACCCTCATCGCTTCTTTTTACATGACCATATCGCCTGCTGAGTGGAAGATCGACCTATCTCGGCAGCCAGTTCGAAAACGCCCTATCTGAAAAAACTTTTAAAAAACGTCCTGTTTCAGAATTCGTTTCAAAAACGTCCTATCTCAGCTGCCGATTCAAAACGCCCTATATCGGCATGTTTTCAATACATTTTGAAGTGAGATAGGGCGTTTTTGAATCGATTTCTGAAATAGGGCATTTTTCAACCAAATTCTGAGATAGAGGGTTTTTCAATAAAATTCTGAAATAGGACGTTCTTGAATTTTTTTTTGAGATAGGGCGTTTTCGAACTGGCTGCCGAGATAGGTCGATCTTCCACTCTGCAGTCCATATAAAGTTTTTGAATTTGAATTTGAATAAAAAAGACTAATTGTCGAAATGATCTGGGTTTTGGTAAAGTACATTTATTTTGCATGAAGTACGTTAAATCAACATAAATAGGTTCGTTCCCAGTAGAAATAGTTACAAACCGGTTTCTGTGTATACGCCCGTATACAAACAGATATAACACTCCTAATCAGATTTTAAACATAAACTTCAAGTATGCAGTTATATGGGCAAATCTCTATATGGGCAATGCTAAAAAACGTAAATTCTGAAACTTATCACACAAACATACATCAAATTGTTTGAAATCCATTGAGGGAACATTAAATTATTGTGTGATCCGTTTTTCTCAAATGCTTAAAAATTTATAAGTAAAAAACAATAAATTTTGAAAAATCAATATTAGCGATACTTCTAGAGGGCGTGGTTTTTGTCCGATTTCAATAGTTTTTAAGAAAGTCAGGCGCAATGTGTATATCATATTTGGTACAGATTGGTGTAGTGGTTTTCGAGATACAAGTACAGTTTCCAAAAAATTTTACGAAAACCAAATTTTCGCTAAAGATCCATTGAAAATATTGATTTGATGATATATTTAAAAATTCGTTAGCTGCACTGCCCAAACTATCAAAAAAAAATGAGAAATTTGAAGCCATTCACGCAAAGATCTATTTTGACAATATTTGTTATATTTTCAATATTTCGAAAGGCACACAACTGTAAAAGGTCTTATTTTATTCTTTAGTGTGTAATTAACATGTACATATATGGGCAAATCTAAAAAATAGGTACACTCTCCAAAAAAAATTAGTTTTTAAATTTGTGAGCACACCCATGTTTTATATATCATTTTATTCGTATTCTCTTAATAAATGGATTAATGTAAGTGTACACTTAGGTCTCTTTTTATGCGGTACATGCGTTCCTCAGAAAGCCGCATTAAAAAAATCCGCATAAAAAGTACTTTACTTTCATACAAAAACAGGGGATGCGTTCCAGCATTTTCAAAAACCGCATAAATTCAAATACTCCATGTAAGAAATTGTAAAAAACCGCATAAAAATCCAGCGAGGCATTATTGAGCAAAAAAACTATTTAGTTCTTCACTTCAACACTTATTATTCCATGTAAAAGCGAACATTAATGAAATAAATAAAATTTTATCTGTATTTTAACCAAAAAATAAAATAAAAATACCACAATAAATACATGAATTATGTAAGAATACATAAAAGAAATTTAGAAAAAAAGGTTTTACAGCGGTCGCCCCTCGGCAGGCAATGGCAAACCTCCGAGTGTATTTCTGCCATGAAAAACAGCTTGTCGTAAAAATACAATCGCCGTTCGGAGTCGGCGTAAAACTGTAGGTCCCTCCGCTTTGTGTGACAACATCAAGGCGAACACCACAAATTGGAGGAGAAGCTCGGCCAAACACTAACATGTGTGTAAGCGCCAATCTATTATTATTATGTAAGAATACAAAGACAAATTATTTATCAGAAGCATTGTCTTGTACACACTGAAAAAAGTAATAAAAACTCTCAAAAAAGCAAAATCGCTACTGCGAAATAATGGTTTGAAAAACCGCATAAATTCAAATCCGCATAAAAAGAGACCTAAGTGTAATTCATTTTCATCAAGTGCTTCAAAAGTTAGACGAGGAATAAACATGAAATAGAAAACAAAAGTATAAGCTGGGTTCAAATGACGTTGTTCAAGTTGTAAGTGCAAAGATTTTGAATGTTGAACTCACTTAATTGGGACGTTCTAAATTCAATGGCCTCCCCCGTTTTACCAGATTGGCTCCGGTTTTCAAGGTAACTGTATTTGAAAATTTGATTAAATGTTAACTATTTTATTACAGTTTTGAAGTTATTTGACTAAAATTTTGCACATAACGGTTTTTAATATTACATTAGTTATTCCTTAAAATTATCGAAATGTATGCACTGATTACTCAGATACCTATGTGTTTTTGCGCTATAACTCGAACTTCATAACTGATTAATAAATTGTATGCGTGCTATATGTTAAAGTGAACCTATATTAAATTTTTACCTGCGTAATTGGAGGAGTTATAACGCAAACCAACGTCTCTGGACAATCAGTTGTATGGGAGCTAGATTTAAGAGTGAACCGATTTCGATGATTTTATGAGATAGTGAAGGAATACAAGCGTGTGCATTTTAGTAAAATATCTTCAAAACTGGGAGCAGTTTTTATTACAAAATAGGTCAAATTTAAGCAAAGTTTCAAGGACCGCTATCTCCAAAGTGGAGGCAATCGGAAAAAGCTGGGGACGCCATTGAATTTAGAAGACTTCAATTAAGTAAGATCAATTATCAGAACGTTTGTCGAAAATTTGACACTCGAAATATTCTGACTACAAGAAGGAGCATAATTAAAAATTTTACAGGTATATGGAACGTTATAAGGACTAGTAGTATAGAATATTAAGATCGTTTAAACGTATTTTCCAAATGTGCCTTCAATTCAGATATTTTTGGAATAAAAATTACGCTCAAAACCGTAGATTATTTATCTTTAAAAGTTGGTATATTCTGAAAGCACACCTCTTGCTAAGGTATCAAATTATTCGCAATTGTTTGTAGAATACAACACATATTTAAGAAGTTCCTAAAATTAAATGCTTCCAAAACTATACGCGATAAACCGAAAATTTTGAAAATTGTGAAATGTGGAGCTACAGACTTTGACTTACTAGCCATTTCGTTATTTTGTAATGCACACTTTTCTTACCTTCTACATATGGAGTACGCACATAAGTGCCAAATGCCCATTAAATTTCAAGTCAGAATATGGTGTGCTTCAAAAGTTATGACAAAATTAATTTTGTCCCTCTTAAAAATTACATAAAAAATCACTTGTTTTCATTATTTTTTTAAATTTAAATGCCTTTAAATCAAAAGTTATGCAGCAAATTGATCCAATTTTTTGTTTGAGGCTTCAAGTATATATATGTCAATGAAATATACCAAAAGCAACCAGCTTGATATAGTTTCCAACAGCGAAAATAAAGCTAAATAACACCAAGGGTACCTGTTTTTTTAGATTTACCCATATGTATAAACCAATGAGAACAATTTAGTAATCGCTGAAGGTGCATATGAAAAAGAACTTACCTTTTTGACCAATGAGGAGCACATATTTTTCTCAACGCATTATGCATTTTCCAATATTACATTTACTATTTGCTATGATTTTTGAATATCTCGGTTTTGCGCTGAAAAAGTCATACTCAAACAAGTAAGAAAGTCTAAGTTCGGGCGGAGCCGAACATTAAATACCCGACGCAAGTATTAAATATATGTTTTCCACCTTTGCGAAAGCTACCGCTACATGATAACCGGGTGTATAAATTTTAAGTAAACTAGCATCATTAAATTTCGAAATATTGAAATTTAAAGAATTTCTGAAATTTACCGTTATACGAAAAGCGGCCGTAATTTTAGTCCGATTTCAGCAATTTTCAACGGTTTGCTTTTATGTGGCAAGCACAATAACCATACCGAGTTTGGTACAAATTGCTAGAGCGGTTAACGAGATACATATATGTGATTATAAGTGGGCGGTGCCACGCCCATTTTCCAAGATTTTATCATAAACGTATTTCCTGGTAAAGAATTGTTGCAACCATAAATTTTGAATAAATTGGCTTTTGTATTTACTGATTTATCGAGGAATTTGTATTTCTCGAAATTACCGTTATATGGGATGTGGGCGTGGTTATTGTCCGATTTTAAAAGTTTTCGGCTATTTGGTATGCTGTACCAGGGTCAACAACTGTGCCAAGTTTGGAAGAAATTGGTGCAGCGGTTACCAAGATATACACATTTAACCATAAGTGGGCGTGGCTACGCCCATTTTCCAAAAATTTCTAATATTCTTATTTGTCGTCTAAAAGTTATTCTAAATGTCAATTTTGAGTGAATTATCTTCAGTAGTTACTAAAATATCGCAGTTTTCGTATTTCTGAAAATTACCGTTATATGGGAGGTAGGCGTGGTTATTGTCCGATTTCGCCCATTTTCAATACCATCCGTCCTACGCCCAAAAGAAGTGCATGTACCAAGTTTTGTTAAGATATCTCAATTTTTACTTGAGTTATCGTGTGCACAGACGGACGGACGGACGGACAGACAGTCACCGCTTAATTGATTTCTCTTTTCATTCTGATCATTTATGTATACAGTTGTCTATATCTATATCGATTCGTTTTGCCTGTTACAAACAACTGTTATGTGAACAAAGTTATAATACCCTTGTGCACAAGTGCGCTCGGGTATAAAAAAGAACAAAGTGACACGTAAAAATTGTTATTTTAATTACTTTGATTGTTGAAAAAAAAAAATAAATAAATAAGTTACAAGAACTCGTCACATTTGTTATCAAAATGGCCCAAGTTTTTAAAAAAAGTATAATTACATTAATGGAATTAATTTAAAGGTGAGTGACACAAAAGCACACGGTTCCGGAGATTTGCCCACATAGCCTATTAAATTTTAGAAAATCGCGTTGATTTTTGGCAATTTTTTCCACGCAAAGTATGTTCGACAGCGATTTTTTGTATGGAGAAAATGAGCAACACCTTCCACAAATTGCAAAAAAATCAACACGAGTTTCTGAAACTGAATGTGCTATATAATTGCTTGCTTTGGAATTTTTCATAAAAATCTAATTAGAAGGGTCAGATCTATTTGTATAGGGGCGTATATACAATAACCAGTTCGAGTTTTGGGGACCGATGAGAGTTAACTTAATCAGCTGACCACAAGCGAGTCCACCCGTTCTACCCTAATCCCCCGCAATTTAATATGAAACACAATTTTATTAAAAGCAGATAAATTCTACTATATATTTTTCTTACCCGACGCTTGAATTATGAATCGCAAATTATTTGACAGTTCAACATGACCTATTTGAAACTCACAAAAAAAGTTTACTTAAAACTTGATTTCGAAACGTAAAAAAGGTAATAAAAATGTACTTAAAGCTTTAATTTGTTATTTTTTGGTTGATTCAGGGTATTTACAAATGTCTTATCCAAACGTTTGTTAGTTTTACAAAAAAAATAATTTTTGCATTAAGGTTCACTTTCTCATGGAGCCTCCCATATGTACAGAAGTGCATTTTAAACATTTACAGAAACACAAAGAGAATATGGAACAGTAAATAAAAGTTTAAAACTTTGTGCGCAATTCTCGAAAATTCCACGAATTTCAAATTTGTCAGCCAACTTTTAATATTTTTTATGGAAAATTTTCAGAGGCAATGATAAAATGACACTACATTACCTCAAACACTGAAATAGACAAAACTGAAGGATTGGTTGGTCAGTTTAAAAAAAACCGGCCTTCACATTTCATTGCCTAATCTACCAGGCGGCCCTATGTGCCATATAGGGAAACGTACCAAACACAAAAGCTGCAGTTGTTAAAGTCGTCAACAAAATCAGTCAGCTAGTCACAATGATTTTACTTACAAGAAAAATAACCTCGAATAGCTTGACGCAGAGTACAAATCCTTGTTCCCACCCTCCAAGAGTCTAAGCATAGTAGATTTAATCCTATGAAAAGAAAAATAAACAAAATTGGGAATAAACACAAATTGAATCAGCAGTGGGATTCTACAAATCGCTACCTAAAATTTCTATCGCTAAAACACCGCTAAATAAATAAGGCTTGTGCCAAAAAAATATGCAACGCCTTCTGAGTAGAAGACCCATACACATTTCTCGTAGACCGAGTGAACAATTTAATTAATATTAGTGGACCTAAGTAGCACGTAATTCCTCTCAATAATATTTATCAGTGATCGAACAAAATTTAATAAGTTGGCCAGGTATCGTGGCGGCAAGCTAGCTTACCCATGTAGATACATTTCTGCGAATTTCCCATAAACCAAGTGACCACTTAAATTAATTTTAGCGCCTCTAAAAAGCATCTAAATAGAACCTAATTCCTCAACAATGTTTATTCGTGTAAACAAAGTACGTATCGCACATGATCTTCAAAGGTGATACAACTCAAAATTTCACGTTTGTCAGAGAATACGAAAACTATACTAATCATATGGGCAAGGGAGACTTTATCTTACGGTTTTTTTTAACAAATTATACAAAAATTGCTCCAGCTTTTGCTGAAAGGTAAATAGAAACTCAATATCAAAAAGGCCAAATTTTTAATTGTGTCACAAAGATCGTGTACGGTATGTTAAATGTATTTGTAATGCAAATATTCTAACATTTAAGCTATAAAGCACTCTCATTCTGAATCAATAAATTTTTCTTTCCTCGGTGCATTCTTTTTAGGCGTCCTGTTCAAACATCTAAATAATAACCTAACCTAACCAAGTTAAATTTTTTTTATGTAATAGGTAGTATCTTAACCGCAATTTTAATACTAGTAGGATATATGTATTGCAATGACATGTCTCTCTATAATGCGGAAGCTGAAGGTCGTGCAATTAATATTGTTACTTATTCCGTGTGGCAATCGAGTTTCCGCTAACGAAATGTTCAAATCATGTATGAATTTTGCTGTTAAAATCGAGCGCACTTGTGCGCAAGGGTATATTTAACTTTGTTCACATAACGGTTAACGGGCAAAACGAACCGAGATAGATATCTATAGACAAATGTGTACATAAATGATCAGAATGAAAAGAGAAATCGATTGAGCTGTGACTGTCTGCCCGTGCGTTCGTCCATCTGCCCGCCCGTCTGTGCACATGATAACTGGAGTAAAAATTGAGATATCTTAACGAAACTTGGTACGTGCACTTCTTTCGGGCGTAGGACGGATAGTATTGAAAATGAGCAAATTCAGACAATAACGGCGCTTGCCTCCCATCTAACGGTAATTTTCAGAAATACGCAAACTGAGATATTTTAGTATTTACTGAAGATTATTCACTCAAACTTGATATTTACAATAATTTGTAGACGAAAAATAAGAATGGGTAGGTTCAGAAGGCGCAGCAGTTGAGCCCAACCATTGCTAACAAAATTAGTGATCGTTATGCGTCTTCTGAACGGCTTGATACATTAGCTGTGAAATTCAACTCTCAAAGGTACACACCAACATGTTGTCTGAAATAATCAGAAAAATATTACGATCATCTAACACGCAACTGTTCAGTTGATCAGAAGTACAAAACAACGCGTTCAGAAGGTGCAATTGCAACAGTTACTGAGCTGTTGCGCTTTCTGTGAACGTGCCCAATATTATACATTTTTGGAAAATGGGCGTAGCTACGCCAACTTATACTTACATGTGTATATCTTGGTAACAGCTGCACCAATTTCTTCCAAACTTGGCACAGTTGTTGGCCTTGGTACAGCATACCAAATGGCCGAAAATTTTTAAAATTGGACAATAACCACACCCACATCCTATATAACGGTAATTTATAAAAATACGAAATCTTTGATAAATCAGTAAATATTAAATCTAATTTATTTAAAATTGATGCTTGCAACAATTCTTTACCAAGAAATACGTTTATGGTAAAATTTTGGAAAATGGGCGTGGCACCGCCCACTTATGATCACATATATGTATCTCGGTAACCGTTCTACCAATTTGTACCAAACTCGGTACGGTTATTGTGCTTGCCACATTAAAGTAAAGCACTGAAAATTATTGAAGTCGGACTAAAATTACGGCCGATTTTCATATAACGGTAAATTTCAGAAATACTTGAAACTTCAATATTTCGAAATTTAAGGACGCTAATTCACTCAAAATTTATACACCCCGGCTTACACTGTAGCGGTAGCTTTTGGAAAGGGGAAACACATATATTTAATACTTGCGCCGGGTATTTAATGTTCGGCTTCGCCCGAGCTTAGACTTTCTTACTTGTTTATATAATATTTTATGTATTGTCAAATATTATTCATTAAACCACATTTTATTTAAATCTAAAAGGCAATCGAAAATGATTTGTTGCTCTTTTCGCTTTGGGTGGAGTCGGAAATTAGCATACATATGAATTATTACAGTAATCTATGTAACATTTTTACAAGTGAGCTGATATGAATTTTCGGCAGAAATATATATGTAAGCCTTGAACTTTAGCTGCACATAGTTGAGATAGAGAAAGCTTAAATGCTTAGCCAAAAGAGATTTGTCGACTTTATACACCTGTGTAGATAGAAAGGGTTCTTACTCGTATGCGTGCATTGTTCGTTTGTAAATGGTAAGGTCAAAAAGCTCGCGAAATGAGTAGGAAAGAAAAGAAAATTTTTCCTACATACTCATACATACATACCCTACAAGAACACTACGCGTTATATAACGAATCATGTAACGCAGATAGATATAGATGTGAAATATTTAAATGTATTGGACTCCGCGTAAGTCGTGTCTGGTAGGGTATGTATGTATCTTCAAATATGGCGAAATAATCAACTCCACTATCTCATCTTCATCATATGGATTTTTGACGTCAAACTTTTGCAATTCAATGAATTTGCAACTTCTTAAATAGATCTTCTAGAAAGATTTTGAGTACGCAGTTTTGTACCCTATTAAATTTTAGTACAACAAAAATTTTGAATTGAAGCAAGGCATATTGAACAGGTAGTATCAGTAGAACCACTGATTTGATTTGGTTCAAGTTACTTGATCTCCAAAATGTCAAATATTTTTAATTTCTTCTCACAAAAATTCTAACTTTTCAAAATCTAGTTGCATGTGAAACCTTTTTTCATACGAAATAAACGATTTAATAGCAGTTTTGGTAACGTTCACCCAACTCAGCAGCACAAACACTGAGAACTGGGCCTGGCAAAGGATGTATCAATGCATCGAGAAGCAAACAATGGGCGCATTTCTAAGACGCAACTGTTTACCTCAACTGTTGCTGAAATGCTGTCAAGTGTTGAGTTCAACAGTTACGTCTTAGAAACGGGATGATACATTAACTGCCAAAACATTTGTAAACAAGTAAAATTAAATACAACAGCACAAAATTAAAAATAAAAATTAAGCCAAAAATATGGATAGCACAGGATTTATAATGGAGTTTTTCTTATTTTATTTTTAATATATGTATTTGTACGTGCATTTTATTTTATTAACAGCCACTTTCGCCAGCAATTTACAGAGAAATAATTTTTTTATTTGAATTTTCTATGAAAACTGACGAAAGGAAAACATAATTTTTGACTTATATAAATTGTTGACTTCATGTAGCGAAATAGTTTTATGATGGAAAAAATGGCGTAAATTTGCCAACCGTTGAGCTGAGCGGAACTACTCAACTGTGCGTTTCTGAAACAAACACTCAACAGTTTAGCAACAGCTACGTCTTAGAAACGCGCCCAATGACGAAGTTATTAAGAAAGAAAGTTGCAAAATTTTTTTATTTTTTCCAATTTAAAATTTTTATTTTTTATTTTTTGTATTTCACATGGCACACTTCGATTTACAACAACAAAAATGAGAACAGTTTTCGACATTTTAGATACCAGAAGCAACAACAAAATATCCGCGAGTGTTGTTTTTGCTCTAATGCTACTACTTGTTTGAAATGCCTTGAATTGAAGCTAATTTTTAACATGGTAATATGAAAAACTCAGTCTTTCTAGAAGGTTCCACGTGACCCCCAACGTACATATCGCATGTAGTTCAGGGGAAAAATATGTATGTATGAATATGATAAATATGGCAAATTCTTGCGGGTTTACGCGCCGGAAACAAAGTAGCAAAGCGGTAACGAATGAATTTGAGGAGCAAAGCTACAGAAAAGTAACTAAGTACTAAGGATTATTACGAGTATGTGTATGTATGTAGCTGCATTCGGCTGAAGTTAGCGTACATAAATTCGCAGTAAAATGCATTGCACTGGGTGCTTTCTACCGAAGCGACCTTCTAATCCATTTGATGTCTCAAATTCGAATCATAACTTGTAATGTGCGCATATGTAACAACAACTAAAAGAATCATAAATACTGCAGTTCGAAATTTCATATTTTCAGAGCTGCGTTGTTGATTGTCGAAGAAATACATGTAAGTAGATATACATACGTACACACTACATATGTAGATACACTCATTTTCCAAATTTTCAGCCTCGACCTCGGCCTCGGCCTCTCGCCGAAAGGGCGACACAAAATTACACGTGTACACTTCACAATCTAATTAGGGTCAAAACAAAAAGCATTACCCTCTACTCATCGCAAGACTTTGCCAGCTGTAAACACACTGCAAAAAGTGGAACTAGGTTAAATACTAGTACAGGACCACGTTACCTTTTAACCAACACTAGTAACCAAAATGGTCCAAATATATGGAGAAAATATGGTTACATTAACATTGCCATGTCATTGGGCCTGGCCACCTCTGGTCCAACGTTGCATAAAAAGGGACCACTTCTGGTCCACTGCTGTATAACATGGGAGCACCTAGACAACTTCTCCTTTTGGACCATGGCACATTCGGAAACCGAATCATATTGCCAATGGGCCACAAAGAGGTGGTGTTCAACACATATATCACTTTCTACGTTTGAAGTTGTCCAGGTCAGCATAACAAGTTATAGTATGCAATTCGGCCCTCTTGCACATACTTTAAAGCTACGACCCAGTGGACCACCTGCTCTTTATATTTTTGCAGGGAAATTAGGTGCTTGAACGTGTGCTATTATGTATGCACATATGTCATACATTTCTACATTCGTATTCACAAAATGTGGTGGGTGCACAAAATAAGGAGCATTGCTGGCACCTTGAGCGGATAAGGAAATGTAGTGGTTGTGCACCACTGCCGTTACAGTCGTCTATCAGACAGCCGATAAAGTTTTTGAGGTAATGCCACTCAAATTTTCATGCAGTGTTGCGTAACTTGTTTTTTATTAAAGCCCACTTTTAACAAATACTAGAGAGAATCGGTGGAAATTAATTAAAAAACAATATTTCTTGTTTAATTCAAAAGGTTGGCGAAAAAAGCAAGTGTAATTTTTTTACGAATTTTAAGTATGCGTAATAAACTTCACTTTAATAACTTTACAAAAAGGCTGGTCGTCTCCTCCGCCGCTCCGTATAGATTACATCTTTACTTAAAACTATAATATGAAGTGATTTGAAATTTGAGCTCCCCGAATAGCGGGTGAGCCGACCTAAAGCGGTATTGTCAAATACATTGTAGATATCGATGTATACATATACTTTTATGTTGCAGCAAAATTTCATTCATTTTATAGAAGTCATCAAGTTTCCCGTTTTACTTATTTCATTTTCAGCGTTAATAAAATTGCGGTTAACCACGCG
Organism: Rhagoletis pomonella; assembly: GCF_013731165.1. Lineage (NCBI taxonomy): Eukaryota > Metazoa > Arthropoda > Insecta > Diptera > Tephritidae > Rhagoletis > Rhagoletis pomonella. The sequence continues at coordinate 60,811,580 of NW_023458558.1, forward strand.
AATCCAATTTAGGCACAGCTTTAATTTTCGTTTGATAAATTGCGGTGCAAGTTGGTAGCAGCGAGAAAATAGAAAGTAAAGTGTTAATGTACGTTAATTTCTAGGAATTTAGCGAATTTCCGGCAAAGTGCAATTTGGATGTGTTGTGGTTTAAAAATACATATTTATTTCTGTGCTTTCAAAGAAACCGTAAGCTACATTTTTTTATACCTTTCATGAGCATGAAATGGTATTATAACTTTGGTCCAATGTTTGTAAGTACCATAATAAAAAGAGATAGACCCATTAAAATGTATACTTATATGATCAGAACGTCGAGCTGAGTCGACTTAGCCATGTCCGTCTGTCCGTCTGTTTGTATGCAATCTAGTCTCTCAGTTTTCGAGATATCCGGATGAAATTTGGTAGGTGGGTGTATTTTTATAATGTATTAATCATTTGTCGGAACCGGACGAATCGGATCACTATAACATATAGCTCCCATACAACTGATTGTTCAGATATGAGATTTTTCGTTATAACTTCTCCATTTATGCAGCTAGGAACATGCAATTTTGCGGTACTTGCACCCATTATCAACAGAATACTTACAATGAAAATTACAAAGATCGGGTCACTATAACATATAGCTCCCATACAACTGATTGTTCAGATATGAGATTTTTCGCTATAACTTCTCCATTTATGCAGCTAGGAACATGAAATTTTGCAGTACTTGGACCCATTATCAACAGAAGACTTACAGTGAAAATAACAAAGATCGGCTCACTATAACCTGCAGCCCCCATACAACTGATTGTTCAGATATGAGGTCTTTTATCATAACTCGTCCATTTATGCAGCTAGGAACATGAAATTTCGCACCATTTTCACTCGTTATTAACAGAATACTTACAGTGAAAATAACAAGGATCGGGTGACTATAACATATATGTATCTTCCATACATCTGATTGTTCAGATATGGGATTTTACTGTAAAACTCCTTTATTTGAACAGCTAAAACCGATAAATTTCGTAAGATATTTTATAAATAATAATACAAAGTCTACTGGGTAAATCGTCAAAATCTATGCTGTATAAGCTTTATCTCCTATACCACTGATTGTTCAGATACCAGTTTTTGCGATATATCTCATTTATGTAGGAAACTAAACCCAATAAATTGTATTACCGGTTTACATACCGATCATATAGCAGTGAAAATCACTTAGATTGGTGCTAATATAAGGTATATCTTCCATACCTCTGATTGTTTAGATGCGATTTTTTATATAAGTATGTAACTCCTCTATCAATGTATGCAGATGTATTCAAAAGCAGTAGTCTGTCAAAGTAAAATTTGCAGATGTTCATGAAAGGTATGAAGCCTTCCGCAAAGCCGAAGACGGCGCTGCTCTTACTTGTTTCATTTTGATGCAGATATATTCCTTGGGCATCTAGATGCATTTCTGCATCAAAAAGAGAATTAAAAAAAATGTCTCTTACTTTATTTTGGCGGTTAGGGCTCGATATGTGATTTACGTAGGGTGCCTTTAAAAAATCTTCTATGTATTCACAAAAGATACCTAAGTTAAAGAAATTTTTTCGAGGTGCTTTCATAATCTCGTAACATAATGTCATGTAAAACAAATAAAACTACCTCTATTATGGCTGAAGGCTTGCTCTTTCAAATTGACCTAATTTAAATGTGTACGACAATTAAAAAAAAAAGTAATTTTTAAGCAAAAACAAAACCGACTTCAATTCTCATATAAAAATTTAAGATTATTCTTAATTTCTTCACGCTCTAATTATCGGATCTAAACAATATTAATATGGGACCACCCTTGAGGTACCACCTGTCCGACGAAAAAAGAAATCTCGAAATCGGTTAACGTGGTCCAAAGTTATGCGGTCGGTTAAAAAAACTACAAACATGAGAATTTGCTATGAATGATACAATAATTTTTAGAAGGTAGTTTCACTTTAAAATTTTTGAGATAAACCGTGTCTGTGACAAACACGTAATTAGGGCAGTGCTGCGATATTCGACTTGGGGATTTTCGTTTATAATTTTAGATATTTTTTAGCAGGACATATAAATATTTATATATTTCAAAACTGATCACTTCATTTTTAATACACATATACATATTTAACATACACATACATACATTCTTACCAGTGCTAACCCTGCAGGGAAAACGCGGACTAGTGAATCAAATTTCTAGTTCCGTACTAGGTCTTTATCGCCAAAAAGGAACTAGTCCGATACGAACTAGTTCCTCACCAGGCCAAAATCGGCGAAAAGTGGTACTTTTAAAATACTAATTTTTTCAGTTTTTTTTTTCACTAGAAATCGATATCTAAAGTGACGAATTTAGAAATGGTTCGGAACTATAGAAAAAGGGATGCAGAACGAACTAGATCTTATTTGTCGAATTTAGAACAAGTTCGGAACTATCGAATAAGGGATGCAGCGGGGGGCTTGTTTACTTTACATAGATATGTGTTCGGCGGCTTTTTCGTTCAAATACGCTTCTATTCTGCGCTTCGCAGATGCTGTTTCATACAAAACTAAAATTTGTGTTAACATTTCAACATCTTGGGACCATCTGGAATCTAAGAAATAACAGCGGGCACCTCTGCAAACTCAGCTACAGCTAAAAGTATGTAAACGTACATTTCTTACAATCATTCAAACAAATTTAATTTCAAATTGAAAACACATTTCTGCCAAAATAACTTAAAATCGCACACACGGAAGAACCATAAAGATGGAAAAATTATGATACTTTTTTCTTTCGTCGATTTCAGAACTGGGACAGAATTTAGGACTAGTTCGGAATTATCGAAAAAAGGATGCAGCGGGCGGCAATTGAAACTTCCTAGGACATCGCCATGTTAAATTCGCCAGCTGCTTGCATGCAAAAGAGATTTATCGCGAACCAGTACTGGGTCTAAATGTACTAGAAGCGCACCAGTTCAGAACTAGAGATTTTCCCCACAGGGAATCACATGAATAAAAACCATATAAAATGCGGCGGCGATATTTCTTGTTTAAAATGCTTTAAACCCACCGCACACTACAGACTTTATCGGCCG
>NW_023458558.1:60814675-60832349 GCF_013731165.1 Rhagoletis pomonella
TATACATATTTTAAGCGAGCCCCGATAAAGTCTGTGGTGTGCGTTGGCTCTTATAGCCGGGTGTTGCAACATCCACGGAAGCAGCAGTTACTTTTTTCAGAATTTTTTACGAAGAAAATTATTAAATATTTTTTGCATATTTCTCTAGTAATACATACATATGAATGTTTGGCTTTGCTTTGTTTTATTTTTCCCACGTCAAAAGCTGGATTACGTTTTTGAAAAGGTTGGTACCACAAAAAATTCGAAACACGATTTCTGTCAGATAGCTTACATGGCGGATAAGAAAAAGTGAAAATACCTTCAAAAAATTATTGTATCATATTTGCTATGTATAGTACTTACATACGTAATTATCAATATTTATATCAACAACTTAAAAGCTCTCATTTAACAAATACATAATATATTGTATATCGATGGCTGTGTGGAAGATTGACCTCAACAACGCCCTATTTCAGAATTTAGTTGAAGAACGCTCTATCTCGGAATTCGTTTCAATAACACCATATCTCAGCTCATTTTCAATGTATTTTCGATTGAGATGGGTTCGTTTTTGAACCGAATTGTGAGATAGGACGTTCTTCAGCCAAATTCTGAAATAGGGCGTTGTTGAAAAATTTTCTGAGATAGGGCCTTCTTCAATCAAATTCTGAAGTAGGGAGTTCTTGAAAAGTTTTCTGAGTTAGGGCGAACTGGCTGCCGACATGGGTCGATTTTCCACTCAGCCATCGATATGTAGATATATGTACTAATACTATATACTAATAAGTGTTTGTATCATTGTCTAACTTTCAGATATTTTACTTTGGATAATAAGCAGTTCATCCTCAAGATGTCACTTTTAAGCGGTAACAGCCATTCCTTGTCTGAGGAGGAGCTTGATGAGTAAGTGTATTTTTAATTTCAGTGCATATTCGCATACATATCTACAAAGAATTATTCGAAGCAAAATTGTTGTAGTCGAATTGGCATGTAAAATTAATGCACGGACTTTACCCCTTCATTAGTAGATCTACCAACTTTTTAGCTATATTATATTTTCTACAATTTTTACCAACAAAGGCTAAAAATCTACCAATAATTTCCGAAAAAAAGCAAAGAGATTTAAATAAACACACATATTTAGCCATCGAACAAACCTTAAATAAAAATGAAAGCTTAACTCTGACGGAGAATAATTGTTTACATTAATACAGGGTCCAAATCAGGGCATCCGTCATCGAATAAAATTTTATTAGAAATTTCCTTTAAGCATTCGGTAGTGAGTTTGCTTCTTCAAATCAAATTGTATTGGAGAAAAAACAGTGTTCAATTTATTTCACTCGATTCGAATCGAGGTTCGTTCGACCACGTTAGCCGTGATTCGGGTCCATTTTCATGTATAGGTTTTTTGTTGAATATTTTATTCTCGTGAAATACAGTTTTCTTGCTTTAAATAAAAATACAATTCATCCAAAGAAGAAATCATATAAAGTGATAGCAGGAGTACAAAAACAAAAATTATACTAAGAAATTTTACGCACTGTGCCACTAAGGATTACAACAAATATATCCTTTTGACATTAAGAACCACCGAGGCGAAAATCCAGCTGCTCTGGTAACACCATCTTTTATGAATTCTTGCTAATCCATTTCCTTCGCCACTATTTATTTCAAATACATTGGCGGGCAAAACTGTAACACTTTTAACTTCAGCCATCGCTACCTTTCCAAGTTCTAACGACTTTCATACTTTTGTTAATTAGTCTTATTAGTACACCTGTACTTGCTTATCTTATAATGATTTGAAGTCAATCCAACATCAATAATAAAACCAGCAGACAAAAATGTAAATATATGCAAATGTTACAGTTTTGCATTTTACGGTTATCTTTTATTTAGTTGGAAGTCGGATGACTTCTTTCTGTATTGTAATCTATTGAAGAAATGATCACCAGTAAATGATATGGTTAATCAGGAACCATAAATGTAAATAATAGATTTACTGTGGAAAGGTTGGACCATGATAAAAACATAGTAAGGTAAAACCGTTCTCTCAATTCGTCGGCCATGATTTTTTTTTTTGAAGTTTGCCAACATTTTAAAATCATATAAAATTGAGAGTAAAAAAAAGCAATTGTTCAAAGTTGTTGTTGGTTGAGATTGAAAATGAGAATGTGTGTGTGAGTTTGTGTATAAAATTTTAAAATTAAATTGTTTGCAAACGTCAAGAATTCAAAAAATTCCTCTCAGCGGTTCTACCTTCCTATTTTTTAGCATGGGCTGGACCGCAGGAAAAGTGGTAAAAAATTGTGGAGTTTGCTTCTTGAAAAAGTTAAGACTGAGAAAAAATATAGCCTAAGGTTTTCCCAATACATTACACTTACTAAAAGTTAATCAATTAACCTAATTTTCCATTTAATTTGTGACATACTTATATCCATTGGACGTCTTCGAGGATTGAACACTTTGTGGAAATACACAATCCCTAGTTAATATTTAATAATCAGTTTACCAACAAAATAAAATCGTTTACGTTCTACTTAAAAAAATCTAGTTTGTCCAGCAAGCAAACAGATTAAAATTGATCTTAGTGCTGTATTCTCATGTAGGTTTTACAATTAACGTGCCCTTTAAACACATTTATTCAGAACGAAATTTGTGTTTAAATGCCAGATAAATTTTAAAACCTATTTAATTGAGAAAACGGGCCTTAAAATCAAAAAAAAAATAATAATAATTTAATACTCAAAGTACGCTACAGGTAGAAAGCATGAACTCATGCAGGCCGACGAACATTACAAAATGTGTATGTATAATATATATGTATGTACATACGTGTATGTAAAGCTCCTGGCGCCATTGTCTTGCTAAGATTACCCTTTGCAAAGCTAACCTTCACACGTCGTTGATAGCGCCTGTTAGTATGCTTCTCATAAAGTACCTACATAGAAAGAACCTAGTAAACCAAACGAACAATATTATAACAAGCTTACCAATGCCAGGGTAAAGCATGAAGCAGCAATTGTTGTCGAAACTGAACCTTCGCACTGGGCGATATTTCAACAATTTAGGTACAAAAAATTATTTATAGATATTTATGGATATCTTTGGGGTGTATTTAGTTAGCGAATTATTATGACATTCCCAAAATTTTCATTTGCTGAAATTCGGAATCCTATATTTTCCATCTCCGCGTCAAAAATTTATTTATGAGACCGGTGCCATTGGAAGCTTTGAGCTCTCACAGAAAGGGCAAAAAATTGTGGTACACTTTTGTTTACGCCCACGTTTTCTCAGAAATTGCAAAAATTCCAACACAAAATATGATGACATGATGATGATGATGATGATGATGAAATATAAATAAATACAAAATATATGTTTTGAACATTCATGTATTTATTGTTTAGTTGTTAATGCACTTTAAAGAAAAAAAAACTAAAATATGCTCTAGGGTCATTTGACACACATTTTAATTTTATGTTCACCCTTATAAATGTGTTTGAGAAAAATGGCTAAAACTAGCTGCTGATGTAAGTTTGTGCTTAAGCACTATTGCAGTTCGCTTGTCATATGGTTCATTGGGTATAAATATACTATAAGTATTCATATTACGCATTGAACTTATGTAGTACTTATTTATTTATGCACTTGTGTGCAACAGACAGTAGTGCGAGCTGAACAGTTTGTAAACCTGTGAAGTACTCAGCCAATTGTTAAATTGAGTTTCAATCGAAAAGAGATAAACATGTTTAAAATGCATGGGTACATATTAGAGATGGGCGCGGCAAGTCGGGAGCCGCCATACCCACGGTACCGATTTCTAATTGGCCGGGAGGTGCGGTATCGGGAAGGTCTGTAAAAATTTGGTGTGCGGGACGGGAGCAAAATCCTTTCTCGACACTCCGGATAAAACTACAAATTCAGAAGAAAACGATTTATGAAATATGCACTCTTTTATGTTTTATTGAGACGAAAACGAACAGCGATGAAGAACCAAAAAATCGGAAGTGGACAGGTATTTCATTACTTTTTATTATTTAAAATTAATTTGAAAGACATGTGCATTTTTCTTAGTGATAGATTTCGGGACCCACAAATTAAATTTCAGTATGGGCGGGATCGGGATTAAATATTTAGTCCCGTGCCCATCTATAGTACATAATATACAATGTTATTCATTTACAACCACTAGGAAGTTTTGTTAGATGCTACGAATGTTATTCATGCCAGCATATACATAGAGATGTGTGTATATTTTTGTATGTACTCGGGTGATTGACTCGGTTTTCCAAACCAAAAGAGTTTTTATGTTAGTTCTCCTCCAATTCGTGTTCTACTTCTTGATGTGACACAAATGGAGAGACTCCACATCCGAAGAAGCTGTTTTATGGCAGAAGTACACCCGGAGGTTTGTCATTGCCTACCGAGGGGCTACCGCTAAGTGAAAAAAAAATTGTATGTTGCTCCCGAGTGGCAGCAGGCAGATCTAAGCACTCCGCTATGGTAACAAGAGCACTACTCAAGAAGTCGGAAAAACTGCAATAAAATATTAAATAAATTAAAATAATTTTTCATTGACTTTTATTTGTGTTACTTTTGATGAAAAAAAAAACTTTGAACTTGTTTTGCTCTGCTCTTTTCTAAATAAAAGCTATCTTTTCTATTAATAGTTTTATTATAATTTTTGGTAATGACTTCAAACAACATAAGCATTTCCAATGCATGAAAACTATGTCAAATGAATCCGATTTATCCGGTTTTTACTTAATTTGAAAATCGGAAAGAGGGTTTTACTCGAATTATAATTTTTCAAGTAACTCGAAAGCCGGTTTTGGAGAAAAGGCGAATAATCGCATACCCATGTATGTACATATTTATATTCCTTTGTAAGTTTGATATGGAGCGCATGAAATTGGTGGCTATAAAATCGAATTTCTGTTTTCTCCACAATGAAGCAATCATAAACCGAGCTGGTGCATGTATTCTGGAAACCTAAGATTTCTACCATAATCACCAATCGAAAAAAATATGTACATACATACTTATGTTAGCATGTATGACCGATTTATTATTTAGCTTTATTGATTTGTGTACCACACAAAGTCATTCATACGATGGCGACCATCACCGTGCGTTAGTCATCGGGAATAGTCATGATTAGACTGCGGGTGTTTATGCAGAAAACAAAGCTTAATAACATGTACCACATAACTACAAACAAACTGTATACAAACTTATAGTTAAGTGGTACATATTTTTAGGCTTCGTTTTCTGCATAAAAAACCGCAGTCTAGTCATGAAAGTTGCTACCAATTTTGGTACTAGCTATCGGCATAATCCACGTCTGACCCCTAGTCTGCACAGAATCAAATCATAATAGAAACACTTTTTTTCTATCAGAGGTTGGGCGGATATTGCCAAACCTCTTAAAAAACATTGACGGTTAAGAGCTCTCCATTTGTGTGACGCGCATCATTAACTGTAGGAAAAGCTCGGCCCAACACACGACAAAAAGTAAGCGCCGAATATTTATAAAATTGATTTCATCATCACGGTAGAATTTCCGAAATAAAATTAATTTGGAGCTGGAAGTTTTCTGTTTTCTTAAGTTATTTATGTAGGAATTGAGAAAAGTGTATTGAAGTCACGAAATACGATGAAAATACATATGTATATAAACATCGATGAAGCACTCTGGATGATCCAGTCTGAATAGTTTAACTTGTATACGCTTTGTTCATTACTTCCCCAAATGAAATTTTAACTTAACTTAATTGAGTATTGTGCCCTCGAAGTTAAGGTAATTTATTTTATTGGTCCAAGACAGTTCATAAGTTCAAAATGCCTTGAAAGAGATAAATATTTTGGCTCAATATCCACTTAAAAGATAAGTTATTCAAACTTTGGACTCGGATCAGTAATAAAAACAGTTCAAAAACAAATTTTTGCTTTTCCTTTTGCCCGTGATTAGGACCGAAAGTTGTATAGCTCTTAAGTTCTCTCTGAATGAACTTTTAAATTAGGGAGAGTTGCTAGAAACTCTTTGTTTTTTTTTTGTGTAGAGACCAATCTCATTTAAAATGCGTACTGTGTAGACACAGAAATATGAAAATATCTATGCACCCATAATCTAAATAAAGTGGTTATTTTGCTTGTTTCATAATTTTATCATTCCTTTATCCTTTTTGCACCGTTTGTTATGTGAAGTATTCTCTTTTCTTGAGTTAAAAACTAATGGTGATATCTACACCCATTGTATTGTCCTTCACTTCTGTGGAGTAAATCGAGCTCTCAAACAATAACTAATTACTGGTTTGTTTCATTTCTGAGCTTTCTTTTGTTTGCATTTGCTGACCTAATTAAAACGAATTCATTTATGGTGATTTCGTTTCTACCAAAAAATGTCACATTTTGATAGCCCTTTTGTCGTGTTCAATTCTAAAATAAAGGCAAATGGTGAGAAAATATTGTGTTCGTTTCTTAAAATTTGACACTCTTGTAAGGCGAAAAAAAGGCGCATTTTCACACAGGAATTCACTTATGGTGATTTCGTTTTAATTAGGTCAGCCAATGCAAACAAAAGAAAGCTCAGAAATGAAACAAACCAGTAATTAATTATTGTTTGAGAGCTCGATTTACTCCACAGAAGTAAAGGACAATACAATGGGCGTAGATAGACACATGGCCTGACAAATTTAAGGAACATTATACTTATACCTACTTACAACTTTGTAGCCTTCATCAAATTCAGTCTTGAAATACTTACACAGTTTAACAGCCAATTTCACGAAAGCAATTTAAGTGAAAAATGATGTAATTTTCTGGCATTTTCTGGTGGTTTTGGCGGTCCTATCAAATAGATTCTATGAAAAAATGATCAAATAAATAATAGGGTATTATTACTGGAAATCCGATCCAAAAATATTGATTTTCAAGAATTCTATACCATTTCTACGAGAAGTATTTTTTTTTTCATATAAAATATATGGAAAACTTTGAGCGCTTTGAGTGACATCTAAATATTTTTTAATTTAAAAATAAAAAAATAGTTGTATATTTTTTCGGTATAGAACAATTCTAGGAGAGCATAAAAATTCCTACTTTACTTTTTTTACGTGCATTTTTGGACCACCCCAATGTAACGGGTGATTTTTTTGAGGTTAGGATTTTCATGCATTAGTATTTGACAGATCACGTGGGATTTCAGACATGGTGTCAAAGAGAAAGATGCTCAGTATGCTTTGACATTTCATCATGAATAGACTTACTAACGAGCAACGCTTGCAAATCATTGAATTTTATTACCAAAATCAGTGTTCGGTTCGAAATGTGTTGAATGTGTGAAAAGTTGGCAGAAAATCCGCTTTTTTATCGACAAATTTTGTTCAGCGATGAGGCTCATTTCTGGTTGAATGGCTTCGTAAATAAGCAAAATCATGCGATTTGACGCCTTTAGACTATTTTTTGTGGGGCTACGTCAAGTCTAAAGTCTACAGAAATAAGCCAGCAACTATTCCAGCTTTGGAAGACAACATTTCCGAAGAAATTCGGGCTATTCCGGCCGAAATGCTCGAAAAAGTGGACTTTCCGAATGGACCACCTAAGACGCAGCCGCGGTCAACATTTAAATGAAATTATCTTCAAAAAGTAAATGTCATGGACCAATCTAACGTTTCAAATAAAGAACCGATGAGATTTTGCAAATTTTATGCGTTTTTTTAAAAAAAAAAGGTATCAAGCTCTTAAAAAATCACCCGTTACATGCGTATTTATAAAAATTAGTATGTAAATATATATATGTATTAGCATGTAAGAGCCTCCCAGTACCTTATAACGAACTGTTGACTTTAACATGGCGACGTCCTAGGCATCAGTCAATTATCCGACTCCGCGTTTGATTTAAACTTCTTTAAAATGCATTTGGCTTAAGGCACTTCGAAGTCAGTATGTTTCTTTTGCAGATGTCTTTTCAACCAATTTCAAATTACTAAGTATTAAATGCTGAAATAGTTTATTGCCCAAAGTAAGATGATGCATTTGAATTATTTGCAATGATATGTATCGTCTTCAGAAAATACAACATTACGAATGTCTTCACAAAAGTGACCCACATGTGCAAGCTGCAATATGATCGTTTCGACAAAGCAAGTGGCCGCTAACGCTTTGCCCAATTTGTGACATATATATGAGTCATAACTCTTTTTTGCTTGCATTCTTATTATATAATATTGCAGTCACATGTGTGTTTACATTACTGACCTTACTTACTAATTATTTGTAGACACACAACAATAGTGACGAACAAAAGTATTGGCCCAGAGAATAAAAAACTTTGCACATATTGCGAAAAAATCAATGTGCCAATACTTTTGTTCGTCACTGTATGTACATATGTACGCACTTTATGTACAAAATATGTTGTACGGGGGCAACTATCTTATTATGCGTAATTTCTTCTTCGAATAAGGCAAAATCTAAACGACGGTGTTTCTGAAGTTAATTATAATAATAATAGATTGGCGCTGACGCATATGTTAGTGTTTGGCCGAGCTTCTCCTCCAATTTGTGGCGTGCGCCTTGATGTTGTCACACAAAGTGGAGGGACCTACAGTTTTACGCCGACTCCGAACGCCGATTGTATTTTTTGAGAAGCTGTTTTTCATGGCAGAAATACACTCGGAGGTTTGCCATTGCCTGCCGAGGGGCGACCGCTGTTAAAAAAAAAACTTTTCTCTAAATTTTTTGCGATGTTGCTTTGACCAGGGCTTGAACCCAGGCGCTGCGGAGTGGAAGCGCGCTCTGCTTACCACTACACCACAGCGGCCGCGGAAGTTAATGTAACACCCGATTTACACGATTCAAGTACTTGAAAGCAATTCTTGCTCATTCTCTTTTGTGTTTTCTATTTGCTTTTACACGTTTCAATTCTGTTGAACTCAAGTTTTTGGTTCTTTAAATGGGAAGTAACGAAAATGCCAAAAGCAAAGCAAGAAAGTTGAAACGACTTGACGGTACAGACGCATGTGTACTCGTCCCTTTTCTTCTCACCCCCTCTCTTCCACATGCGAGCAGAATTGAATTCAATATTTGAACTGTGTAAAAGCAGTCTAAGTAATTTATGGATGAATGTAGAGTGACCGGGTGAAACCCACGCTAAAAATATAGCCTATCAAATTGGGCGTGCTGTATCTTCTGGTTGAATTACCGACTTTCAGTTTAGACCGGAAGTGATTTTTTTAACTAGACGTACATGTTTTTACTACAGATTTGGATTTTAGGATAAAAATACGTATTTTTTGTTAGAAACTTTTTTCTCGAAAGTGCCTTTTTCAACCTCTAAAATGAAAAAATATGATTTAGTAACTCATGGGTGCTCTCTTTTTTGGTCGTATTACTGACTTCGTTATTCCATTTTATTAAAAGTGGATCCCTAATCTGTATGTAAATATACATATGTATGTAAGTATTTATACACCAAAAAGTAATTTTTAAGCAAAAGACAAAAGTGCCTTCAATCCTCTTCCTTACTAATATTATAGTATAATAATATATTCAACCGATCATCATGCAATTTTGTATACTGCTGTTATTTAGCCCAACTTAAAATATAGGATACATTTAATCTCGATTAGGCAAGAGGGCGGGGCACCTCCCATACAAACGGAATTTTTCATACTGCATTTCTCAGGAAATATTTTTGGTAGACTACTGTAACTTAGTATGGAGATATATAAAATCATTTTCTACTCATGAATGAGGGTTGCCACCTTTTAAAAGAATCTAATTCAACTTCAATTAAAAGAGTTATTTATTTGAAAATGAAATTAAAAAAATGCATGTCAAGAGGCTTAAAAAAGCTGTAGTTTAATATATTTTGAAAAGGCTTGCCACCTGTTTGAAAAGTAAAATTTAAATTAAGCCATCTGAACAATTTAAATTGGGTTGGCAAACAAAATATTGCTAAGAAACCTTTATCTTTAAAGTTTGGAATAATATTGAAGTCTTTCACAAGGGTTCTTTTTAAAAATGCAACTTAATTAGTTTAAATGAATCACAGCGAACGGCAGTGCGCGCGAGTGACGAAAGCAGCCACAGTAGCATTCCTGCAGGGAAACCGCGGACTAGTGAATCAAATTTCTAGTTCCGTACTAGGCCTTTGTCACCAAAAAGGAACTAGTCCGATAGGAACTAGATCCACACCAGTCCAAAATCGGCGAAAAGTGGTACTTTTAAAAAACTAATTTTTCAGTTTTTTTTCACTAGAAATCTATATCTAAAGTGACGAATTTAGAAATGGTTCGGAACTATAGAAAAGGGGATGCATAACGAACTAGATCTTATTTGTCGAATTTAGAACTAGTTCGGAACTATCGAGAAAGGGATGCAGCGGGGGGCTTGTTTACTTTACATAGATATGTGTTTGGCGGCTTTTTCGTTCAAATACGCTTCTATTCTATGCTTCGCAGATGCTTTTTCATAGCTTGGTAATACAAAACTAAAATTTGTGTTAACATTTCAACATTTTGGGACCGTCTGCGCACCAGTTCAGAACTAGAGATTTTCCCCACAGGGATTTAAATGACTCGCTTATATATACACGAGATTTGGAAGTTTTTATCCAGATGTCCAATCGACATGTTTGAGATATCGTTGGAAAGGATTCTTAAAAATTAGGCTAAAGTGTTGCGAAACAAAAAACGTTTTTTCGCTTCTGCCGGTTTAAGGGGGCATGTGGGCACACCCAACATATTTAGTGTTATTCTATAGGCCAATACCTTTCAAACGATACCTTACATATTAAGTTCCGGCCACTAGTTGGAAAGATATATTTGGCTCAAACCTCATATTTTTAATTCCGAAATTCTTCCAAATGAATATCAAATATACAGGAGCGACCGCGAGGGCAGAATCGGCGGTGGTGTTCTTTTTGCGGTGCATTCATCGATACCATCCGAGGAAGTTAGTCTTCCTGCCATTGAATATACCGAATTTAAATGTATACGTGTACAGGCTGGAAAGACTTATATTTATTTAGCTCTTTGCTACATCCCTCCTAATTCAGCCGTATCAGTATATATGCAGCTAGTTTCTTTACTTGAGACCGTAAATGCAATGCCTACGGCATCCGATTCTATGATTGTTTTGGGCGATTTAAATCTGCCACACATTTCATGGAACATCATTGACACAGATGTTGTACCAGTTTCATCTAGAGATAGTTACAATGTATTTCTGGAGGAAATGGCTGAACTTTGCCCCAAACAAATAAATATATGTCCAAATAAGTTTGGAAAGGCCTTGGATCTCGTTTACGTTGATGATGTTCCGAAGGCCTCTATTAATCGGTGTGATCCCCTAGTTTTGCGGGAAGATGCATACCATCCTGCTTTGGAGTTAAGCTACGATATCATAAATGAAATACTTAATAATAAGTCAAGCGCAAGTACTAGATATGTTTTTGCGAAAGCAAATTTCAGGAAAATTAACAAAGAACTTTCAAAGTTATCTTGGCCAATATATAGAGATGACGTGGAGCGTAGCGTTGAGCACTTTAATGATACTGTTTTCAATTTGTTTCGAAAGTATGTGCCAAAACGTAATATTGTTCATGAAGAACCAATACAATTATGGTTCACTAAAGAGCTTAACTAATTGAAAAATAAAAAGTCGCACTCATTTAAACTGTATAAAAGAACGGGCTTACACAGTGATTACCTAAGGTACTCAGTTTTGCGGCATAGCTACTTCGCATTAAATAAGAAATATTATAATCCATATTTATGTAAAATTAAGAAGAATTTAATTAACAATCCTAAATCATTTTATGGTTTCGTAAATTCAAAGCGTAAGGCACATGGTTTTCCGTCCGCTATGCATTATCGCAACACTATCTAGCGACAGCCAACTCATTGCCAACATGTTTGCATAATTTAAATGAATTATTACAATATGGGAATCCATCAAAATGATTTTAAAACTACATGTAAAGGGGTTTCCATCTGTTTAAAATCTCAATTGAGTTTAAAAAGTATGACAAGTGAGAAGCTTAAGAAAGTTTTAGTTTGAAAATATTTGGAAGATGGTTAAACAAATTTTAAACCTTCTTTTTTTTTAATTGATATAAATTTTACTCAATGTAGAACCCAAAAATTTCATACACTCAGCGAAGTAGGCGAGGGCGATCTAGTTCTCATATAAAAATTGTAAATTACCCTTAATTTCTTCATACTCAAATTATCGGAAAATAGCTAAATAGGCAGAAAAAGGCACTACAAATCGCAACAAAGGCAAAATAAGGCACTAAAGACAAAAACCGAAAAATAATCAAAAAATACATTTATTTTAGAAATGTTTATTTTACAAGTAAAATGAGAAAAACTATGAACTTCATTGTTTCACTCATGATAGAAAAAAGAAGGTAGTTTCAATAAACAACTTTTGACAGATAAAAAATTGTTTGAAGTTTCATAAATTGTGAGTATTATCGACGGCCTTGGCACTTTGAATATTAAAAAAATAAATCGGAGTATTTTCTATCCCATATTTATACCAATGTAATAATCGGGCAAGTTCTGCAATACACGTCCGAGTGAATTTCAACTCCTGCCAATTCGAATTCAAAGCGAGCTTGATTGAAATTCACTCGAAAGTGAATTGCAGAACCTGCCTGATTATTTCAAATCAAAACCCATTATCAGTGCTTGGTCTTTTTTGTACTTACGTAGCTCGCACTATTTTTATTAAAAACATATAAAATATAGGCTATGAAATGAAGTCTCCTCGTAATTGTTCTTTTTATTTTATAATAAAAACCACGCGCGCTTTAGGGCAGATCTCCATAGCATCCGTATACGTATGGGTGCGCTTGACAGAAAAATTTAATATAAAAATTTTTATGGCAGCCCCTACATAGCAACGCATGAAATTGTAAGAAAATTGTATGAATTTGGATTTCTAAGCGTAAATGTCAAATCCATGCATACGGATACGCATGCTATGGAGGTCAGCCTTCATGCTGTTAGTTTTTCGATTTCTTATTTTGAATGCAAACTTGCAATTTAACAATCTGTTTCTAAAGAATGTTCTTCCCAAATGAAACCTTTTTATATTTTTGTTAAAATTTATTTTTAAATTCATCAGATTTTGAAAAAAGTAGGGATTCGTGATTAGCGTATCATCAATAATAATAATAACAAGTAAGAAAGTCTAAGTTCGGGTGGAGCCGAACATTAAATACCCGGCGCAAGTATTAAATATATGTTTTTTCACCTTTCCGAAAGCTATCGCTAGGTGGTAAGCCGGAGTGTATCAATTGTGAGTAAATTAGCGTCCTTAAATTTCGAAATATTGCAGTTTCAAGCATTTCAGAAATTTGCCGTTATATGAAAAGCGCCCGTAATTTCAGTCCGATTTCAATAATTTTAAAAATTTTGATTTTATGTGGCAAGCACAATAACCATACCGAGTAGGTTAGAACGGTTACCGAGATACATATATGTGATGATCACAAGTTCAATTTTGAATAAATTACCTTTAATATTTACTGATTTATCGAAGATTTTGTATTTCTCTAAATTACTGTTATATGGGATGTGGGCGTGGTTATTATCCGATTTTCTTAATTTTCGGCTATTTAGTATGCTGTACCAAGGCCAACAACTATCCCAAGTTTGGAAGAAATTGGTGCAGCGGTTACCAAGATATACACATGTAACCATAAGTGGGCGTGGCTACGCCCATTTTCCAAAAATGTATAATATTATTAGTTTTCGTCTAAAAATTGTTGTAAATATCAATTTTGAGTGAATAATCTTCAGTAGTTACTAAAATATCGCAGTTTTCGTATTTCCGAAAATTACCGTTGTATGGGAAGTAGGCGTGGTTATTGTCCGGTTTAAAAAATTATCGGCCATTCAGTGTGCTGTATCAAGGCCAACAACTGTGCCAAGTTTGGAAAAAATTGGTGCAGCGGTTACCAAGATATACACATGTAACCATAAGTGGGCGTGGCTACGCCCATTTTCCAAAAATTTATAATATTCTTATTTTTCGTCTGAAAATTATTGTAAATATAAATTTTGAGTGAATTATCTTCAGTAGTTACTAAGTATACCATATGGGAAGTGGGCGTGGTTACAGTCCGATTTCGCCCATTTTCAATACCAACCTACCTTGGATTAACAGAAACCTACATACCAAATTTCGTTGAGATATCGCAATGTTTGCTCGAGTTATCGTGTACACGGACGGACGGACGGACAGACGGACGGACAGACAGACATGGCTTAATCGATTTCTCTATTCATTCTGAGCATTTATGTATACATTTGTCTATATCTATCTCGATTCGTTTTGGCTGTTACAAACAACCGTTATGTGAACAAAATTAATATACCCTTGTGCACAAGTGCGCTCGGGTATAATAATAGATTGGCGCTTACACATACATATGTTAGTGTTTGGCAGAGCTTCTCCTCCGACTTGTGGCGTGCGCCTTGATGTTATCACACAAAGTAGAGGGACCTACAGTTTTACGCCGACTCCGAACGCCGATTGTATTTTTATGAGAAGCTGTTTTTCATGGCAGATATACACTCGGAGGTTTGCCATTGCCTACCGAAGGACGACCGCTGTTAAGAAAAACCCTTCTGCTATATTTTTTTGCGATGTTGCTTTGATCAGGACGAATGGATAATGCTTGAGCCAAGAGCTTGTGTAAGCAAATATATTTTTTGGCCAAAAATGTCAGTTACGCGGTTTTGCAGAACGACGATACACGATTTTGTACTTAACGACGATATGTAGGTATAATTTTGATCACACTCTTCATGCGTTCTGAAACCTAGTCGTCAGCCCCATTTTCGAAATTATGTAGCCGGCACAAGTCCATTATACTCCACATCTTTGAATGTACTGATAAAATCATCTGTTTAAAAAAAAATATTTCCTTTGTGATCAGGTAGCATGAATTTGATGAAATGTCATAATTTTATTAAAAGTCAAATGGTTAACAACAACAACGAATGTCATTAAATTAACTACCTTCTTTTTTGTATCATGGTTTTACTTTTTGAAAAATTTCTACTTTGATCTTTGACTATTTTCTCCTTTCGAGTTTTTAACTCAGAAATCTTTAATTTCTATAGGTGTAGTAACATTGAACCATAAGATACATTTTGAAGTTTTCTGGCAGAATTTTCATTAGATTTTCGCGAATAAAAGCCTTGAATTACAATTAAAGGTGAAAAGGAAAACATCTTTAAAAAGGCAAAAAAGGGCAATATCAAGTTTATATATGGAATCAAGGAAAGCTAAATCAAGGACGGCCTAGGAGTTTACAACATTGAAAAATAAAAGATCCATTGTGTTATCAGCCAAATCTGGCAGTCGCTGGATTCCAACATTCGATATCGCTAATTTTGATCGCCAACATGCCCCTAAAGCTCAACCCAGAATTACAGCGGGCGACGATAAAGCGGTCGTCGGTAAGTGAACAGCTGTTCAGTTACCGCAGTGAAATCCGTCGGAGTGAACACAATTGCGGTTGACGACGGTTTCCGTTAACTGTCATTTTGATTTGGAAATTTTTATTAAAATATTTTTATATGTTTGGTGCGTGCGTGCATGTATATTTTCTGGAAAAATATAAATGGTTAAAAGCATTTGCAAACTTGTGAAAATAATAGAAATAAATTTGAATTAACCGAAAAACGTTGGCGGTAAAAATGCTGCCGCCGCAATTGTGTGCTATTCCATATACCTTCGTGAGTTTTAATTTTGACAGCGGTTAACCGTCGACCGCTATACCATCGTCCGCTGCAATTCTGGGTAGAGCTTAATACTGCCGGCTCTGGCTGATTACATATTGCATCTGTTACTTTTCGATGTTGTAAACTTCTAGGCCGCACTGCTTTCCGTTTAGAGAATTTTCGCAACCAAAATTTGGCGTAGCGATTCTCAGAATTCCACTGCTGGCTAGGCTTTGGGTCTTGCATGTTATATGCAAACTTATGTTTTCTGAGTTCTTTTGACGTACTGAACTAAAAGAAACTAGTTCATTCAAGTGATAAGAACTAGAATCTGTGATCACTAAAATGAACTAAATTTCGTAACTGTAGTGTGTATCCCGCTCAGAACCATGATGCAATAATACAAGGTGGTATCAGTACCCTTTCGGAAATAACTGACTTGTCTCAGAAATCAATCAATTGACAAAGTAGTTGGAAACAAACAATATGTGCAGATTATGATTTTTAAATTAGATGGAACATATGCAGCGTCGGATAATTAGCTTGGTTTCAGGACATCGCCTTGTTAATAAAGTTAGTTGCTTACAAGAAAAAAAGGAAGAATTCAAACTATTTGTGGTTTGTAAAAAGGTACTTTTTAAATTGCTTTCAAAGTAATTGAATTTCCAACGTGGTTGTGACAGCTCGACTGCCTTAGCTCAGTAGAATAAGAAGAAAAACGGGAAGAAAAATTTCATATTTTCTTTTAAACAAAATTAGCTTTTTTATAGTATATTCGAAATCATGATAAAAAAATAGGAAGGTAGAACCGCTGAGAGGAATTTTTCAAATTCTTGACGTTTGCAAGTAATTTAATTTAAAATTTTACACACACATTCTCATTTTCAATCTCATACAACAACAAATTTGAACAATTCCTTTTTTTTATTCTCAATTTTATACGATTTTAAAATGTTGGCAAACTTCAAAAAAAAATCATGGGCGACGCATTGAGAGAACGGTTTTACCTTACTATGCTTGTATCATGTTCGAAATGGAATAAAATAAAATAAGAAACAAAATGTGTATACTGAGAAAAAAAATCAACTATATTATAAGGAAAAAAACTGTTAAAGAAGTAACAGTGGTTCACCTAAGGCAGTCAATATGGAATATGGAATTAGAGCGAGAAGCTTCCAGCCGATAACACCTTGTATTATGGCATCATGACTCAGAACACGACTCTAATATGAGTGAACCAGTAATTGGCGGTTAAATTCAATAAACGGAAATGAAGTGGACGCTGTGATAATTGAATGTAGAGCAAAAATACTAGAGTTTTCCAATTAATTGAAGAGCGCTATAGATTCATATACACACACATACAACCAGAGGCACTTCTAAGAACCAAAATAAATGAAGTAACATACATATATATTTTTATGTAATACAGCAAGTAAACCGACGTTATACTCTTATTACATTTTGTAGGCACGAGCCGGTATATTCAATAAAAACTGCGTCAGAATTACGTAGGCAGCAAACCAGTAGAATATTGGCTCGTGCTGGATAAATAACACTGTATATCAGCATTTTTGCAACAGAATAACCATGGCGGAGCTTTAAAAGAGGTAATCATATTGATAATTTGCACTGTGCAAAGTCGTAGTTATTCTTATTCTTCTTATTTGGCACTACAACCGATGTTTTAGCCGAGACTTAAAAACGGCGGCAATTGCCTCTTTCCTTTGCGAAGCTGCGCAGATAGGTCCTTCTGCAATTGGTTCTTCGATTTTGTTCATGGGCGCCCTTGCTTTCATTGCCCACCCATGGGTGCCGAGTTGAAGGATCTTTTTACTGCAGCGTTGTTATGTTCAATCCAGCCCAATCGTTGTTTTTTATGCCCTATGTCCATGTTCTTAAAAACTCATACAGTTCTCCATTCCATTTTCTTCGGC
>NW_023458558.1:60832449-60835797 GCF_013731165.1 Rhagoletis pomonella
ACTGTAGTGTGTATCCCGCTCAGAACCATGATGCAATAATACAAGGTAGTTTCTTTTAGTTCAGTACGTCAAAAGAACTCAGAAAACATAAGTTTGCATATAACATGCAAGACCCAAATCCCTGCAGCAGTGGAATTCTGACAATCGCTACGCCAAATTTTGGTTGCGAAAATTCTCTAAACGGAAAGCAGTGCAGCGGACGATGGTATAGCGGTCGACGGTTAACCGCTGTCAAAATTAAAACTCACGAAGGTATATGGAATAGCACACAATTGCGGCGGCAGGATTTTTACCGCCAACGTTTTTCGGTTAATTAAAATTTATTTCTATTATTTTGCAAATGCTTTTAACGATTTATATTTTTCCAGAAAATATACACACACGCACGCTCCAAACATATAAAAATATTTTAATAAAAATTTACAAATCAAAATGACAGTTAACGGAAACCGTCGTCAACCGCAATTGTGTTTGATCCGACGGCTTTCACTGCGGTAACTGAACAGCTGTTCACTTACCGACGACCGCTTTATCGTCGCCCGCTGTAATTCTGGGTTGAGCTTTAGGGGCATGTTGGAGATCAAAATTAGCGATATCGAATGTTGGAATCCAGCGACTGCCAGATTTGGCTGATAACACATTGGATCTTTTATTTTTCAATGTTGTAAACTCCTAGGCCGTACTGCTTTTCATTTTGAGAATTTTGGCGACGGGAATTTAGCGTAGCGATTGGCAGAAATCGACTGCAGTGTAAACACTTTTTTAGAAATTAAAAAAATCCGAAGAGGTTATCAATTCATCGGAATATATATTTTTATGTATTTCACCGCATAACTTTGAACCACCGTTAACCGATTTCTTATACTTCTTTTTTTAAGGAAAGGTGGTACCTCAGATGTGGATTTAATTGCCTTTTTTTCTAATAAAGAGATAGAGTCTATTCGATGAAGAATGTCCTTGATTTAGCTTTCCTTGATTCCATATACAAACTTTATATTGCCCTTTTTTGCCTTTTTAACGATGTTTTCCTTTTCACCTTTAATTGTAATTCAAGGCTTTTATTCGCGAAAATCTAATGAAAATTCTGCCAGAAAACTTCAAAATGTATCTAATGACTCAATGTTACTACACCTATAGAAATTAAAGATTTCTGAGTTAAAAACTCGAAAGAAGAAAATAGTCAAAGAATCAAAGTAGAAATTTTTCATAAAGTAAAACCATAATACAAAAAAGAAGGTATTTAATTTAATGACATTCGTTGTTGTTGTTAACCATTTGACTTTTAAAAAAGTTATGACATTTCATCAAATTCATGCTACCTGATCACTAAAGGAAATATTTTTTTAAACAGATGATTTTATCAGTACATTCAAAGATGTGGAATATAATGGACTTGTGCCGGCTACATAATTTCGAAAATGGGGTTGACGACTAGGTTTCAGAACGCATGAAGAGTGTGATCAAAATTATACTTACATATCGTCGTTAAGTACAAAATCGTGTATCGTCGTTCCGCAAAACCGCGTAACTGACATTTTTGGCCAAAAAATAGATTTGCTTACACAAGCTCTTGGCTCAAGCATTATCCATTCGTCCTGAAATATACTAAACATAAATGCGATTGCTGTTTAAAAAAGAGAACGATTTTGGAATATGGGTGTTTTTACAGAAAATAATTTATGTAAACCCACATATGCAGTTTTGCATTTGGTTGATACGCGATATTGTAATTTACACGACGATATGTGAATTGTTTATCGGAGGGCGGTCTGTTCAAGCCAACTTCAACTTTGCATACATTAGAAATTTAACTTCAAAATTTGTGAAAGTTAATGATGAGACGCTCGCCCGCTGCGGTGCAGTGGTAGGCAGTACGCGCTTCGACTCCGCAGCACTTGGGTTCAAACCCTGATCAAAGAAACATCGCAAAAAAATATAGCAGAAGGTTTTTTCTTAACAGCGGTCGTCCCTCGGTAGGCAATGGCAAACCTCCGAGTGTATATCTGCCATGAAAAACAGCTTCTCATAAAAATACAATCGCCGTTCGAAGTCGGCGTAAAACTGTAGGTCCCTCCACAAGTCGGAGGAGAAGCTCGGCCAAACACTAACATATGTGTAAGCGCCAATCTATTATTATACCCGAGCGCACTTGTGCACAAGGGTATATTAATTTTGTTCACATAACGGTTATTTGTAACAGCCAGAACGAATCGAGATAGATATAGACAAATGTATACATAAATGCTCAGAATGAATAGAGAAGCCGATTAAGCCATGTCTGTCTGTCCGTCCGTCTGTCCGTCCGTCCGTGCACACGATAACTCGAGCAAACATTGAGATATCTCAACGAAATTTGGTATGTAGGTTTCTGTTAATCCAAGGCAGGTTGGTATTGAAAATGGGCGAAATCGGACTGTAACTGCGGACGAAATCGGACGAAAACTGCGATATTTTAGTAACTACTGAAGATAATTCACTCAAAATTGATATTTACAACAATTTTTAGACGAAAACTAAGAATATTATAAATTTTTGGGAAATGGGTGTAGCCACGCCCACTTATGGTTACATGTGTATATCTTGGTAACCGCTGCACCAATTTCTTCCAAACTTGGCATAGTTGTTGGCCTTGGTACAGCCTACTAAATGGCCGAAAATTAAGAAAATCGGACAATAACCACGCCCACATCCCATATAACAGTAATTTAGAGAAATACAAAATCTTCGATAAATCAGTAAATGTTAAAGGTTATTTATTCAAAATTGATGCTTGCAACAATTCTTTACCAAGAAATACGTTTATGGTAAAATTTTGGAAAATGGGCGTGGCACCGCCCACTTATGATCACATATATGTATCTCGGTAACCGATCTACCAATTTGTACCAAACTCGGTACGGTTATTGTGCTTGCCACATAAAAGTAAAGCACTGAAAATTATTGAAATCGGGCTAAATTTACGGCCGCTTTTCATATAACGGCAAATTTCTGAAATGCTTGAAACTGCAATATTTCGAAATTTAAGGACGCTAATTTACTCAAAATTGATACACCCCGGCTTACCACCTAGCGGTAGCTTTCGGAAAGGTGAAAAAACATATATTTAATACTTGGGGCGGGTATTTAATGTTCGGCTCCACCCGAACTTAGACTTTATTACTTGTTATTATTATTATTGATGATACGCTAATCACAAATCCCAATTTTTTTCAAAATCTGATGAATTTAAAAATAAATTTTAACAAAAATATAAAAAGGTTTCATTTGGGATGAACATTCTTTAGAATCAGATTTTTAAATCGCAAGTTTGCATTCAAAATAAGAAATCGAAAAACTAACAGCATGAAG
>NW_023458558.1:60835897-60837857 GCF_013731165.1 Rhagoletis pomonella
CCATGTTCTTAAAAACTCATACAGTTCTCCATTCCATTTTCTTCGGCCCCCGTGACCTATAAACTTCGTGGTTCATGCGAACAGGGCCGTAGATCTTGTGATCAATAGTTCTCTCGAAAGCGCCCAAAGCCTTTCCATCTTTGTGCGACACCGTCCACGTTTCCGAACCGACTTGTTGAGCGTGATTTCTTTTTGCAGGGAGAGAACTCTGCTTTTCATTTGACTACTGAGCTCAAAATAGCACCTGTTGGCAACAGTTATTCTTCGCTTTATTTTCGTGCTGACGTTGTTGGTGGTAGACAAAATCCTTCACTACTTCAAAATTATATCTGCCAACAACGACGTGTCTCCCAAAACTCAAGGATTCTTTATGTGTTGCCAGGAGGTACTTTGTCTTGTCCTCGTTCACCACTAGACCAATCTCTTTAGCTTTTTTTGCTAAGATGGAAAATGCTGCGCTGATGTCTCTAAGTTTCAGGACTACAATATCAATATTATCTGCAATCTCCAGCAGCAATGTTTTGATGTTGTATCTAGAACCTTCTTTGGCCACAAACGAGACGGAGAGGCCCTTCCCACTTTGAACGGAGCTGAACCAGCTCTTCCCCACCGGCTTCGAACAGCTCAGCCTGTATACCATGGGCTCCGTTGGCCTTGTCTTAAGTCGCCTTATTGATGTTCTCACTTCGCCTTTGCCGAGTGAAGGGACGTGAGCTACACGGATTGAGAAGTGTATGGAAGGGGAATATCTCAAATGTACTCTGGACATCTGTTACCAGATTTCCATCTTCACTACAGTAACCAGCTCCGGTGCTGAAACCATTTGATTTCTGCCTTATTTTCTGATAGAATTTTCCAATTTCAAGCTAATAGGGTTCAGGCCCTTATGCCAATCTTTATTTCTTTTGAATGAACCTTTCTCGCCGTCTTCTCCCGGTCTCGCTCAACTCTCGTGTAGCTATAGGCTGCACGGTGACTTTATGCTGCGTATTTCTCTGCAGCAGCAGCACGGCACCGGCCATCTTACCAGTTGTTCTGCGCTGGCGATAGTATCCAACCACTTCCACCGTTTTTTATCCGCTCGATGAAGGGTTTCTTGTTAAAGCAGGACTGAGAGTCGATCGAGAAATTTATCCGCAGGGGATACCCAATTCGCTTTTCATATGTTTCGGTGCGGTAGTCTGGTACTGCTAACTACCATGTTTCCTGCAGCGGCGAAATCGATCAGCCTTACAATGGCGTCGGAGGTGTTGTCATGAAGGCTATATTGTTGGACCGAATAATACCTTCCTTACCCACCTTAATGTTAAAGACGTCGAGCACTTAGAGGATTCCCTTAACTTCTTAAGTCTTAAACCGTGTAAAACTCGTAAGTTAACGAGGCTTTTATGGGAACGCCCCCTTTGTGAAAAGGTGTAAATAGGTGCGTAAAGTGACTGCTTGACAGATCAACCAGGATTTTTTGAAGCAATTTTTGTTTCGTAGTATTTCCCATAACATCCCGCCATCTTGTCTCTTATCACTCTTGGCTAAAACACAATTAAAAATGCCGAAAATTAGCAGAAAACCTAAGTCAATAGAGTTAGTGTATTTCATTAAATTTATTTATTTATTTTTTCACTTATTTTCATTATTTTATGAAACATTTTAGTAAAAAAATTTCGGCCTCTCGAGGGCAGTGCATGGACTTTCCCACTTTCTTGGTAGATCTACCAACTTTTTAGCAGTATTTTATTTTCTACCATTTTTACCAACAAAGGCTAAAATCTACCAATATTTTCCCGAAAGAAATATACCTAAAATAAATATGAAAGGTTAACTCTGACTTTAACCAATTTAAAAGTGAAATTGCATCTATATCAACTATTGATGGAAATACTTTTCGTTTGCAATACTTTTTTTGTGGGAGACTACCAAACGAATTTTGTGCAAACTTAAAGCATTTCAAAACTAATTTTAT
>NW_023458558.1:60837957-60841033 GCF_013731165.1 Rhagoletis pomonella
CCATGTTCTTAAAAACTCATACAGTTCTCCATTCCATTTTCTTCGGCACCCGTGACCTATAAACTTCGTGGTTCATGCGAGCAGGGCCGTAGATCTTGTGATCAATAGTTCTCTCGAAAGCGCCCAAAGCCTTTCCGTCTTTGTGCGACACCGTCCACGTTTCCGAACCGACTTGTTGAGCGTGATTTCTTTTTGCAGGGAGAGAACTCTGCTTTTCATTTGACTACTGAGCTCAAAATAGCACCTGTTGGCAACAGTTATTCTTCGCTTTATTTTCGTGCTGACGTTGTTGGTGGTATTTATGCTGGATCCCAGGCAGACAAAATCCTTCACTACTTCAAAATTATATCTGCCAACAACGACGTGTCTCCCAAAACTCATGGATTCTTTATGTTTTGCCAGGAGGTACTTTGCCTTGTCCTCGTTCACCACTAGACCAATCTCTTTAGCTTTTTTTGATAAGATGGAATATGCTGCGCTGATGTCTCTAAGTTTCAGGACGACAATATCAATATTATCTGCAATCTCCAGCAGCAATGTTTTGATGTTGTATCTAGAACCTTCTTTGGCCACAAACGACACGGAGAGGCCCTTCCCACTTTGAACGGAGCTGAACCAGCTCTTCCCCACCGGCTTCGAACAGCTCAGCCTGAATACCATCGGCTCCGTTGGCTTTGTTTTAAGTCGCCTTTTTGATGTTCTCACTTCGCCTTTGCCGAGTGAAGGGACGTGAGCTACACGGATTGAGAAGTGTATGGAAGGGGAATATCTCAAATGTACTCTGGACATCTGTTACCAGATTTCCATCTTCACTACAGTAACCAGCTCCGGTGCTGAAACCATTTGATTTCTGCCTTATTTTCTGATAGAATTTTCCAATTTCAAGCCAATAGGGTTCAGGCACTTATGCCAATCTTTATTTCTTTTGAATGAACCTTTCTCGCCGTCTTCTCCCGGTCTCGCTCAACTCTCGTGTAGCTATAGGCTGCACGGTGACTTTATGCTGCATATTTCTCTGCAGCAGCAGCACGGCACCGGCCATCTTACCAGTTGTTCCTGCGCTGGCGATAGTATCCAACCACTTCCCCCGTTTTTTATCCGCTCGATGAAGGGTTTATTGTTAAAGCAGGACTGAGAGTCGATCGAGAAATTCATCCGCAGGGGATACCCAATTCGCTTTTCATATGTTTCGGTGCGGTAGTCTGGTACTACTAACTACCATGTTTCCTGCAGAGGCTTTTATGGGAACGCCCCCTTTGTGAAAAGGTGTAAATAGGTGCGTAAAGTGACTGCTTGACATATCAACCAGGATTTTTTGATGCAATTTTTGTTTCGTAGTATTTCCCATAACATCCCGCCATCTTGTCTCTTATCACTCTTGGCTAAAACACAATTAAAAATGCCGAAAATTAGCAGAAAACCTAAGTCAATAGAGTTAGTGTATTTCATTAAATTTAGTTGCGTATTATTTTTTCACTTATTTTCATTATTTTATGAAACATTTTAGTAAAAAAGTTTCGGCAACACTGAAGTTTACGAGGTCGTTAGCGCGTCAAATTTGCCTCGAGGGCAGTGCACGGACTTTCCCACTTTCTTGGTAGATCTACCAACTTTTTAGCAGTATTTTATTTTCTACCAACAAAGGCTAAAAAACTACCAATATTTTCCGGAAAGAAAGCATACATATTTTAACATGGAATATACCTAAAATAAATATGAAAGGTTAACTCTGACCTTAACCAATTTAAAAGTGAAATTGCATCTATATCAACTATTTATGGAAATACTTTTCGTTTGCAATACTTTTTTTTGTGGGAGACTACCAAACGAATTTTGTGCAAACTTAAAGCATTTCAAAACTAATTTTATAAAAAAAAATTGAAGTGCAGAGTAATTGTTTGTTTTATTTTAAAATGTGGCGAGGATCAAGGCATCCGTGTTCGAATCAAATTCGAATCGAAATTTTCTTTACAGCTTTTGGTAGCGAGCTCGCTTTTTCAGTTCAAAATGTATTTGAGGGAAAACAGCCCTGCAGGGAAAGCTACTAGTTGTAAACTAGAATTCTACCGGTTTGCGTTTCAGCCGAACTAGTTCACGTTCTATCCTTTTTCAATGTTAGCGACTGGTATTTTTAACATTGCGATGTCCTACGAGATGTCAATTGTCAGGCTATGCATCAGCATCTACTAGTATAAATACTAGAAGGATCATACCAGTTGATGAGGTAGTCTGCCAATTCATGCCCCGTGAAAAGCATAAGTGTGCATTTTTGCTCGCGATGCTCCAGCAGTCACAATGGCCGACAGAGCAAAGCACTCGCGTGGTAAGCCTGAGGTCCCAGGTTCAAATCGTGGCGCAGGGAAAATTTTTTTATTTTCTATTTTTTTATTTTATTTTTATTTTTTATAAATATATATATATTTTTTTGTTTATGCTGTTTATTGTTATTTTTAAATTTAATAAAAAAAATATTTTTGGTAAACTTCTTTGTTTTTATAGCAATAGCATTTCTTCCTAAATGTTTTTTGCAATGCAACTAGATTTTCAAATTTGTTATTTATTTATATAAATTGAATAAATTATTTTTACTTACATTTATTTAACTTTAAAATTCTTAACCACCTCCAAGCGGCCTCGAACCTGCGATTTCAGAACCAGAACCAGTAGTCTTCACGTGACGCCACAGCCGACATTTGTAAGAAAAGCAATTAATTGCGTTTTATTTTTGGCTTTGACAATTCGAAGGCAGATGTCGCTGATCGCCTAAGTTCTTCGAAATTGTCGAACTGGTAGGCACATACTACTTAATGAACTAGTATTTTTTCTAACTGGTTTGGCTTTTCACTGCAGGGAGCTGTCATTTTGCTTCGTTCGATTCGAATCGTATTTCATTCGATCACGGAAACCATGATTCGGGTCTATTTTTATGTATTACATATTTATGGATTTTTTGCATGTTTTATTATTTTATAAAGAATTACAATTTATTCCAAGGCGAATTCATATAATAAGGTGACAGCAGAAGTTCAAAAAACAAAAATGCCACTAACAAATTTTACGCAAAATTACATTAAGA
>NW_023458558.1:60841133-60849645 GCF_013731165.1 Rhagoletis pomonella
TGGGCCGCGATGCTGGTAACAGAGGACGAGGAAGGCCTCCTCCGCATTAGAAAGACCAAGTGGAGAAGGACTTGGCTTCACTTGGCATTTCCAATTGGCGTCAGTTAGCATAGAAGAGAAATGACTGGCATGAGCGTAGCCAGGTAGGGGCAAGGGGGTGCTCGAGCACCCCCCTAACTTTCAAATTTTCCTTATATATAAATAAAAGAGTACCCACAAATGCCAGCTTAATAGGGTCGATGTTTTATTCTACCTCGAGAATTTCGTGTATATTTCACCAACCAGGTTATATATATATATATACTATATATTTGTGAAAGTATGTTTATATGTTGTTGTTGTTGTCGGCCGCTGTGGTGTAGTGGTAAGCAGTGCGCGCTTCCACTCCACAATGCCTGGGTTCAAACCCTGGTCAAAGCAACATCGCAAAAATATAGAAAAAAGGTTTTTTCTTAACAGCGGTCGTCCCTCGGCAGTATTTCTGCCATGAAAAACAGCTTCTCATAAAAATACAATCGCCGTTCGGAGTCGGCGTAAAACTGTAGGTCCCTCCGCTTTGTGTGACAACATCAAGGCGCACGCCACAAATCGGAGGAGAAGCTCGGCCAAACACTAACATATGTGTAAGCGCCAATCTATTATTATATTATTATTATGTTTATATGTATGTATGAGCCAGATTGCAGTCTAAACGGACGGACAGAATCGAACAAAATTTTGACAGAGTATTGCCATGACACCTAGGCCTGTAATAGGGTGAAAAAAAATTGTGATCCGACAAGGGGGCGTGGCACCTCCCATAGGCGTGAAAAATTTAATCAGCCATAATTTCCAGACCATAAGTCACATGAACTTGAAATTTGGTATGGCGGCATGCAAATGGTAGGCGCTTTTAAGAGGGTATATATATACGAGTTTGTAAAAGGGGGCGTGGTACATCCCATAGGCGTGGAATATTTTATCAGCTATAACTTCGGAACCATAAGTCACATGAACTTGAAATTTGGTATTCAGACGTAGGTATCTATGGGAGGTGTTCAGAGTAAAGTATGTATAAATGAGTTTGTAAAAGGTGGATATACATATATGTATTCATCTATTAGATAACTTGGATATTTAAAACTGTGTGTGTTTTTTTTTTGAAACCTTACCATCTTTAGATTATTTTGAAATTAAATCGTTTTTTAATCCCGCGATGCTGTTAAACGAAAAAGATTCATTCTTAATGAATAAACCTCCTTCCGAGTTAAGCATCCTACCACAAAAGTGCAGCTGTACATTAAACAGCTAATCGAATAGGCAGCTAAACGGAATGCACCGTAGTAGAATAATTTTAATTTAGAAATTTGATCGTTACCTTAATCCACCTAGTATTAATAATGGAACAAGATTTGTAGTACAAGTGATGATCAATATATATTAGTTAAAGCACGATAAAGCTGAAAGTATAGCTCATAAGTATGCCTTAATGTTAACAAAGAAAATAGTTTGTCTCCTTTAATTTATGCTGAACTGAATATTTGTATTACTGTTTTATATTTTGATTTGTTTACCCCGAACGACGTCGGGTGCTCTGCTACTATTATATAAATCGATATACTGAAAAACTGCGCAGACATGCCGCCACTTTTTTTTCACAGAATTCAGCTATAATGTTCAAGGTATATGTAAAAGAAAACACTTTTGCTTGATCCCACCTACTTCACAACTATATGTCTACGTATGTAGTATTAGTAAAAACCCCCTTGTTTTTTATCCTTTTAACAAAAAATAAAATAAAATACTTACAACCATGGTAAAAGAAAAATAAGGTCAACAGAAGGCTCTATTGCCGTTTTTGATTTATCCTTAAAGAAAACTTAGAATTCGTTTATCGTTTATCTCCAGGGAACGGATTTTATGGAAATTGTCTTTTTTTTTGCTAAAGAGAAAAGAATGTCCACGATTTAGCTTTCCCTGATTCCAAATATACACATTTGATGTTGCCTTTTTTTTGCCTTTTCTACCTTTAAAAAAGTGATTATAGCATGTATAATTTTTTTTTTTAAGATAAAAAAATATACACATGCTCATGTGGCTTATAGAAACGCAAATTGGTGTTGGAAAAATTCAAAGCCGTTTTCTCAGCTAACGTAGGCTTGGGGACAATAAGGGGTGTGGATAAAATTGTAAAGGGAGAGAAAAACGCCCTTATTATTGATAATATGAACGTTTCAAATGTTCCATATTTAAATTGGGCTCCACTTGTATCAACTTACGTCGAGCACACATTTAGTACATTCAAGGCTTTTCTTCGCGATAATCTAATGAAAATGCTGCCAGAAAACTTCAAATACATCTTGTGCTTCAATGTTACTACAACTATACAGATTAAAGTTTTATGAGTTAAAAACTAGAAAGGATAAAATAGTCAAAGATTCAAAGTACAAATTTTTCATATAATGAAACTAGTTTATAGTTATTCTCTTTTTACTTGTAATATAAACATTTCTAAAATAAATGTATTTTTAGATTGTTCTTCGTATTTTCTGTATTTTTTTTGTGCCTTATTTTGCTTATTTTGCAATACCTAGTGCCTTTTCCTGCCTTTTCGATATTTTGTTTTGCCTTTTTTTGCATTTTTTGCAATACCTAGTGCCTTTTCCTGCTTTTTTTCGCTATTTTATTTTGCCTTTTCCAGCCAATTTCGTTATTTTATTTTGCCTTTTTTTATAAGTTTTTAGGCCCTAAAAATCCGTTCCCTGTTTATCACTTTGCGCACTTAAAAAGGAAAAAGCGACGATTTTAAGAGTATATTACAAGAAAACGGTAAATTTTTGGCCAAATATTTTATTATATAGTGATGTAGAATTTTATCTTCTATCATTTGGTACTACAAACTTCTTTATACTTTGAAATTCATTTTTTGAATTAATCTCCAATATCGACATCAATTACCCCACTGTACATCGTCGGAATTCGCTACTTTCTCGAAATGTTAATTGTCAACAGCGTGGCCAGAGAAAGTCCTTTTAGAATCTGAATTTGTTCCAAAAAGATATTCAAAATAAGATTTCAAAGCAAAAAGTTCTTTTCGACCCCAAAAAAAATCTTAATTTAGAAATACCTCCAAAGAAACACACAATTCGATATTAACTTTACGGCTGTTAAGAGTCTTTATTATATTGACTGAAAAAAAAAATTACAATTTCAAGTCATAAAGTCCTTTTTATGTCAACTTAAACTAAAAATCAATGTTGCCTTCGTGTCATCACAAAATTTATAGCATTGTTTTCTAAGCTACATATGAGTTTATAAATGAGCCATTCAGTGCCCAAATTGATTAACTCCATCAACGCAAAGTTCGGAAATGCCATCAAGTATTTTTACGCAGAACTTATTTCTGCGTAGGCCGCGCTAAGGGATTATAATCCATACCAAGTAGAATTCTCTTTTCTGTGTTGCCGGAAAAGAGGGGCGGAAGTATTTTTGCACAAAACTTCTTTCTGCGTAGGCGGCCTTCTGCCACGCATACGGATTATAACCCTTACTAAGTAGGATTCTCCTTTTGTGTTGCCGGAAAAGAGGGGCGGAAGTATTTTTGCGCAGAACTTCTTTCTGCGTAGGCGGCCTTCTGCAGCGCATACGGATTATAACCCTTACTAAGTAGAATTCTCCTTTCTATGTTGCCGGAAAAGAGGGGCGGAAGTATATTTGCGCAGAACTTCTTTCTGCGTAGGTAGCCTTCGGCCGCGCTTAGGGATTATAATCCATACCAAGTAGAATTCTCTTTTCTGTGTTGTCGGAAAAG
Source organism: Rhagoletis pomonella (assembly GCF_013731165.1). NCBI lineage: Eukaryota > Metazoa > Arthropoda > Insecta > Diptera > Tephritidae > Rhagoletis > Rhagoletis pomonella. Next base: position 60,844,924 of record NW_023458558.1, read on the forward strand.
AGGGGCGGAAGTATTTTTGCGCAGAACTTGGTTCTGCGTAGGCGGCCTTTGGCCGCGCTTAGAGATTACGAACCTCACTAAGTAAAATTCTCCTTCTGTGTGGCGGAAGTATTTTTGCGAAGAACTTTCTCTCTTTACTAAGTAGTAGTCTCCTCTCTGTGTTGCCGGAAAAGAGGGGCGGAATTCGCTTTTGGGCACTCCTTTTGGGCACTTTTGTGTGCACCCGTAACCATCCTCCATATGTAGATAAATTTCTACATATGTACATTCAAAATTAATTAATATCATATACTTGTATTAAAGCAAACACATATTTTGTTGTTTTTGGTGTATCCAGATATGGAGCTTCGGTTTTATTTTTCGTTCTTGATATCATATATTATTACATAAGAAGTGTTTTATTATACATACATTAGTAAGTACCGCATGTATTTAATATACATATGTATATGCGGCCAATAGGATGTATGTATTGACCAACTAGACATACGAATATAATAACTTGGATGAGAGAGTTTTGATTTAATAAGATTAGTAACGAACGTTTAAATACACAATTAAATATTACAACTAACAAATAGAATATAATTAACTTTACACACACTACATACAAATAGGGGGAATAAAGTGTGAGTTTAAAAAGCGATAAGTACAATATATTTGAAAACTTAACCTCGTATGCAATTTTTTATGTTTTTTTTGTGGTATTATTAATTTTTTGCCCTCTGAGTTGTACAATTCGATTAATATATTTATATAAGTTTTCATCATACAATAAATGTATGTAACTGCATATTTTAAAACTACGCACATATCGTCGCCTGGGTAAAAGATTGTCGTAAGCGCCATTTTGACGATTTTTAGTTCTAGATGCAGTTATATATTTTGAAATAAGGTCTGTCGATTGGTGTTATCAGTTTAGTGTCCGAGATATTGACTACAACTTTTTCGATAATTGAGAAAAAATTTAGTTGGTGATACAGTCATATTAAACTAGTCAATATCTTAAAAATTGCGTTCTCCATTTTTGGATATCTCCTTCAGTGTCCGAAATATTAAGTAAAAAGTGTAGTTAATTTGGTAGGAGTTTTGATCACATTTTGTCGTATTTCATAAAAAGTGGCTACCACATTGTGGACAAATGACGCTTACGACAAAGTTTTACTATAGAAAATACTTCATAAACTCAAAACTAATTAAAAATAAACATTAGGAATTAAATAATTTAAGAATTTTGTGAGCTAGTAACATTTTCAGAGACTTTGGAGAAAATCTATCTTCGCGTTTTTGAGAAATTGCATTCCAAACTTCAATAGCGATTTCCCACAACCTGCCTGCCGAAATTAACATACGACAATCTTTTACCCAGGCCACGATATGTATGTGCATAAATATGACATTTATTTAGCAAAATTTTACACGCTTACAAAAATTCAGCTTAACAACGGTTTCTTCTTTGGGAATGTCTTTTGACAATAAACAATACAATTTTTCTATTTAATATTAGTTATATGTATGCATGTATATTTCATTAAAATAACGTCATAAATGCTGTGGTCTTAATCGTCTAATATTCATATAAACTGTTTATACAACTATATATAGTATATGTATATACAGGGTATATCCATGCCAATAAGAAATACCAGTTTAAATTGGGAGGCCAACTGTACTTTAATGCATAATTCACATAAATTTTTCAAAAATGTTGGGCTAAAGTCAACTTTAGCTGTAATTCCTTGTAGCCTCAGATATAATCAGCCTCATTGCGAGAGCCGTGTTGAATGCAAGTCATTTTTCGAGAGTCCAATCGTATCGGAAATTTACCGTCATTGCCTAAAACTTCCACTCGACTAGTGTATTAAAACGGAAAAACTTGGCAGCACTGGAAAGTTTTCGACGATTTTCGTCGTTTACTTATTTCAGCACGACAGTCGACAATGCGGATGTTATCGAGTCGTACAATTTAGCTTAATTTATGTACATACATATATGTGGTGTCAGGTATATATAGCACATAAATGATAACTCCATTTCACTTTTTACGTAAGCGCACTTGCATTTTCAATGAAATATTTAAAACTTCGGTGAGTCTGTTATAACAGAAATCATTTCTATTCGTAATTATTTTCTACTTTCATTAACCTTCCGTTACTAACATGCTGTCTCACAGACCGAACACATTCTTAAAGCTTTCTGTACAACAGAGTGGAGCTTTTTGAACTTCTTTTCTTTGTACATATAACTTTCGGTTCATCAATGATCTTGTTGATGCTAAAGCCTAAGAAAAAATACACCTGTAAAAGACTTGCGGGCCAAATGAACTTTGTCTCTCAAAGTTTAAACTGCTGGCAAATGTAAACAGGGATTAAGATTTAATATCTAATTAATACAGCTAAAGTAAAATCTGTGGAAATTTAACAAAATAAAATACTTTTTTCGCAAAATCTATAAAGGACCTTTTTATTTCTTAAAAAAGCCGGGGTAACAGTTATTCGTCGCCACGTTGTAATGTGAAGAAATCAACATTCACTGCACTTCGGCCTGAAAGACCAATGTTAGTAACCGTGTTGTAAAAGTCATGTTAGTATCGGGAGGTTAAATCAATAAAACACTGACTGTTGAATAAAACCCAAAATATAAAAAATGGAGTTATCACACGCGTATACGCATAAACGAGGCGCTTTAATTCAATTCAGCACGACTCAAAACAAATGTACGAACTGAAATTCAATTTGCTTTGCCAGATTTTTTTTTAACTGTCAATCGGTAGTTAATATCTACGAACACTTAGATATAGTAGTGCAATTCATAAAACGTCGCAAAGACGAATTTTTGGCGAAATGGTAACGTTGTGAACAAAATTGTGTGAACGACCTATCGCAAGTCTGGATTACAATTGTAAAATTTTTTCAAAAATGCTTTACGACGTGGTTATAGTCACCAAATTATGTGCTGAGAGAAATATTTTTAGCTGACTTTTTCTGGGTGTAGTGTATAAACACCTCTCACATTCAAACCGATTTGGAGATTAGTTTGCTGCGCTCAAAGTAGCGTTTGTACAGCGCTACCGTTTTTGTTTTTAATCTAAGATATCATGAGTTTGTTTTAATATTGCAAAATAAAATATTAACTGATTCAAAATACTTTTGTTCGCAAATTACTTTACTTTACTTTAGTTTTTATTACATTCGAATTAAAGTTTAATTTCTTTCATTTTGTTTTCGGTGTTTATTTTCTTTCAAAAAACTTCACTGCTATTAAATTTTTTGCTCATGATACAAATGAAAACAGCTGGTTTGTTTATGTATAAGTTTATGCTTGAAACATATTGAAAACAACCGACCACGGTCTACATCAGTCAAATTATTTTTAAACGTTGTCTTATGTTAATTAATTTACATTTTCAAACTTCTTTCAAAAGATAAAAATATTGCAAATAGAGTGTTCACAAAGCTAGTGTGCTGTTTATGCTGAAATGCGATTATTTTTCTGCGAAAACCTGGTTCTATTTTTTCTCTACCTTCGAGCCAAAATTTTTTGCTTCTTTCTTTGATTTATAGTTTTTTTTTTTAATTTGAATTAAGCATAAAACAGTAACATAACTTTAACATTTTTATTTTGGGTGAATGTACTACCAAAATCGCATGAATTCGGAATCATTAGATTTTCCTGCAGGGTATATGATACTTATTCATCATAAAGCCATACATAAATTCATAATTCATATATATGTATGTACAAATGTATGTATCCAAATGCATCGTGTACCCACTTAAAATAATGAAATTACTTGTTGATGCATCTCTTTTGTAAAATGTTTTCTTCGTTGCTTTTAAATAAAACTAGTTAATTAAAAACAATAATAATTATTAAAAATGTATTAAAGCTGGTTTTAAATAAATAAGCGTTTCGACCTACAATGCGTGCTTGGAGAAAGCGGCGTATTCAACTTTTCAGCAATGTGATTTTTTAACATTAACTTTTCACTTTTTGCCAAATTTTATTTTTACAAAAAATGTTTATATTTTATTGAACATTGGCGAAGTTTTTGTCTTTTAACGCTTTTCTGGAATGTTTTGTATGGAGTAGTTCTAACAATTATTTTACCTTCTTAATTTTGATGACTTATTCATTTTTTTTATGTGCGTATGTATGTATGAAGGAGTATGCAACTTTTTATATAATTATGCTAAATTATGCATTTGATTTAAAGACATTCTGTACATAAGTTGCCAATCTGGCAACGAATGCTTTTCGTCTTAATAGATACATATACATAAATGATTATGTGAGCTTATTCATGCGCCTGTGACTCCTGTTGTACCAGCTTAAAACGCCGAGGTGATTTAATTGATCCTCGAGAAAGCGATTTCAGCTGCCCCTTCTGCGCTAACGTTTTGCAGATATAACGTGAAATAAGTGTTTGCGGTCGATTTTGCCATTCATGCATTACTTCTTTGGGCGCGTTGACCTGAAAGGAATAGACATATATATGTATGTATTATTATTACTTTTCGTGTGAAATACAGAAACAAAATTTTTCAACTGGCAAGCATTGTTCTGGCACACCCTGTGTTCTATTACGGGAAAAAGGGACCAAATTAAAATCTCAAGAACGGGAAATTTTAAATGCATTTTTTTGGCTTTTGGGGCCATCGATAAGGATTCCTTGTTGCAAGAACAGGAAAAATATCAGTTCATTCCATACTGGTTTCAAGA
>NW_023458558.1:60849745-60857214 GCF_013731165.1 Rhagoletis pomonella
CACACTTTCATACTACCATGATTTGAGCAGTCGGAAAATATAGCAATCAAATTTACGACACTCAAATCTGCTTCGACTAGTTGCATTGCATTTGGTGCTAACACATTACAGACAATAGCTTCACACTTTGTGCGAGCTGATGAATAATTTTCATCAAAACACTTTTTAATGAGCTTCGATGTGCAGTCATTCGAACGGAAAGAAAAATTATGTTTCACAGTGTGATACGCCCAGGTTCCTTCATTTATGCTGGTTTTCCTTCCTTGCGCATCCATCGTACGCGTCCGCACAAAGTTCAACACGGTTTTGCTGGTTGAAGCTGCAACATCAGCATTCCGATGCTTCCTAGTTTGCAAATGGCGTAGCACATCGTATTTGCCTCCATTGGCGATAGAAAAAACAGCCAAACATCTTAAACATTGCACTTCACTGGCATGTATTTTTTTTAAGAACTTGTACTGGTTTTGCATTTCTTCATTGAATACGCATTTTCTGTGGGGCGGCATTATGCACAGCTGAAATAAAAGAATACTTGTGAAGTTAAGCTACTTTAAGCTTTAAACACTATTTGCAGTAACACTTACCTATTTGTTTGCTAATTTTACGCAATGCAATCCAAGCCGACAACTTATAGTCTGTTCCAATAGCAGTCCGGTTTACAGGATTTAGTCAGAACTTACAGGAAGTCGTTCCTATTGACACCAAACCTGTAAGTGGGAACACATTTGAGAGAGTAAATGAGCAACTGTTCCTAGTCAGAAGTTAAAGGATTTAGTCCGGAGATTTTTTTCCTGTAAGTTCATGAAAAGTGTCAAACGATCAGCTGATTTACATGTGCAAACAAAAACAGAAAGCAGTGAAAGCAAAGAAGCTTATATTTGTTAAAAAATGGAAGTAAACAACGAAATATTTGAATATGTATAAATTTTAATAATTATTTAGTGATATTTCAGCCAAATCGATGTAGTACCAATGACATGTAAACAAACCGTCTGACGTTTTTACAGGAAATAGTGCTTTTTGCGTTCCTATGCACTTCTGCATCTGTTCTCCTTTTACTCTCATTTGAGAGCGTAAAATTGTAGTTTGACAGTTCCACAGGTTTTAGTCCGAAGTTCAAAGGAACAGACTATTAGCTTCACGTAATTTACAATGGGCAATCAGCTGTTTAATAGGGATTACAAAGTAATATCGATATCAACATACATTTCGATCATCAAAGGGTTGCCGTAGTAGAAACAACTTTTTTTTTATTTGAATAGCGCATGAAAGCAGAACAAAAAACAGAACATTTGCGAAAAACAGAACATTTTTGTTATTTTCCATAAAAAAACAATACGCAGAACAAGCGGTTTAAAAACAGAACTGTTCTTCTAAAAACAGAACGGATGGTCACCGTAGTTATACTATGCAATTTTGGGCAGATACGGATGCAGGTGGCAACAAATTGTTTTCCGATCTGACGGAATCTGACTTCATTTACTTTCACTACCTTGATCTAATGCGGACCTGGAACTTTATCCAGTCAGCTGAACTTGGTGAAAACAACGCGGCGTAATAGTATACACTCATATATGTATATGTATGTAGTTATATTAACTGTTATTCTTATTTTTCATTTCTGATGAACTTCGATCCCAGCTGTATTATGCGATTATTCATTTCAATTTAATCAATCAATTGATTAAAATTATATTAATGTAAACCTATTTAGCGGCCGCTGTGGTATAGTGCTTAGCAGAGCGCGCTACCACTCCCCAGGGCCTGGGTTCAAGCCCTGGTCAAAGCAACATCGCAAAAAAATATAGAGAAAAGGCGTTTTCGCCTCTCGGCAGGCAATGGCAAACCTCGGCGTGATTTATGCCATGAAAACCAAAAAACAAAAAAGCAGCTTCTCATAAAAAGACAATCGCCGTTCGGAGTCGGCGAAAAACTGTAGGTCCCTCCCCTTTGTGTGACAACATCAAGGCGCACGCCACAAATCCGAGAAGCTCGGCCAAATACTTACTTACTTACGTATAAGCGCCAACCTATTATTCCACCTATTTAGTTTTCAGCTTTTATTTTGCGGAATTCAGCTTTTTTCTAGCGCGTTCTTAAACAAATCGGGATTTTTTAATCGAAAATAGTAGGCAGCACTGGCCTGCACACTTGTTATCGGCAAATCGTAGAATATGCAGGAACTGATGATTGTCGTTTACTAAAAAACTTTTGGCAAAGTCAATGAATGCAGTAAAATTACATACAAAATTAGTATTTCATCTATAAAGTCTATGAAAACTATTAAAAAGTGCATAATTGCTTTAGGATTCAATAAAAGTAGTGCTTTAGCTATCAAATATGGTGAAATTGCAAAAGTCTCCGTGCCTGCACAAAACACATTTCAGGAAAAGAAAAGGAAGATAATTACTGAAAAATTTTACCTGGCATTATTACAGCATATTTCTATATTGTAGCACTAACGGCATAAAATGGTTCAGACCACTTTCAAAATTACGGGTACATCTATATATTAATACGCTAACATAAATTTTGTCTCCGTTCGTTTGGCGATTCCGAACCGATTTCAAAACCAAGAACACCGTTGGAAAGGCATTTTTCCGTAGTTGAGCAGAGTTTTTATGGTTTCACAATTGGTTGAAAATTACGGCCAAAACCGTCGTTTAAACATTTTCGAATTGTGTATACATGTTGCTGCAACATGTTCAATTTGACATGTTTCGCCTGTTGTTTCACTACACATTTGAAATTAAGCTTTGAAATAAAGATAAATATGAAGATGAAGAAATAAATGATAACGATGAAGTAAAAAAAAAAGAAGGCAAAAGTGAAGATAAAGTCGAAAATGGAGACAATGACCGATACATAAGAATTAGGGTTACTGAAAAAGTAAGAACATTTCTTGAATTTATGAAGTGAAACTTCTTTAGCGGCAGTTGGTTGCGAGTAAATCGTCAAAATCGAGGGTAACACACACAAACACAGGCACAAACGAAGATCAAAATAAATTTAAACACTTTAAGGTAAAGGTGCAGAAGAATATACAAAAATAGAGATAAATATGAAGAAAAGGATGAGGATGTAGATCGATACTGTTATCGATATAAAACTCGATATTTTTATCGATATAATAATCGATATTGCTATCGATATTGTTATCGATACTGTTATTGGTTAAATAACCGCTATTGTAATCGATATAATAATCAATATATTAATCGATATTGTTATCGATACAATAATGGATATTGTTATAGGTATAATAATCGATTAAATAACACATTTTGTTATCGATTTAGTTAACGATATGTACAATAATCGATACTGATGATTGTTATACTTATCGATGAATTAATCGATTTTACAATCGTTGTATTTTCTATATGTTTATGGATATTGTTATCGGTATTTTTATCGACACAGTTATCAACAGGGTTATCGATACACTAATCGGAACATGGAATGTGATCACATTACATGACATCACATCACATTTTATCACATGATATAAAGAGACATAACATGATATTACATCACACGATATCACGTGACATGACATTATATGATATGACATCACATTATATGGCATGACATCAAATGACTTGACATCACATGATATGACATCGTATGACATGACATGGCATTACATGACGTGGCATCACATGATATGACATCATATGGTATGACATCATAAGACATGACATCACAGCATATGACAACACATGACATGACATCCTATCACATCACAAAATCACGTCACATCATATCACGTCATCGCACCTCATCTCATCTACGTGAAAAGAAAAAGAAAAGGATATAAGCAAAGATGTGAAAGATAACAACGAAGATGAAGACCAAGGTAAATTTACCGATTTCAAAACCAAAAACACCGTTGGAAAGGTAATTTTCTGTAGATGAGGAGAGTTTTTATAGTTTCGAAATAGGTCGAAAATCGTCGCTTAAAAATTTCCATATTTGTGTATGGTTGTTTTTGCAACCTGTTTAATATAAGCTGTTTCGCATTTTGTTTTACTTCGTATTTGAAATTAAACTTTGAAATAAAGATAAATATGAAGATGAAGGAACAAGTGATAACGATGAAGACAAAAAAAAGGCAAAAGTGAAGATAAAGGCGAAAATTGAGATAAAGGCGAAAATGGAGACAATGAGAAATACATAAGAATTAGGTTAACAGAGTTGAAATTTTCCGATAGGAATCGAAATAAAATCAGCCATAAAGGTTACTGAAATTTATCGAATCATCGAAGTTTATAATTATCGAAATTTATCCATGCAACGTATGGAATTATTCATACCGATCAATGTTTACTGAGTTGTCGAAATTTATAGACACAGAAACTTAGTTGTCCAAATTTACGGATAGTTATCGAGCTATAAAAACGTGTGGGATTAACGAAATTTGTCAAGTTAAAGAAATGTATCAAGTTATCGATATTTATTGAACGATCATTATTTATAGACTTAACGAAATATATCGAGGTGTCGTAATGCAAGGAGTTCTTTCAACTTACAGAGTTATCGATAATTTTTGATCTACTGAAATTGTTTGGTTCAACGAGGCAAAGTTTATGGAATTTTCAAAATATATCGATTTATCGAAATTTCAAGGTTATATAAGCTTATCGATTTATCACTGCTTATCGAATCTAATCGTCTTAACAGAGTGTAACGAGTTATCAATATGGTTAGATAGTTTTCGAAAAATGTGGAGATGTCAAAAGTAAAAATTTATAAAGGTATCCAAAGTTTTTACATTTTTGAGTTATCGAAATTTATCGATCCATCGAATTTCACAGTTATCGAAATTGGTCGAGTTAACGAATTTTGTTGAGTTATCGAATTTTAGCGTTCTTGAAATTCATCGAACTATCGATATGTATCAAGTCATTGAAATTTATCGATAAACTTGAATGGATCGGGTCAACTCCAAAACCTGCCGCAGACCTTCTCAGATAAAAAAAAATTTGTTACGTTTTAGCAGAAGATTTTCCGGTTAGTTAATTTGTACCGTATAAGTTTTGCTACGTGTTAAGTTAGAAAACCTCTACAGGGCTTCTAAAACTAGAAAAACTGTCGAATTTCGACAGTAACTGGCACTCTAGTATGTATGTATTAGAGGCTGCATGAATTCATTGAAACTTCTAGCCAAACAGAGTACAGTAGATTTGAATGTTTTACTTCACATACAAAACACTCAGCGTTTGGAATTTTGTAAGTTATGAATATACATTTTGTTTTATATTATCTAGCTTCAAATGGAAGAATGTGAATGAACGAATGGAAAACATTCAAATCATTCAAACTCATTTCGGTAAAAGTTTTTTTCTACAAACAAGTTTTTTCGTATGTAATAGCCCTGCAAACCAAAGTTCCCGAAATCTTAAGGAAATCGTTAGGAGTATCTGATTTCTGTAACGATTTTTTTTACGAATTTTCAAAGAAAATTATATAAAGGGGTTGACACGAACTCGTAAAGAAATTTCTGTACGAAAAATAAAGAAAATTCTGGAAAAATTCTGAAAGATATTCTTCACATAGCAGCATTATTTTCGTTGCTTCACAGATTTTCTTCCGAAATTTCGTAAAAGAATGGAAGTGTGCGTAATTTATTTCATTTTAGAAAATTCGGCAAAAAATCGAATTAAATCTTAACGAATTCTTTAAAATTTCTTTACAATGCATAATACTCTGAAAAATGGTTTGCAGGGAGGAGCGCAGCAATACATACATACATAGTTATGTATGTTTGTACATATGTGCACCGAAAAAATATTTTTGGATATTCATACAAAAAATTGTCATTTATTTCAATTCAATTTATTTTCACTTTGTTTGAATATTGTAATGTCGACACAAGTATCAGAACTGCTTTTCACTCAAATTCAAAAAAATTTGAAGCCCAAATCATTCATTCGTTTTGTATATGAATAATTCATAAGCCGTTTTGAATGCATTCATGCAGCCCACTAGTATGTATGTATGTATGTATGTATGTATATGAATCTGTATAGTACATCAGTATATACATATATCGCTAGCTTAGAGTGAAAAGTCCAATTCTTAGGAAAGCTCCCCTGCAAGAACAGTGACTATCATTTGACAAATCATTTGAGTGGCAAGAGTGATAGAGATTTCTGTCACTGGCTACCTACAAGTTTCTATCAAATTCTAAAGGGCAGTGTGAAAAATCTGATGTAAACATTTGTGTACATGTGATCTTCCGTCTTCATCCGACTTATGGCATTATTTAGTTGTCTCTTTTTAACCAACGCAAAATTTGTAAATGTGTTAGTAAGGTAAATGAGAATGTGTTAGTTTCCATCACACAATTCTTGTAGGGTCATATTTTTATATAGGAACTAAGAGAAATTAGAAATGCATCTTTTCGAAAAGGGTTAAGGTACTTGTTTTATATTTATTCGTTTATATGCAACGAAAGGCAAATTTGCTAAATCCAAAAGATGCATCGATAATCCAATATAATAGTGATTTCGTTTCTTCCAAAAAATATTGCCCTTCCCCGGTGCAAAATCCTCAATCCTGTAAAAGGGCATGTTTTTGCCTCTTGTCCTTGTCCAGCTCACGTACTTCATAATATTGTCGTTTTAGGCAACCATCTGATTTTCAGGGCAACCTTCTTCCCTGGCGAAGCTTCAAATAGAGAATGTGCGTTTTTGCCTTATAAGAGTGTGGCATTTCAAGAAACGAACATAAAATTTTAGCACCGTTAGCGCGAAAAGAGAGAGGCAATCGAATGACTAGATTTTTTGTAAAAACGAAAACACCATAAGAGACATATTTTAATAAAATGGAATCCTTCTGATCGTTATGGAGTTTTTCTTTGCTTTAAACGCGTAAAATGCTGTAATCAAAATTTCTCGAAGTATGTACGTGAAGAGAATGCTTACGAATGAGAAGTTTTTTCCTTTTATGTAAAATTTTAGAAAAATGTACTTACCAACATTTCACTCTACGGCGATATGTATATACATATTCATTTGAATGTACATACATATAAATAAAGACATACATATGTAAATATTTTAGTGCTTAACTTGCCACAAATATGTATATACACCTAGTATTTATAACTTTTATTTAGGACCATTCAGAATTTTCATAGCTCTCACAAAAAAACTCCTTTCTTCTAATTTTCAGTTCGTTTGCATGGGCGGAACACCAAAGCGCATGGAAAACTTTGCACATTTCATAATGTCCGAAATAGGTTATAAATTACCCGCCGGTACAAAGCTGGAAGATATTAGCGCCTATTCATATCGATACTCAATGTACAAAGTAGGTCCGGTGCTTTGCGTTAGTCACGGCATGGGAACACCCTCTGTCAGCATATTGTTGCATGAATTGATAAAACTCATGTACCATTCCAAGTGCCAAGATCCCATATTTATACGTATTGGCACTTGTGGTGGTATCGGAGTTGAGGGGGG
>NW_023458558.1:60857314-60859045 GCF_013731165.1 Rhagoletis pomonella
GATCTTCATCAGGTAATTGCCGGATAGCAAAGCAACAACAATTTATAAAAAAGCAAATGCTTGGCTGTTGTCGCTGTGCTAACAGTTTTTCAAACCCTGATAATTTCTATAGATATTCGCACGATACAAATAATTATTACGGTATTTTCCCCGTGACAAATTAAAAGTTTGTGACAATTGGAAGAAATACAACTTCGAAAGTCTTTTTTAAACGATTTTTCATTTATTTTTATTTATTTATGGATACATATACATATACACAAAAATTGCTCGTTTAAGGTAATTAGAATAAGGGGCAAAATTTCCCGCAAAACCCCCTCTCATATAAAAAACGCAACATTTTCTCAGTTTTCAGGGCAACGCAAAGCAAGAATTCACACGCACTATTTCGGCGGTGAGAACGACCGAGGTTCCAATTCGCGTCTACGCTTCGATTTGATGACTTTCTAAGCCACAATTTTGCGGCATTTGCAACGACCGAGGTTCTAATCTGCCCCTACTCATTGCGTGCACGAGGTTCAAAGACGCCCTGGTTTGACGGTTGGGACGGCCGAGGTTCCAATCCGCTCTTACTCCGAGAACGAGCGCCATTTATATGGAGCGGGACTGTTCCGCTTGCCGCAATTTCGTGAGAATGGTGCGTGCGGACCATTTTTCGATAGATTCAAGCATGATATCCATAATGTTGTCAACCATAAGTGGCCACCCAACCATCCTGCTAAAGTAATCCCTTTCGGTAGCAAATCTCGGGCAAACGAAGGAACAACTATGATCAGCTAGAATATGAGGGCGGGGTGCATGAAGGCTCGCGGAAATAACGTCCATGGGCTTCATTTCCTAAAAAAAAGAAATAAAGCCCGCGGGCGTTATTGTCTTTTCGAAAAAGAAATTAAGCCCGCGGGCTTTATTGCTTTTCCGGTGGGCATTATTTCCCTTTCGATATGGGATTAACGCCCACGGGCTTCATTCCCAAAAAAATGAAATAAAGCCCGCGGGCGTTATTTCATCTTTATTGTGGCTTTTGCCTCCATTAAAAAATATGTGCATCCAAAACCCCCTGTTCTAAATAAAAACTAACAAATACGATAACATTGAACTAATTATTTGTTTTCCTTTATTATACGAAGAAATTAAAATTAACAAATATCAATGCATATATGTATTTAATATATATGTATGTATGTATGTACATGTGTATGAAAATTTAATAATTCAAAGTTTCAACAAAAAAAGGAACATGAAAAAGTAAAATTAATACTTTCGTTGATTGTCGAATAATTTGACGGCAAATTGGATACAAAGTGCTTGCATTACCATTCAGTCAGTTAAAGCAACCCGTGCGTCATCCACATCACCACAGTATTTCTGCGGTGTGGGTACACAAACAACCCCAACTCCTCATCCTACATTCATATACATAGGGCATTTAAATAATGCACGTATCGTCGCCTGGATAAAATATTGTCGTATGTTAATTTCGGCAGGTTATGGGAAATCGCGATAGAAGTTTGGAATGCTATTTCTCAAAAACGCGACGATAGATTTTCTCCAAATTCTCTGACAATGTTACTAGTTTACAAAATTCTTAAGTTATTTAATTTTTAAAGTTTATTTTTTAATTAGTTTTGAGTTTATGAAGGATTTTCTTTAGTAAAATTTTGTCGTAAGCGTCATTTGTCCGCAATTTGGCAGCCACTTCGTATGAAGTACGACAAAATGTTATAAAAATTT
>NW_023458558.1:60889045-60943115 GCF_013731165.1 Rhagoletis pomonella
TTATCCTAAATGAGTAAAAACTATCTAATATTGGCTTTTGAAAAAAAAAATCTACCAACTTCTACCAATTTATGTAAGTAAAATCTACTAATATCAATTTTTTTGAAGTCCGTGCACTGCTCGAGGGGCTCGTAAATAGAGCTGCATCCAAATTTTTACAGTTCTTTTACGAGGCTCGTAAATTTACGAGGCTTTTACGAGTTTAAGCGGAGAACCCTACTATTTTAACATCGTGGCGTGGCAGCGCTCGTAGAAGTGATCTTTAGTTTCATCGTCCTTCTTCTCCACCGCAAACAACCAAATTCTCATGGTGTTTTAATTTACACAGTAATTGAGAAAAACAAATTTAATTTTTTAATTTGCTTAATTCTTTACTTTTATTGGTCGGACCCTACCCCTAATTTTTGGTAAGAACAATTTTTTCCTAGAAAATGTCATAGGTATTCGTATATCTCTTCGAGATTTTGTGCTTATGGTGCACAGCCTCTTTTACTACTGGAACTTTGAGTGTAAATAGAGAAAAATTCTTATGTTGAGGGCTGTCACCTTGTGTAGCGAAAATTATTCTATTGCAGAAAAAAGTCGAAATTTGTTGGACTGTGTAATTTATTGGAACTTTGAAGGGGTTGTTGTGCTAGATTTGCAAGCGCTAATTAATAATGTCGCGGGCATTTATATTTATATATGTATAGTGTATACATGAATAGATAAATATAAATGTGCATATTTGCAGTAAATAGCTATTTAGTATAAAATTAACTAAGACGTTTGAAAGCAAAAAATTGAGCAACACTATGTGTGTTTTAGGGATGTGGATTTTTTAATTTTTTACGATCCCGGGATTTTTTGGGATCTCGTTGTTACAATCCCGGGATTGGTTCCGGGACTTAGATATTTATTATTTTTCGACAACTTAAGGCACTCCGCACATTAAGCGCCGAATCATAGTAGTGTAATCGTTTCGGCATACTAAAGTATGAAGCTTTAATGCCGAACATATGTATTTCAATAAAGCTCTGCACATTTCATTAATCATGTTTTCGCCTAATCATAAAAGCTTCATAAATCGAAGCGCCCAACAACATTGTAAGGCGCTTGCCGTTTTGAAATCGTCATCTGTTTACTTTTTTGTGTTGGAAATAAAAGTTATTTGTCATTTTGAGAGGAACTAAATGAAAATTAATGATTTCGTGCTGAAATTAGTGCAAATGGTATTGAACCATAGGCGTTTATGCAGTATTTCACTGCAGAAATATTCGTAATTTCCAATTCAGAAAAATCAAATTTCTACAAGTCTTCACGATGAAATGAAATAAGTATAACTTAGATAGACATTTACCATGAAAGCCACCTACGCAATTTTTTAATTTGAGGTTTCAAAAGTATAAATATAGTAACATTAATTTGAATTATTTGTGTAAAAAAATATAGTTTATTCCTTAACAAACACTAAATAGGTTTAATCTTTGAACAACATTAAAAAAAAAATGGACAAACTTTCGTAAAAATTTCGAACTTTCTATTTCAATTTTATCTCTTAATATTTTGCAGTTTTTTAGCTCATTCAATTTTAGTCTAATAAAGTGCAAATTTAAAGTAGCTGTGACTTACAGTTGAAGTATGGCATATTTTTGACGATGTCGGTAATTTTCTTAAATATTATCTAAGTATGTTCGACGATTTTTTTAATGAAGAAAATGAGCAACGCCTTCATCAAAAAATAAATAAAATATTAAAAATCAACGATAAGTCGCATGTAAAATGTGTTTGTTAAGAAGTGTATCTTAAAATATCTGCCTTGACATTTATGTTAAAAGTGTAAAATATGTAAATGTACCTACATAAACTTTCCCGTGAATACCATCAAATCAGTGGCCTTGAAGGGAATCTATGTATACATGCATGCATATGAGCAAATTAAGAAGTCGATACAATTTATAGTAGAAAAGTAGTTTTTGTATAGATTATAGATTATTTCCCAACACTGTGGGGAACGAAGCAAAATGGCCTAGTGTATTTCGCAAATATTCAAATACATAATCCACCAACCGAAGATTTTATATATTCATTAAAAGATAATTTGTCATCAGTCTGAAATAAAAAAATTATAAATCGGAAGGATAAAATAGTATTGTGTTATTAATTTAAAAAAAGTTTCATTTCACTGACGAAGGGGGGATCTATCCCCTCAATTTCCCTGCACACTCTTAGACCGCACTGACAGCGCTGTGTTTCATTTACACACACACATCGGCACAAGCACTTTATTGCATCCCATGATATAAGTGTTAGTTTTTTCCAGTGCATCAACCTATTTACTATATATTAGCGTCTTGCCACTCTCTATTACTCTTACCGAAACCCAGACACGAAGTATGTAAAACTATTTCTTGCGCGGCTATCAAGGAAACAGTAATGGTCTGATTATGGCAACTTAACGTAACTTACGGCTCTCTCTTAAAAATTCTATTAAATGGATGTTGCTTATAATTAAACAGCCGAAACTTCACGTAACTTAATGTCACGCCGAAATCTGTATCATTTTGATTCTCTAAGTTCTATGTTCCGTTAAGTTAAGTTGCCATAACCAGGCTTTAAGGGCATGTGCACTTAACTCAATAAAAGATTTGCAACCCTTACAGCCGATTTCACGAAAGCAATTTAAATGAAAAATGATTTTAATTTTTTGAATTTTATATGGAAATTGACAGAAAATAAAGAATGATTTTCCATTTAAATTGCTGGTGAAACCGGTTGTTAAACTAATTCTTGAGAAATAATGTGCAGCTGTTTTCTAAATGCATTGCAAATTCTATGAAGCTGTTTCGCGGCTTAAATTGAGTAGCGAATTAAGCAAAATCAGATGTGCAATGATGCCCGTCAGAGCCCAATATAAAGAACTCAGCAGTGAAAGCTGGTGACATATCGCCCCATTTATGCATTAACCTCGTATCTGCAATAGAGTCAGCCTAGAAATGGTAAGAAAAAATTATTATTTTCTCTCACTAGGATACAGTAACCGAATGCTATATTTACATAATATTTTTGATTCAACTGAAACTAGTCAGCAACCACTTAAAGTTTTTGTTCTAACGTTGACTTTAATTATTATTTTTAATATGTTTGGAATAAAAGTGGGTGCATATTTATTTATGTATATGCATAACTCTTTAGTAATTTTTTAATTTTCGATCAGTTCGGATAATTTATTAACATGGCGCTTCCCACGAATTATCATATGTTAACCTATGCATCAGCATCTACCAATTGGCATACTAGTCAGCTCAGAAGTCAACTCAAGACAAGTACTTTTCACTACAGGGTAGTGTGGTAACGTTCGATGGCAAAATATTTGCAAACGTTTACATACTTATATATGTATGTATGTTTATTTATGTGTATGGGTCTTCTCATTGCCCTGCAGGAAATGAGACTAGTTTGTAGCTAACTATAAACTAACCAGCAGTCGACTAGTGGTAATTATATTTTAACTATTTCCTTTGGCCGTAACTAACTACTTTTGAAGGGCGATGACCGTAAAATAGTGATCACTGGTTTCCTCTGCATTATATGTCAACTTGCTATCAATAAAAAAGGTTTATTTTTTATTTTTTTTTAGTTTATTTTATTTAACATTACATATTTGCCTATTTGTTTACATGGTCTTTTGTAGGTGGTCCAACATTTGAGTTCCATCAGACATAACATCAAAATAATAATATAAAGTTTCGATCTTTATTTGTCCCGAATTCGAAAAAAAATCTGGGTAGTGCAGAAAAAAGTGCATTGAAAGTATTTTTTGCAGGAGGATATTTAAATAGAAACTTGTAAAGAAAATAACTTTCCGATAACGTCTGCATGACTCCTGCACGACTTTACAACTCATTTAAAATTAGTTTTGTCGCAGCTAATTAAAAGTTAGTTATATATCGAAATCCCGCAAAAAAGCTATAAGTTGGTTATTTCAATCAATTGATATCTTTTTTCTACAGGGTGCATTCTCTTATATAAATGAGTAAATACATACATACAATGTATATACATACACATATGTCTTTATAAACATATGTATTGTCCGTTTCCTCTCTTGTAGACACACCATCAATAATAATGATCAATAATAAAAAAGTTTTGACGCGATGAAACCGAAATCAGTCGAATTTCAGCCTTTGAAGCGTTTAAGTCGTGTATTGTGTTCTTTTAAAATCGGAATTGTTGTTTGAACTCGAAACCCGATTATTGTGTTAAAACTACATAAGTGGATAATAAATATAGCTACAAGTATATCCTGGTTTAAGCTTGTGTTTCAAAAGAATATACTGGGAAGTGTGTTTAAAAAATTTTAAATTGCTAAAAAATGCCTCCAACTGGTCTAATAGCAGTAAATACAAAGGATTGTGAGCGTTGCAATAACGACTATGAAGATTCTGAATATGAATTTCATGCGTCTGTGTGTGTATGGACCAGGTATTAAACGAAGTTAGAAAAAAAAGATATATTTTTATGTATATATTCTTTCTCGCGGGATTTTTTAAGAAACTTTTTGTTTGAAAACAGGACTTTTATAAAATAAAAATGACCTCCGAATTAATTTGTTTACATAAGTATATGTGGATAATGAGTATATTTCCGTATTATTTTTTAAATTCATATATAAAAACACACATACATGCATACATGCATGTGTATACAAACAAGTAAATCAGAATAAGCTTGATTTGACTTTGAATGTAAGCAATGTCAGAGAGTGACTAAATTTGAGCTCCAAAAACAAGAGAAAAATTTATTTAAGTCGTTTATATTTACTTATGTACGTATGTAACTAAACAGAACAAAATATTTCTTGATAACTCTTACAGAAATCCACTGACCTCGGTATAACGAAAGAGGCTTGGATATATTTTTTAAGTTGAATACATATTAGAGTGTTCGATTATTCGCCTTTTTTCGAAGACCGGTTATCGCGTTATCGAATAATGTGAATTCGAAAAAAACCCGGCTCTTCCTTTTCAAATTAAGAAACCAGAGAAACTTGTTGTATTTTGCATATATTTTCTCCATGGTACAACTAATCGAGTCAGTAGTTATGACCAAAATTGCAATATGTTGCTAAAATCAGTTACTGCCTTTATTTAGAAATGAATAAAGCGTAATGAGTTCAAATTATTTTGGATTACAAGTAAAACACAAAAAAAATGTCTTAAAAATTCACATTTAATGGGGTGAACCGAGCTTAACCACCTCTTGCCGACAACGAGCCCTATTTCCTTCATTAGACTCGAGATATTTTGACACAATTCCATTGCTATAAAAAAAAACAGTTGAAATCGGTTTAAATATAGAATATATTATTATAATATATAATATTGCCAAAGAACAATCAGCTGTTCAGTACAAAATAGGTTCTTTCCCGTACCCAACGCGTGATCCCTCGGTTGCCAAAATAGCCCAGAAATCATTCCCGTACTCAATTATGGGTAATAGAGAGCGAAAATTGGAACGTATTGGATCGTAAGTACCTTCTTCTTCCTGCCCGAAACAGCCCGTACTTTTCAGCGGGTAAAAATGGATGAGTGCATATCAGGTGTTTTGTGTACATATATTTTCAGTATTTATATAGTGTTTTATTAATACAATCAAATTTGTGATACCAAAATTCGCAAGTCTTTGCAAGTATTTGCATTTAAGTGTCGATAAGAATAAAATAATAGTTTAAAAACTAAAACCTCGCTATTATAATTTCCATTCATACTGTCATCAGGTATGTAACTTGAGAATAGAAATCGCTGAATCTTTTAGGCGTATCAATATTACATAGTTACATCCCGAGCTAATAAAACCGAGGTAAAAATCACTTGAATCATCTATTTCTCAAATTCAGGGTACGAAATCTGGTTTTTGCGTACCCGTTCTTCTGGACATTGTTTCATTTTTGAGAGAACATTAATCGCCTATTCTCTAATTACTGTATCCGGTCCTGGTTGTACGGGAAAGAACCTAATGTAAACAAACAAACAAATGCAACACCAATTTCAAGGAGCAGGAAACAGTGATGCCACTTGTTTCGCATATTTAAGTAAAGTTGATCTGAAACTCAACGAAAATTAAATGGCCAACACCATGATTGTGTTGAATGTTTAAGCGCATTACTTTTCTTAATTATCCGAGTTATACGTATCTGGACTTGAATAGGACTTGTTGGCATGGAAGAAAAGTCGTTTTTATAAAATATTCGTTATTTTTGAAACTTAGAATTTGATCTGAACAAAGTACGAAAACGAAATTGAGACCGCCTACTCTCCTCTTGATAATTGCGTGAAATCAAATAACGTCTCCCCTTTCGAAAATCGGGAAAATATTAAAACCATTGGAGCCATCTAACTTAATAGTTTCACCGGGGAAAACCACCACTTTCTAGCCGTACCTCTAAGTAATGTAAGGTGTATTAAATTCCTGTCTTGTTTCTTAACGTTGTCCAATAATTGATGTTATTTTTCGAAAATTTCTTAAATCAGTATGCAGCTCTCACAAAAAAAATGCTCGTATATTTATTTCTTAAAGAAATTTTACAGCTACTGCAAAGTACTTATTCAAGCAACAGAAATAATGAAGAATATTTCTTGTGATCTTTCCAGAGAACTGCAGACAGCAGTTTAATATTTAAACATTTTATTCAAATTCAGTCCGTTTTTTAATGAAAATATTTTTCGGAAAACAGCAATAATTATCTTTAATTTTAGTCTCATATCACGAAAATAAGAAGCTGAGCTCGCACCAGTTTTACTGCTATTTCCGCACAGTTTTTGAGTTTTGGTTCAATTTCATGTTGTTATGATATGTTCTGCGTATTTGCGTAATAGACAAAATTACCTTGGATAAAACGAATTTTTTCTGGCATTAATCGGAATAAAATGAGAACTACGTAATGGCATTCAAAACGAATGCGGTAATACATATGCATGTGTTTAGTGTTTCTTGAGTTTTTACTGTAAATTCTATCTCAATTTAAGTTGCAATATAGTGATGCAAAATCCACAAATTTTTCGAAGGATTTTCTAGCGCATACTCCCATAATGCTTCTAAAATACATATTCTTTATTTACCGTAAGTCTACTTGGAACGAATTCATTCTACGCCAGATCATGAATATCGATGAAAACAATCAGCATTATCTTAGGGATGTCGGAAAAACATCGATGCATCGAAGATACCGATGCTTTACTTCGATGCATCGGAAATTTTCCACTCGATGTATAAATAGTCGATGTATCGATGCGTCGATGCATCGATGTTTTTTGAAAACTGACCTCTCTAGTACATTGAACCCGTCGTTCCAGTTTTTCAATTGTACAAAAACGAGAAGTGACTTTGACCAAAAAAATGAAACGGCTCCCAAAACTTCCGTTAGAAGCATAATTTGCTCAGTTTCAGTAATTTATTTCAAATTTTGCATAATTTTGTTGTAAAACATTATCTGAATCCTCTGCCAATCGATGCATCGAAAAACAGCGATGTACATTCCGATGCATCGAATCAAAGAAAAACATCGATGTATTTTTTCCACTGACATCCCTACATTATCTTAACTTTCGCGCTGTTACAGCATTGTATCCTTCTCCGTTGTCCGTTGTGCCTGCAGCTTCGCGACGTCGAGCTTTCGTCGCGTTAATTTGGGCTTACAGTTACCTTTTCCGAAAGACGTGGAAAGTATCCTTGGAAACGGCTATCCTTCAATGTTCAAATTTGGTTATGAGACAAGATTTGTAACCAAACGTTTACGAAATTTTCAACAAGTGTATTTAAAGTGACTCTTACTGGATACCCATATACTACCCATTCCGCAATCAGTTTGTACTCCTGAACACTATTTAATATTTCGTCGTTTAAAGTACAAAACCGCGTATCGTCATTCTACAAAACCGCGTAACTGACATTGGCTGGCAAAAATTGGATTTGCTCAAACAAGCTCTTGGCTCAATCCGTATCCATTCGTCCTGACATATACTATCCAGAAATGCGATTGCTTTATAAAAGAGAGAACCAATTTGAAATATGAGTGTTTTTACGCTCTAGAAAATAATTTCTACAACTTCACATACGCGGTTTTGTATTGTACTGATACGCGATTTTGCATTTTGTTGATACGCGGTTTTGCTCCTTAAACGACGATTTGTACTTGAAGCTTTTATTTATGTACATTAAGGTGGCCATATCTGAAGAATATCTAAAATAAGGAGACAAGTATATTTTTATTTCGAAATCGACAATTATAATTGGACACCCTATCCAAAAATATATGTGAATTAAAGTGCCTGGAAGGTATATGTACTGTAAATGATACTCATATTGTGGTATTAAGTAAGCTTAAATTTTTAACAGTTGTTGTTGTCTTTTTTAGAAAAGTGGCAACCCTGCACCAAAACATTTTTAAATCTCTTCAAACGCGTTTAGTTTTGACGAAGAAATGTAATTATTTTACTGAGCCTTAAAATAATTTAAACTTTTTAATTATGTGGCAACGCTATTTTTTTTAATTTTTTACCAAATACCCACAGGAAGAATCGAATAGTATGAAAAAATATAAAAACATCCATTGAGCTGTAAAATTTTTTAGTTAACAAGTAATTTTTAGCAAAAAAAAACAAATTCAATTCTCATATAAAAAATATATATATATATATATTTCATGGCCCAATGATCGGATCTAAACCAGATTACATACTAATCCTCCTCTGAGATACTACCATTCCGATTAGAATTATCGTAATCGGTTGACGGTTTGTATAGTCAAAAGCGGCTTAAAAGTCGACGAAAGATGGTGTGTGTTGACTTGCTTATCTAAATCCTATTCCAGTATTCGTCGAGCTATGAAAATCTGGTTCCTACACATTGTTCCCTGATCTTCTTCATAAAACGCACCACTTGTGTAGCCATTCAACAGCGTTGAGAAGTGTTGCCTTCATATTTCAAGAATACTCTGGACGATTGTTATTAGATTTCCATCTAAATTTTGGCAGGAACTAGCGCCGATTTTAAAACCGTTTGATTTCTACCTTATCCTCTTATAGAATTTTCTTCCGGCGTATCGTTACTTTGATCATCAACTCTTTGCCGCAGTGCCAGATAACTTGATAAATTTGGCGAGTACCCCTACTATGTTTGCCGCATGTCGTTTGAGCTTAATTGAAAATTGAGGACGTCATTGTCGATGAGTTTTTTATTACATATGTATATTAGACTGCATCACACACCATACAAAAAAAAACGGTACTATTTTCCATTGGAATTATAAAATCTATTATATTTTAAGACGCCCACCAAAATAATTCGAAAAAATATTAAGATTTAAGTGAGCCGGACCAATTTCAAAATACCTCTAAAAATGGA
This sequence comes from Rhagoletis pomonella, assembly GCF_013731165.1. Lineage (NCBI taxonomy): Eukaryota > Metazoa > Arthropoda > Insecta > Diptera > Tephritidae > Rhagoletis > Rhagoletis pomonella. Next base: position 60,898,433 of record NW_023458558.1, read on the forward strand.
GTTTTTTATGAATAAAAATAGTTTCTTAAAATTATTTTTTTTAAATCCCCTTAAATGACAAACCGGTTTAAGCTTAAGAAATTTGCATAACAATATTTAAGAAAAATTAAAAAAAAATTTGAGCGGAATCGTAATGATGAGATTTTTGATGCTGTTTTCTAACTTTTTTCAAAGACTGCTATAAGAAAAACTTGAATAACTGAGCCAAAACTCTTCTGATTTAGACTTAAGAGGTGTCGGTGGAAAGGTATTTTCTCACCCTTTTTATTTCTTTGCTAATAAACTCATTCAAAGGATGAAAGAGAAAGGTAGTATGAACGAACGTCATTCAAAGTTGAATTAAGATGTGTTGGTATTTGAAAAAAAAAATTGGGACATAAATGATTTTTTGTTTGGACAGAAATAAAAACAGTATGAAAATACCTTTCTACTGAGATCCCATAAGTCTAAATCAGAATAGTTTTGGCCCAGTTATTCAAGTTTTTCGTTAATCAATCTTTGAAAAAAGTAAAAAAAAATAGCATCAAAAATCTCATTCTTACGATTCCGTTGAAAAGCTTTTTAAATATTTTCATGCAGATTTTTTAAGCTTAATCTGTTTTGTCATCTGAGGGGACTTTTTCAAAAAAATTCTTTAAGAAACTATTTTTATTCATAAAAAACTCCATTTTTGGAGGTATTTTGAAATCGGTCCAGCTCACTTAAATCCTAATATTTTTCCGAAATATTTTGGTGGAGGTCTTAAGATATAAAAAATTTTGTAATCCCGGCGGAAAAACCGCATTTTTTTTTGGTGATGCAGTCTAATGTACATACGTACACATTTACATAAGTTCATAAATCGAGACATACTTACTTAAATCGAGTACATACTTACATATCGTCATCTGAAATGCAAAAAGACGTAACAAACATCGTCACTGAAATTGAAAAGTCTTGGCTTAAAAACTTTTTTTTTGCATAAAAAGATGGGGGAGTTGTTTTGTGTTGTTTGTACTACGGAACATATTTTTTGCGTTTGATTATACAACTGTTATCTTATGTAATCTTGTCATTTGAGAAATCGTCGCCTGGGTAAAAGATTGTCGTAAGCGCCATTTTGACGACTTTTAGTTCTAAATGCAGTTATATATTCTGAAATAAGGTCTTTCGATTGGTGTTATCAGTTTTTAGATATCTCCTTTAGTTTACGAGATATTGACTACAATTTTTTCGATAATTTTGTAAAAATTTAGTCAGTGATGCAGCCATATTAAACTAATCAATATCTCAAAACTGGCGCTCTCCATTTTTGGATATCTCCTTTAGTTTCCGTGATATTGAGTAAAAAGTGACGTTAATTTGGTAGAAATTTTAATCACATTTTGTCGTATTTCATACAAAGTGGCTGCCAAATTGTGGACAAATGACGCTTACGACAAAATTTTACTAAAGAAAATCCTTCATAAACTCAAAACTAAATAACAATAAACATTAAAAATTAAATAGTTTAACAATCTTGTGAACTAGTAACATTTTCAGAGACTTTGGAGAAAATCTATCTTCGCATTTTTGAGAAATTGCATTCCAAACTTCAATCGCGATTTCCCACAACCTGCCGAAATTAACATACGACAATCTTTTACCCAGGCGACGAGATGCAAACGAACATGGGTATATATGTATATATTTAAGTACATACATATATATGTATGTGTGTTGTTATAGTTGAAGTGAAAATAACAGGTAGAAAACGTGGCCCTCGGTTAACACAACACTCGATAAACGCAATACCTCGGTTAAAGCAACACCCATATGCTGACCTTTAGTGACTCAGTAATTACAACGTTTCAAATAATTGTGCCTCAGTATATACACCAATTGTTCAAAAGAAATTAACCAAAAAATATACTGATTTCAATTTTGTATACATATAAATCATTTTGAAGTGAATAAATGTAAAAATTTTTGTTGGCCTTATTTCAGAATAGTCAAGGCGAATAAATATAAGGTGGTATCCATTCAACAAAGACACCAATTACTTGTATTTTGTCTTTATTTTAGCGGGCCGTTGTCAAATTTCAGCTATTCTTCCCCGAATGAAAAAGGGCGTCATAAAATACGTCACGTTTTCACTCACTCACTTGCGAAATCAAACTACCCCGCTACCCCGTGGCGAATGTCACACATTAGTCACTTAAGTGTCTTGTACGGAAAAGTTACGTCTTAAATGACTTTGGGCTCCGTTTATATGGAAGTCGTTCATGACTTTTTCATATAAATGGTAATTTCGTCGTTGATGTCATCTACATGACTTTGTCATGCAGTGATCATTGATGACATTCAAGCGACAGTATCTTGCAATGGACGTTTTATAAGTGGCCGCTGCAAGACATTGTCTGTTATAAGTCTTTGGTAGGAGTACACCTGCATGACATTGTCACCAGTGACTTTGTCAGCTATATGTCGTTTAGGATTCACAGCAATTGCGACGATGACACCGGTGACCATTTTCGCTACTGGGTACTCACAGCTGGCGAAACAACACCACCTTATATAAATTCGCCTCGAATAGTATGTATATTACTTTGGAAACTACAGAAACCCAAAATGTTTCGAAGGGGGTTGTTGGTTATAATAAATAAACCAAAAACAAAAAACATTCTCATAAGCCAACAACAACAAAACAAAAATAAACTGAAAATTATTGTTATAAAAACATAGTACTTAAAGGGATCAAGAAATAGTTTAATCTATGTGTTCCATAAATATTTAGTAAGGAGAAAATGTGTGGGAAAAGTTGATGATTGTATTCAAATGAAGCTTCCAATGTTAGCGGACTCCTTGAGTGATCTTCTGTTTCCATAAAGAAGGCTCCGGAACATTATTTTCTGTGCCGATATTTGTGAAAATTTCTAGGTCCTGACTGTCTAAGGCCATACTGTCAGTATGTATATCATGACTTGTACATTTAGAGAGAAGAATGTTTGCTAATTTTGTTATTAAGAGTTTGTGCTGAACTAATTTTTCCTTTAGTTGGGTAGAAATATTTCCAAGAAAATGCATTGCTATAGCCACTCTGTAATAAGCTTCAGGAATCGATGATACTTTACATATTATTTTATTTCTGGTATGTGGAATGCGTAGAAGTTTAACTTCACCATTTAACGATTTTAGAAATTCAAACGCTTATTAGAAAATATTGGAAAGTCTTTTACAAGTTTAAAAACTATTTCAGAGTGTTCAGAAAGCGCTTGGTTAGTTGAAATTAAAAAAAATTCTTGATGCCATAAGAACGCTCAATACAAATTTATTCGAGATTTTGTAAACTTATTTGTGGTCGATGAAACTACCATGCCCGGTTCGAACATCAATCCGTTAAATGCCTTAATAATCGTGGTATACGTTTCTTTAAATCTAAGCATTGTGAAAGATATGAAAGATATGTCTTAAATATCGCCGTTTTGATAATAAAGATAGTTATTTGAAATTTGTATTAGTCTAGTTATCTTTATGATGAAATCTCAAAAACCGTAAATATTGAACTAACTATCTGTGCATTCAGCACAAATCTGGCGATTAATTCGATGAAAATTTATAATTTTATCACTTTTATCTGCAGTAGTATTTGATTGATTTATCTACACTGAGAAAATACACTAACATAGTTCTAGACATAGTTCTCTCAACAGAAAATGGTGACTATAACCAAGTTTTGTAACTATAACCAAATCATGTGGTGTTAAAAATTCAGTTGACGTAACTAAACTCTTTTTTCAGTGTATGAGTCAAGGCAGTATGATAAAAATATGGCTCAGATAGCTTGTTAAAAGACCGGTGCCTTTTTGCACTCAAATATGATCAATTTCCCTATCTTATTTTTCTGTGTACTTATCAGTATAAGTCTTCATACCGAGCTCGGTATTCGTCAACTCGGTGCCCGGTAATTATTTCTAATGTATTTTGTTTGTGTAAAATAGTGTTACACAAACAAAATACATGGAAAAAAAAATTACCGAACACCGAGTTACCGAGTACCAAGCTTCGGTGTGAAGACCCATAATATTTATACACATAAATGTGGTAAAACTACGCTGCATACTAATTTTTATGAGTATCTGAAAAAAATTGCTGTACATTTATTCTTTTCTTCTGCTTTGTCACACAGATATTCCGATGGCACAGTTAAATTGCGCAACTCCAACATCGAATTAATGGATCAGGATATACTCTATCATCTCGCTTTGGGCAGTGAAAGCCATGATTTGCAAGAAATGTTCGGTGATGTTAAAGTAAGCAAATTTAATTTGGCAAATATTTTTTATTTATATGCCTACTATGACTATACATGTTGTGTATGTAATTGTACTTACTTGAAGGACGTCGGCATCCAAAAGACCAGAAGACGAGAAAAACGGCTTTAAAGTTTAGAATTTACTTATACATATAGCTTATACACTAAGCGAAATAGCTATATGGGCACTCAAACAAATAAGTTTTTTTTATAATAAAACAATCATTGTTAGATCTTTTTATCTTTCAACAAAAATTAACAAAACGATAGCAAGAATAAAATATGTTAAAGGTATTACTTCAGCCTTTTATTGTAAAAATTTAAACTTTTTAAAGAGCGTAAAAGGAAATAGATATATGGGACAAAATTAATATTGAATTCATTCTTAAGAAAAAGAATATAAAATAATATTCAATAGCTTGTATGTCCTCCGTTGTTTATTGTGACTGATACTAGCCGGCGTGGCATGGAATTTACGAGTGACTGAAGGACACTTAGGTCGATTTTTGCCCATTCTTCTTGAATAGCTTTTTTGAGCTGCAATAGGGTATCAAATTGGCGTCCACCTTTATAAACTTGTTTGCTAAGAATGCTCCAGAGGTTCTCCATGGGATTTAGGTCTGGACTAACTGCAGGCCACTTCAGCACAGGAATATTTTTCGACGCGAAAAACTCCTTTGTACGCTTAGCACTGTGGATTGGAGCATTATCCTGTTGATACGTCCAAGACTCATCGTGAAATTCTTCGGCAAAATTCAATAAAACGTCATCCAATACTTCAATGTAATTTTCTGCGTCCATCTTATGAGAAATAAAACAAATTGGCGTCTTGTCTCGGTAGCTAAAAGCAGCCCAGGTCATAAGAGAGCCACCGTGGAAGTTTCGGGAGTGGCGGATTTGTCGAGGCTCACGAATATCTCTCCAATACTTTTGACAACCATCTGGCCCATCGAGATTAAATTTTTTTTCATAGCTAAAAATGATGGATTGCCATTCATCATCCCAGAACTTATGATTATCGGCGAATTCGAGCCGAGCTGCCTTGTGGCGTGGCGTAAGCTTTGGTTTAGCCAGTCGATTTTGGTATTTTAAATTGGAATCTTCACTCAAAATTTGCTGTATTCTTCTCTTCGTAATATTGAGAGAAAGTTCATTTCTAATTTGGTTAGGGCTGATGTTTTTATTGACAGCCAACCGTCTTATCTCTCTCTTACACCTGTCGTCAATCTTAGGTTTCGGACCAGTTCTTTTAGTTTTTCCGTACCCATCGGGATTCTTCAAAAAATTTTGGATGGTATTTTTATTTCGTTTTACTTTTAGCGCTATTTTGCGAACTGAGACTCCCGATTCACTATAAGCTAGAATACTAGCGCGCTCCTCAGTAGATAACTGCGTTCCTCTTGGCATAGTGTCCTAAAAGGTTATTTTCCCAGCATGAGCATTATTTATTTCGTAATTAAAACTACTCAACTTTCCTTAAGGAGTCTTTAAAATTGTTAAATTTGTATAAAAATATCACGCAATTTCCACGACAAGAAATAAAGTGTTCACGGACGCGCTTGTTCCTTATAACTATTTCCTTCTAGAAACTCTAGAAAGAAAGAGTAGATAATTTAAAACTACCGCTAGTACGTGCATACATTTGTGTGTATTATAAGGCGACTCAAGAAAATAGTATGCAGCTATTTTAGAAGAAAAATTAAGAACTTGGTTTGTCCCATATAGCTATTTCGCTTAGTGTATGGTACTAGTTATTGGAGTAAAAGTGAATACATATTTCGTTTTAATGAGCTACTGGTAATTGATACTGCGCGAAGTTTTACACAACATAGAAGAAGAGGATCGGTAATTTCTGCATACTTGACTTGATTTTTGTGTTTTTTTTCTCATGGACTTTCTTCAAGTAAACAAGCGATATGTATGTATTCAAAACTATAGACGTTTTCATTGTCATAACTTGGCTCAAAAACTATTAATAGATTTTAGCCCAATTTTTCGTAGTATTTCTTTACGCCTCCGGTTATATAGTCCACCAATAACTCGCAGGTGGCGAAACTTTTTAGTATACATAAATATTACAATTATGATAGAAACAAATTAGGCAACACCTATCAGAATTTTAAAATAACTGCTACAGCATAAAACTAGTTGCAGTCTTCCAAAAAAAAAAAAAAAAAGTCTTCCACCCAAAATCCAAAGTTTTTTCTTAGAAGTGTTCTAAAAAATCAATGGTAATTTTTAGCTACTTGAAACTTGCACATTATTGGACTAAAATTGAATGGACTATAAAACTATGTACTCAAAAAAACTCTAGCACCTCTGAGAAAAAAGTTTGAAATTTATGTGAAAATTTGTTGCATTTTTTTTGCAGCCCTTTATAAAGTTTTGAACTTGGGGTTTGCTAGAGAATCAAATGCATTTTAATTGAAAATTCTTAAAAATAAATAATTAAACAAGAGTGGGAAACAATATTACTTTAAAATATTGCTATTGATATGATCGATGTGAGATTGACTACTTGTATATGGCAGAGTACCGGACTCAATTTTCAGCTTTCTTACCTTCCATTAATGCCGCAATCAAATATTCAAGACCGTTCAGCAAATTTTTGGGGAACAGTTAGTAAACGCTGGGTTTGAGCAAGAAAATAAACAACAAGTAATTTTTAAGCAAAAAAAAAACGACTTCAATTCTTATATACAAATTTGATAGTACCGTTAATTTCTTCATGACCAAATGATTAGATCTAAACGAAATTAGTAGGGGACCACCCTTTAGGCAACACCTTTCCGACAGAAAAAGAATACAGAAATCGGTAGACATGGTCCAAGGTTATGCGGTAAAATACATAAAAAAATATTCAGACGAATTTAAACTTCTCCTTTTTTTGAAGTCGGTCAAAAAGGGGCATTTGACATTTGGTTTAATGGAGGTTTAAGTACTTTTTGATGCTGTGCAGTACTGAATGAAAAAATGTCCAATTAAGGCCTTTTGTATTCATAAAGACGATATGTTATTTTATGTATAAATGAGAAATTGTATGATTTGCAATATCTTTGGTATGAAGACTACGTTACCTTAATGTAAAAATAAATATACCGTTTTTTGAATGCAATATATCGTTACCTTAGTATAGAAAGGTCCTATCTAACATTTTTAGTTCTTCACATAGTAATTTTAAAATCAAATAAAAAAGGCAGTTTTTGTGGCGAATTTCTTTCAAACAATATTTTTTCATAAAGGCTGTATGGAATATAATATATTTAAAGTTATTTTTGAATTCTATTAGATGGTTAAGGGCTGTCTATATTAAGGTAAATATGTACATACATACAAATATTGAACTGATAAGTCGTGTGAATTGAATTAATACGTAATTAGTATAATACGTAGAAATTAAAACGCACATCTAGCTTTATGTAATCGCCAAGGAGATATTTAATATTGAAACAAGTTTTTTACTTATATACATACATAAATATATGTATATACGAACATATGTGCCTACATGAGAACAAAAAAAATATTTCAAATGCATCTGTAGCATATATAAGTATATGTATATAATTTATTGACCAATTAAAATAATCTCTATTCGCATCAGCAAGTAATATTATTTATTAGAGGTCAAAGTTGTACAAATCTAAATATTTACAAACAAAACATATTTCAATGGTTCCATAAAAGCTTTAAATAATCTAAAATTTGGAGAGCTCTGGGTACATATATATGTATATGTACGTATAGAAACATATCGCTAGGTTTAAGTTGAAAACTGTTAAGTCCACTCGTTGTAACAGCTTATATTTTGATATAAGAAGCAAGATAAATTAAAAATTTATCGTTCCGAAAAGGAGTTAAGTATCTACAGATTTGTGCGATTCTGCCGGTGCGAATCTGTTCCGACAAACATTACAACAATGTCGTTCATAGTTTTAAATGCGGAACCTCATACTTGTGAGATTTTGTTGCAGCGATTAGTCGAACATTCACAGTTCTTTTCCGGTAAAGTTTGTTAAAATGGAGCTAGCAACTCTTCACTCTTAGCTAACGGTATGTATATGTATATTAGACCCCTTTTAGACACATCAAGTGTGACGAGAGGGGATAAGTACATTCGTCTCACCTCCTTCGCCTACGAACGAGCAGACTTGAAATCAAGACTTGACGTGTCTAAAAGACACAACAACATTTATACAAACGAATGAATTTTCTAAGTAGTCTGCCTTTATTACCACTGCTTTAAAAATGATAAAAAATGGAGAGACAAACTGAACGAGCTTTTTAACGACGTGGACATGTTGTACGCATGGATGACGATGCCCGGTGAAAAGATCCTTCAACTCCGCACCCATAGGTGGACAACAAAAGTAAGGGCGAACATGAACACAATGGAAGGACCAAGTGCAGAAGGACCTATCCACACTTGGGATGAACAACGAAATAAGAAGGAGAAAGTGGGACTAGGTTAAACACTGGTACAGGACCACGAAACCTTGTAACCAACACTAGTAACCAAAATGGTCCAAATATATGGAGAAAACGTGGTTACATTAACATTGCGATGTCATTGGACCTGACCACCTCTGGTCCAACGCTGCATAACATTGGACCACCTAGACAACTACTCCTTTTGGACCATGGCACATTCGGCAACCGAATCATATTGCCGATGGGTGGTGTTCAACACATATATCAGTTTTTTACGTTTATAGAGGTCCAGGTCAGCATAACAAGTTACTAGTATGAAGCCTGGTCCTTTTGCACATACATTAAAACCACGACCCAGTGGACCACCTGGTCCTCAAATTTTTACAGGGTACATTTTGGTTACCAATGTTTAACCTAGTCCCACTTTTTGCAGGGTAGGTCTGCACCAGTAGTGCGATTCACTAACTTTTAACAGTGCGACTTGTCGAGTTGTAAGCTAACAATTTTTGTTGTTTGCTGTAACGATTGTGCGATTCACTAACTGTGCTGCCGCCATGATGCAATAATACAAGGTGTTATCAGTTGGCAACTTCTCGCTCTAATTCCGCCATATTGACTGCCTTAGCTGAAACAGTGTTACTTCTTTAACAATTCTTTGCCTAATAATATAGTTGAATTTTTTTTATCTTTTCTCAGTATACACATTTTGTTTTCTCAAAAAGGTATTATATCCTATTTTATTTCATATCATTGCGAATATACTATAAAAAAGCAAATTTTGTTTAGAAGAAAATATGACATTTTATATTTTTCCCCCAAATGGGGATTCATTTCTGCCCGTTTTTCTTCTTATTCTACTGAGCTAAGGCAGTCTCAAATCGAGCTGTCACAACTCATACCACCTTGTATTATTGCATCATGCGCTACCGCTAATGGGTACAAACCCGTTGCATATGCCAAGGCGGTCGAGCGAGTGCAAAGTTCACAAGCATTTTATATGGAAGAAAATGTGCAACATCCTCCACAAAAAAATTGTAAAAAATCAACACAAATCAATCACTTTATTAGACTAAAGTTGAATGGGCTACAAAACTGCATACCCTTAAAATCGTATAAAGATTCTGAATAAAAAGTTCGAAATCTTAATGACATTTTTTTTAAGTCTGATTGATTTTTGTGAATTTTGTGTAAACTTTGAAACTTTTACATACATATGTGGCTTCTGTTGTTATATAGTAGATGGAACTATTAAAAATAAAAATATTAAAAATAAATAAATACACATACGTATGTAAGTAGCAAACAAAAAAAGTTTGAATTTTTCTGCCATATTTTACTGGCTATAGATAAAAAGTAAAAAAAAAAACGTTTAACATGAAAAAGATTATTAATATTAAAATAAATTACTGCATGCACATTCTGTACATATTTATTTTCAAGACTGATTTTATTATGCTAGTGAACACATGTAGACAAGTTTTAACAAACTATTTTTTTGTTATTTAATTTATATTACTTTTTTTAATAAGGTAGTCTGCACCTAAAACCGTATAAACTCCAGTTTAAAACCTTGTGCAATATTGAAACAAATTTCAACAACCTTTCGTTAAACTACAAGTTTTTTATCAGAATAATAAAAATATGATGTATGCAATTTTGTAGCGCATTAAATTTTAATACAATAAAAGTGCAAGTTTGATGTTACTGAAAAATCCTTTGATTTTTGATATTTGTTTGCTAGCGGTCTGAGCATTTTTTCCATACGAAAAAATTGTACTACGTACTTTTTATGTTTTATTAACAACACCAATCTAGACGTCGTCAAATTAGCGGTCTTTGTTATCGCTAACGACAACAGCTGATTTGGCGCTAAAGAATGTTGATAGGGAAACATTTACTGAATAGTTAAATTGTTAGAATTGTCGTTTAGCTGACTTAACAATAACAAGAGTTGTTAAAATCGCGTAGTGAGTCGCACCACAGGGTTGCCAATTTAGCTCTTTTCCTGTCAAATCTGGCTTTTTTGAAGTCCATTTAGCGGCAGGAAATGAGAAATTGCGAGAAGCGGGAAATCCTGCCTTTTCAGAAATTTTTTGACGGATTTTTAGCTTTTTCTTTTATACACTATAGTACTATAGTACAGGTCGAGGCTGAAAAGAGCCACTTGTAAATTCTAAATGCTACAAAGAGCCACAAAAAAAACAACAAAACCAAAAATTTTATTTTTAAATAAAATTATTATTAGACATAAAAAACATTAATTTTATTGATATTATTTAGTAATATTAAAGAAAATTCAAAAGATCCCTTTGGCCAAATTTTCAAAGTCTGGTTTTACGTCAGCTAAAACCGTTCGTAACTGTTCTGTTAAATGTTGGTTGGTCAATAGGTACGTTCGTTTAAATCTCCGGTAAAAAATGTCCAACAACAAAGTTCCGGCGAAATGTCATCTGTTCTCTCATAAGAGAAAAATATCCAAAATAGAAAATTTGCAGAAACTTGCAAGTTAAACGAATAGCTGATCCAAATTTTGTTTACATTCAAAGGTATAAAATTGAAAACGTAAGAAACCCAATCCCGAACTCTTATCCTGACACAGTTCACTGACAAACTGAATAATTACTTACTTCCTACAAGTTTAATTAGTCACATTTTACTATTTTAACTTCCAAACCATCAAATTAAATTTAGGGATTTGCGTGATTTCCAACCAGCTGTTTTCTTGTTGGCAAATTGCAGTTGGAAAAAAATTTTCCAGTAAAAACTAGCAGCTTTTCCTCAAAATGAAATGTCATTTTGCTCTTTCAATTTCCCCTACTTTGCAAGTTTTTTGCATACTCGAACACAAAAAGCTGATAGTTTCTATAACTTTCAATAATTATCAGGTACGCGAATGCAACTAATTGTGAACGGTATTTCGACCTACGAATTTCATTGTAGAGTACAAAGACTCACAGTTATACGTTGTACCAATAATTGAAAATATACCGCACGCAGCTGTCTGGTACTTATTGCCGGAATTCAAGTAATAGCAAAGCATTCTGTTGTATTTACAGTGCCTTATCTTCTTTTAATCCAAAAACTCCAACTCTTCTTCGCTTTTCTTAAAAAGGAGTATTGCAAATTCATCCTCAATTATGTTACATAAAAAAGGGTTTATGAAGTATGCAAACGTACATTTAAATAATTTCGAATGGGCAAATCTTTTTTCAAACTCTACTTTTAAATCATGTGCAATTTTTTTTCTATCCATGAAAAATGATGGATATCATAAAAACGACATAGTTTAGCTTCAAAACTTAAAATAATTTGCGACAAATAAAAAAAAAAAAATTTTTTCTCTCCTTGTAGAGACAAATTCAAGTTTTGCAAATGTTCCTCCATATCATATCGGCAAACTGTAGGCCAAATATAGTAAAACTGCGTTTTTAGTTTTTCTCTCTGACGTCAGGATTTTTTTAAAACGATTTGAAATTTCTAGAATACGATTGAATAAAAAAATTATTCTAAAGCTTCTCATAAAGATTCTATGTATTGTAGAATAACAGTATGGGTATCAATTGAAAGGAAAAATTCTGTAGAATTAAAAGTCCTTTTAATATTCTGGAAAATTTCCAATATTTAGTTTTGAAAAAAATATATGTCAAGGACTAATATGTTAACTACCACATCCTCGAATTTCGTCCTTCTAACTTTATTAGTTTTAGATAAAAGAAATTTTACACGTCACTCCGCTGGATATTGTACCAAAGTAATTTCTCCGTTTTTCGATGATAGCCTCCGAAATCGAGATATGGATCTTCGAAGTTCGAAATAGGATCTTTGGTAAAAAACTATTTTTTATTATTATATATAATAAACTAAACATTTTTCCTTCTAACTGATACCCATATTGTTACTCTCCAATGCACATAGGGGTATTTGACCGATTTAGGCGGCCAAAATTATTTTTATGAAAATTTTAACTCAAAATGTTTAGAAACGAAGTGTTACAATATCTAAAACTGTAAATGTTTAAAATCAAGTAAATAGAGTGGGAGGATGTCCAAGTATTCGACCAAAACAATGAAAATAAAGTTGCTTGAAGTTTGATATCGATAGACTCCATGGTATCGAGGTCCGATTGTGGAAACATTGATACCTACGTATTCATATCACCGCGGAGAAGGTTTATATTTATGTTAGAACATCAAAAGGGTTGCCACCTGCTAAAAGATCAAATGCAATTAAGTTAAATGATTACTACAATATGGGTATCAGTCGAATTAGGTAACTGAAATATCGAGCCCTAACCGCCAAAATAACGTAAGCGACATTTTTTTCAAAATTTTATTTTTGATGCAGAAATATTCCTAGAGCATCTAGATGCATTTCTGCATCAAAAATAAAATTTGGAAAAAATTGTTGCTTACGTTATTTTGGCGGTTAGGGCTCGATATGTATAACAATATTGGTGTCACACTGAAAAGTTTAATAAGGTTATAGTTTGAAACTATTTTTAACAGGGCTGCCACTTGCTTACAAATTAAATCCAATGTATATGAGAGGTTAAATTAATTTTAACAATATGGATATGCAACATGATATGGTTTGCCACCTGGAAAAAAAATGTAATTCAATTAATTTCAATGAATTACTACACTAAGGGCATCATCCAAAGCGGCTTTGAATTCAAGCGGCTCAATTTTCAATTACATTTAGTAGAATTGCTACCTGTTTAAAAAAGCAACTTAAATCAAAATAACATATGATAAAACAAGTAAGAAAGTCAAAGTTCGGGTGAAGCCGACCATTAAATACCCGGAGCAAGTACTAAATATATGTTTTTTCACCTTTCCGAAAGCTACCGCTAGATGGTAAACCGGGGTGTATCACTTTTGAGTAGCGTCCTTAAATTTCGAAATATTGCAGTTTCAAGCATTTCTGAAATTTACCGTTATATGAAAAAATTTTAGTCCGATTTTAATAATTTTCAACGTTTTGCTTTTATGTGGCAAGCACAATCACCATACCGAGTTTGGTACAAATTGGTAGAACGCTTACCGATATAAATATATGTGATCATAAGTGGGCGGTGCCACGCCCATTTTCCAAAATTTTACCATAAACGTATTTCTTGGCAAAGAATTGTTGCAAGCATCAATTTTGAATAAATTAGCTTTAATATTTACTGATTTATCGAAGATTTTGTATTTCTCTAAATTACCGTTATATGGGATGTGGGCGTGGTTATTGTCCGATTTTAGTATGCTATATCCATTTAGTATGCTATATCATGTGCCAAGTTTGGAAGAAATTGGTGCAGCGGTTACTAAGATATACACATGTTACCATAAGTGGGTGTGGCTACGCCAATTTTCCAAAAATTTGTAATATTCTTATTTTTCGTCTAAAAATTGTTGTAAATATCAATTTTGAGTGAATTATCTTCAGTAGTTACTAAAATAACGCAGTTTTTTTTATTTCTGGAAATTACCGTTATATGGGAAGTGGGCGTGGTTACAGTCCGATTTCGTCCATTTTCAATACCAACCTACCTTGAATCAACAGAAATCTACATACCAAATTTCGTTGAGATATCTCAATTTTTGCTCGAGTTATCGTGTACACGGACGGACGGACAGACGGACGGACAGACAGACATGGCTTAATCGATTTCTCTATTCATTCTGAGCATTTATGTATACATTTGTCTATATCTATATCGATTCGTTTTGCCTGTTACAAACAACCATTATGTGAACAAAGTTATAATACCCTTGTGCACAAGTGCGCTCGGGTATAAAAACACTATACGGAGCAACCATTATGTTAAATTTTATTGAAATAATTTGCACCTTATCTAACATGCAAAAATTTCATACACTTATCGAACTAACTATAGATATAGTAGTTTGTTTTATTTGAGATGTCTTTTAACTTTAATTTTTTAGTGAATCTTTTGTGCCTTCTTAGAATTAATATTAATAAATAATTTGGAAAAGTGTCAACATTGTACAAATATCTCCGATAAAATTAAAAAAATTATCTGAATACAAAATTCCATCAAAATCGTTAGAGTCGTGTCCTAGAAACCTTTGGATTTATATACATACAAATTTACAGCAATTGATTATTTAAAGTAATGATACATATACAGTCAGTCAATAAAGTTTAGGTACAGCGAATCTTTTACAATACGGGCAACTATTTTTTTAATATCTTATTTTTCGATAATTTTTTATAAAAAAATGGTTAATTCTACAACAAAAAACCAATAAACTAGAGTTCCAAACCTTGTGCAAAATTAAAGAAAATTTTGCAAAATTTCATTCAAATGTTGCACTTTTTATTTACGCTCTCTAGAAAAAAGTTGAGTATGCAGTTTTTTAGCCCATTCAATTTTAGTATAACAAAGTGCAAGTTTGAGGTAGCTGGGACTTATCATTGATTTATAGCAATTTTTTGTTGAAGGTGTCGCTCATTTTCTCCATATAAAATAATGTTTGATAAATTTTTTATATTGAAAAAATGTGCGACACCTTCAACGAAAAAATTCCCCAAAAATCAATGGTAAGTCCTAGCTTCCTCATACTTGCACTTTATTATACTAAAATTGAATGGGCTAAAAAACTGTATACTCAGCTTTTTTCTAGAGAGTAAATAAAAAGTGCAATATTCGAATGAAATTTTGCAGAATTTTCTTTAATGTATATGTATGTAGTTATAGTTATATTAACTGTTATTCTTATTTTTACCTTCCTCTTATTAACTCGGGATGTAACTATGTAATATTGACGCGCCTAAAAGATGCAGCGATTTCTATTCTCAAGTTACATACCTGATGACAGTACGAATGACAGTTATAATAGGGAGGTTTTAGTTTTTTAAACTATAATTTTTTCATTTCTGATGAACTTCGATCCCAGCTGTATTATGCGATTATTCATTTCAATTTGAAGTAGTGTTTCAAATGAATTGATTAAAATTATATTAATGTAAACCTATTTAGCGGCCGCTGTGGTATAGTGCTTAGCAGAGCGCGCTACCACTCCCCAGGGCCTGGGTTCAAGCCCTGGTCATCGCAAAAAAATATAGAGAAAAACGCGTTTTCGCCTCTCGGCAGGCAATGGCAAACCTCGGCGTGATTTATGCCATGAAAAACAAAAAACAAAAAAAATAAAAATAAAAAGACAATCGCCGTTCGGAGTCGGCGAAAAACTGTAGGTCCCTCCCCTTTGTGTGACAACATCAAGGCGCACGCCACAAATCCGAGGAGCTCGGCCAAATACTTACATACATACGTATAAGCGCCAACCTATTATTCCACCTATTTAGTTTTCAGCTTTTATTTTGCGGAATTCAGCTTTTTTCTAGCGCGTTCTTAAACAAATCTGGATTTTTTAATCGAAAATAGTAGGCAGCACTGGCCTGCACACTTGTTATCGGCAAATCGTAGAATATGCAGGAACTGATGATTGTCGTTTACTAAAAAATTGTTGGCAAAGTCAATAAATGCAGTAAAATTACATACACAATTAGTATTTCATCTATAAAGTCTATGAAAACTATTAAAAAGTGCATAATTACTTTAGGATTCAATAAAAGTAGTGCTTTAGCTATCAAATATGGCGAAATTGTAAAAAGTCTCCGTGCCTGCACAAAACACATTTCAGGAAAAGAAAAGGAAGATAATTACTGAAAAATTTTGCCTGGCATTATTACAGCATATTTCTATATTGTAGCACTAACGGCATAAAATCGTTCAGACCACTTTCAAAATTACGGGTACATATGTATGTATTAGAGGCTGCATGAATTCATTGAAACTTCTAGCCAAACAGAGTACAGTAGATTTGAATATTTTACTTCACATACAAAACACTCAGCGTTTGGAATTTTGTAAGTTATGAATATACATTTTTGCTTCAAATGGAAGAATGTGAATGAATGAATGGAAAACATTCAAATCATTCAAACTCATTTCGGTAAAAGTTTTTTTCTACAACCAAGTTTTTTCGTGGATATTCATACAAAAAATTGTCATTTATTTCAATTCAATTTATTTGAATATTGTAATGTCGACACAAGTATCAGAACTGCTTTTCACTCAAATTCAAAAAAATTTGAAGCCCAAATCATTCATTCGCTTTGTATATGAATAATTCATAAGCCGTTTTGAATGCATTCATGCAGCCCTCTAGTATGTATGTATATGAATCTGTATAGTACATCAGTATATATGTACATATATCGCTAGCTTAGAGTGAAAAGTTGCTAAGTCCAATTCTTAGGAAAGCTCCCCTGCAAGAACAGTGACTATCATTTGACAAATCATTTGAGTGGCAAGAGTGATAGAGATTTCTGTCACTGGCTACCTACAAGTTTCTATCAAATTCTAAAGGGCAGTGTAAAAAATCTGATGTAAACATTTGTGTACATGTGATCTTCCGTCTTCCTCCGACTTATGGCATTATTTAGTTGTCTCTTTTTAACCAACGCAAAATTTGTAAATGTGTTAGTAAGGTAAATGAGAATGTGTTAGTTTCCATCACACAATTCTTGTAGGGTCATATTTTTATATAGGAACTAAGAGAAATTACAAATGCATCTTTTCGAAAAGGGTTAAGGTACTTATTTTATATTTACTCGTTTATATGCAACGAAAGGCAAATTTGCTAAATCCAAAAGATGCACCGATAATCCGATACGGCCAATATAATAGTGATTTCGTTTCTTCCAAAAAATATTGCCCTTCCCCGGTGCAAAATCCTCAATCCTGTAAAAGGGCATGTTTTTGCCTCTTGTCCTTGTCCAGCTCACGTACTTCATAATATTGTCGTTTTAGGCAACCATCTGATTTTCAGGGCAACCTTCTTCCCTGGCGAAGCTTCAAAGGGCAGAGAATGTGCGTTTTTGCCTTATAAGAGTGTGGCATTTTAAGAAACGAACATAAAATTTTAGCACCGTTTGCGCGAAAAGAGAAAGAGGCAATCAAATGGCGAGACTTTTTGTAAAAACGAAAACACCATAAGAGACATATTTTAATAAAATGAAATCCTTCTCATCGTTATGGAGTTTTTCTTTGCTTTAGACGCGCAAAATGCTGTAATCGAAATTTCTCGAAGTATGTACGTGAAGAGAATGCTTACGTATGAGAAGTTTTTTCCTTTCATGTAAAATTTTAGAAAAATGGACTTACCAACATTTCACTCTACGGCGATATGTATGTACATTCAAATGAATATGTAAATAATGACATACATATGTAAATATTTTAGTGCTTAACTTGCCACAAATATGTATACCTAGTATTTATAACTTTTATTTAGGACCATTCAGAATTTTCGTAGCTCTCACAAAAAAAACTCATTTTTTCTAATTTTCAGTTCGTTTGCATGGGCGGAACACCAAAGCGCATGGAAAACTTTGCACATTTCATAATGTCGGAAATAGGTTATAAATTACCCGCCGGTACAAAGCTGGAAGATATTAGCGCCTATTCATATCGATACTCAATGTACAAAGTAGGTCCGGTGCTTTGCGTTAGTCACGGCATGGGAACACCCTCTGTCAGCATATTGTTGCATGAATTGATAAAACTCATGTACCATTCCAAGTGCCAAGATCCTATATTTATACGTATTGGCACTTGTGGTGGTATCGGAGTTGAGGGGGGTACTGTTATCATCACCGAAGAAGCGCTCGATAGCCATATGCGGAATGCACATGAATTTGTAAGTAAACACTTCAACAAGTGAAATGATTCTCTTTTACTTAGTTCAATTAATTACTATGTTTTTACTCTCATTACCAGACGATCTTGGGTAAAACTGTGCTGCGTCCTGCTAAACTCGATAAGAAACTGGCACGCGAACTGAAGGCACTGGCCAGTGAGGATGATCCGTATGACACGATTATCGGCAAAACTCTATGTACAAATGACTTTTATGAAGGTACTCGTGGGCTGAAAAAGAAGTTGAGAATTTTTAGAATTAAATTAATAAAATATGCTTGTAGGTCAAGGTCGTTTGGATGGTGCTTTCTGTGAATTCACCGAAGCCGAAAAAATGGAATATTTAGAAATGTTAAGCAGCAAAGGTGTTGTCAACATCGAAATGGAGAGTACTATTTTTGCCGCACTTACATATCACGCTGGCATTAAGGCGGCGGTAGTCTGCGTTGCGTTATTAAATCGATTGAACGGCGATCAGGTGAGTTGCAAAAATGTATTTAAATTTTTAATGACAAGTGTATAATGCCTGTCGTTCAATTTCGTAATTACTTACATTATTTAAAAGTGCTTTACGCTAAAACTCCATCGCCAAAAATGCTAAATGAATTTAAGCAGTTTTTAGCGATTTTCGCGATTTTATCTTAAAAAAGTATCTCCAAAAATCTAAATTTTTTGTTAATTTTCTGGCGGATTTTAGCGATGAGTAAACTGTGTGAACTTTTTTTGACAACTCATATAGCCAAAATTGAGCGTATTTTGCATCGCTAAAAATCTCAACTTATCGCTTTAAAAAAGTCTAAAACTGGCGACTGAAAAAAATTGGTGCTAAAAATTTTTAATAAAAAACCAGAGCTAATATTTTTATCGTTGTTCGTTAAAACTATTCCACTATGTATGTAAAGAAACTTTGTTAATAATCGGAAAAATGGAAAACAGTGACGGAAAAAGAGTGATGAGGCCCGAATTGTATACTTGTTCAATATTTTGAAATTTATTGAAAAATAAATATAAATATGCTTTCCACTTTCGTGAGAGAGCTAATGAGTAAAATTTTTTTACAAAATTATTCCTCGTGATATTTTAATACATACTCCGATGTGAATTGTAAATTTTTTTTGTATTCAATTCAAAAAAAGTTGGGAAAAAATTGCAGACTTATGGCCTTATTCATAAAAAATAAAGTAGGTTTAAAGAGCTTTATAAAATGACGTTTTCATACATTTTTCAGTTTATAAACCTTTTTTAAAGCTACTTTATTTTTTATGAATAAGGCCATTAATATGGCCATGAAAAATAAATTTGGCCAAAAAATGCCAAAAGATTTGGAGGTTTAACTATGTATATGGATCTAGGTATTTCATTCTAAGTTGGAATCATATCGCCTCCGGGCAATGACCTTGAAATTGTTGAACAGTGTAATCAATGATTTGACTATGTAAACGGGTTGATTAACGAACGCAATTTGATAGGGATTATATTTATATGTAAACGTAGGTTTAGAAAATACATACTTGTATGCTTCCCTAACTCGAACTTCCTTTTGTCGAACAAACATGTAGACGCGTTCAAAGATCCTGTTTCGTTTATGTGAAAAACTTCCAAGAGCAAAGCTTTTAATCAATAAATTAATACTAGTTAACCCACATGGCGTCAAAACGCCAGCGTTTAATTCAATTCTTTAAACAGGTGAAACCCTATTCAAAAACCTCTAACAATATTCCTAATAATTAATCTAAACCATTTCTCAGTGAGAGAGGTCTCGCATGGTGTCGGTTTTCATTTAATCAAATTTCAAGTCTCCCAGTAACTTAAAAAATAAAACCTCTGCACATCTATGTAGAATCCTAGTTCTTTTATTTGACTTCTCATTTTGGAAATTCGAAATAACGGTGCAGATGTGATGACCTTAAAAAAAAAAAAAAATAGATGGCAACTCTAATTAAAAATATTATCAGCATATAGTTTTCTTAAAACTCTTTCGTTTGACACTAATATTTCGATATTGTATTTATGAATCTTTCGTATAAGTAAATAAAATTCGATTTTTCGGACAGGTGGCAAACTAAAATTTTTCGCCTGGCATTGTTACACATATTTCAATTAACTGATGAATTAAGTTGAATTGAATTTTTTTAAGCACATGGCAACTCTCCTAAATACAGTTTAGAAATAAATTATTTTCAAACCCATTTCGATTGATACCCATGTTTTGACAATCCATTTAACTTATTAAATAATTTGAGCTTAATTTTTTCAAAAAAAAACCAAATGTTCAGCTTAGAGATTTCTTAACGCTCGTTCTTTTGATAACCCTATTTTAAAATTGCATGTAACTTATGTATAATTAAACGACATACCACTTTCAAAACAGGCGGCAACCATCTTAAAAATTATTTTCTAAAAATTCATATAACTGATGAATTAAGTGGAAATTTATTTTTAAACACGTGACAATCCTCCTCAATTTAGTTCTTAAATAAAGGATTTTAAACCCATTTCCATTTATAACCATCGGTTAGTAACTCATTTAACTTATTAAATAATTTTAGTTTAGCCATTTAAACTGGGGCAACCCTCAAACACATCAAAAATGTTCCAAATTTTCAAATTAAGTATTTCTTGAAGCTCTTTCATTTGATATCCATCGTTAATATTTCATATAGGTGGCAACCCTATTCAAAATATTTTTAAACTACTACCTTCTTAAACCTCTTTTGCATGACACCCATATAGCGATACCTTATCCACTTATCAAATTCATTTCGATTGATACCCATATTTAACAATTGATTTAACATTTTAATTAATTTGAGCTTAATTTCTTAACAGGTGGCAACTTTTTTCGAAAAAGTAAAACCTTCTTGAACACCCACATCCTAAGCCCAAACGGTGTGGATCTGATGGCACTGATTATTAAATTATTTGAATGCAATTTTTTATCAGGTCAAAAATAAAATCGAACGAACGGTGCAGATCTTTTAGGCTGCACAATTAGACAATAGATAATTTGGATGTAACTTTTTACACAGGTGGCAACCCTCCTAAAACTCATAAAATATATTCTCAATGTGCAAACTAAGATTTCGTAACACTTTTTTGTTTTATATCGATAATTGAATTAAATTAGACTTCTCGAACAGGTGGAAACCCTATTAAAATTATGTTCAATCTAAAATCTTCTTAAATCTCTTTCGTCTGACACCCATATTGTTATACCTATTTTAATTACCCCATTGCCTTAATTAAAATTGAATTTGATTGTTTAAACAGGTGGCAACCCTCCTACACGCAGTAAAGAAATAAAGTATTTTCAAAACTACTGCGATTGGTACCCAATTAGCAAATATTGATTTAACTATTTAAATAATTTGAACCTAATTTTTAAACAGGTGGCAGCCCTCTTCAAACACTTTAAAAATATTCTAAACGTTCCAACTAAAGATCTCTTAAGATTCATTCGCTTGACATCCATATTTTTATACTTCATATAAATTAGACTTTACACACAGGTGGCAACCCTCTTGAAAATGTTTACAAACTACTACATACTTAACCTTTACCGTCTGGCACAAATACATATTTCTATTACCTAATTCCCCCAATTCAAAGTGAGTTTGATTTTTTTAACAGGTGGCAACCCTCATAAAGTTAAGTAAAGAAACAAACATTTTCAAAACTATTTCCATTTAAGCCCATTTTATAATAATTGGTTTAGCTTTTAAAATAATTTGAACTTAATTTTTTAAATGGTGGCAACTCTTTTCGAAAAATTTAAACCTTATTGCACACCTACAGCCAGAGCCCTTTGATTTGGCACCTCACTTTTGAAAATCGAACGAACGGTGTGGATCTGCTGACATTGATTATTAAATTATTTGAATGCAATTTTTTATCAGGTGGCAATTCCTTTCGAAAAAATAAAGCTTTATTGCACATCTACACGCCAATCGCTTTAATTTTGAACCCCATTTTTGAAAATCGAGTGAACGGTGCAGATCTTTTATGCGGAACAAAAAATGCCTTCGCGTATTATTTTGAACTTAATTTCTTAACAGGTGGCAACTTTTTTCCAAAAATTAAAAACCGTTTTGAACATCCACACTCTAAGCCCTTCAATTTGGTACCTCTATTTTGAAAATCAAACGGACGGTGCGGATCTGAGGGCATTGATTAGCAAATAACTTGAGTTCAATTATTTAACAGGTGGCAACTCTTTTCGAAAATATAAAACCTTATTGCACATCTACAGGCCAAGCGCTTTAATTTGACACCCCAATTTTGAAAATCGAGCGAACGGTGCAGATGTTTTAGGCTGCACAAAAAATGCCTTCGCGTATTATATATAATAGAGAGATGTTAGCATTTGATAAGATTTAAATCACTGAATTGGTTTGCAATATTGAAAGAAATATATTTAAAAACTTTAGCATATTAAGAAAAAAGTTACTTTGACCAAAATTCACACATATAAAGTCGAGCTTCGAGCTCTTGTTGTGTCAAAAAGTTGCCGAATTCACTTAATCGACTAACTTTCGACGTTTTCAACTAACCGCTTAGAAACAACTGTTCGAATAACCGCCCATTTTCAATTTTTCGTCTAGTGGATTTCTTTCAATAAACAGTGGTTATTGGCAAAACCCAATCGTGATAATAACAATCATTTTGTATTGAACAACTGTCCCTACTCGAATAATTTCGGTTTGTCGATTTTCAGATTATATACTCAATGGTGTGCGGTTACTCGAAAATGAATGGTTAGGCGAATTCAAGCGATTAATTGAATATCTGCTAGGCGACTATGGAGCTGACGGCCTGCCAGCCGAGCTATTCAAGTACGGCGGCGAGGAGCTGATGAGGTGCATGCATCAGCTCGTATGCAGAATATGGTCAGATGAACGCATGCCCGACGACTGGAATTTAAGTGTGCTCTGCCCAATCCACAAGAAAAACGACCCCGCCATACGCGCCAACTACCGCGGAATTAGCCTTCTAAGCATAGGTTACAAGGTCTTATCGAGCGTATTGTGCGAAAGACTGAAGCCCACCGTCAACGAGCTGATTGGACCTTATCAGTGTGGCTTTAGGCCTGGAAAATCCACCATAGATCAGGTATTCACAATACGCCAAATCTTGGAAAAGACCCGCGAGAATAGGATCGACACACACCATCTATTTGTCGATTTCAAAGCCGCTTTCGACAGCACGAAGAGAAGTTGCCTTTATGCCGCGATGTCTGAATTTGGTATCCCCGCGAAACTAATACGGCTGTGTAAAATGACGTTGAGCAATACCACCAGCTCCGTCAGAATAGGGAAGGACCTCTCCGAGCCGTTTGATACCAAACGAGGTTTCAGACAAGGGGACTCCCTTTCGTGTGATTTCTTTAATCTTATGTTGGAGAAGATAATAAGAGCCGCAGAACTGAACCGCTCAGGCACAATACTTTATAAGAGCGTACAATTGCTGGCGTATGCCGACGACATCGATATTATCGGTAAAAACAAGGGCTACGTCTGTTCTGCCTTCTCGGGATTGGATAGAGAAGCAAAGCGAATGGGTCTGGTGGTGAACGAGGACAAAACGAAGTATCTCCTGTCAGCACACAAACAGTCAGAGCATACGCGTCTTGGCACCCACGTCACTGTTGACAGTTACAAGTTTGAAAAAGTAGACGACTTCGTTTATTTGGGAACCAGCATTAACACCAATAATAATGTCAGCCTTGAAATCCAACGGAGAATCACTCTTGCCAACAAGTGCTACTTTGGGCTGAGTAGGCAATTGAGAAGTAAAGTCCTCTCTCGTCGTACAAAGATCACACTCTATAAGTCACTCATCATGCCTGTGCTGGTGTATGGCGCGGAAGCATGGACAATGAAAGCATCTGATGAGGCGGCTCTTGGAGTTTTCGAGAGAAAGATTCTGCGAATGATTTACGGACCTTTACGCGTTGGTGATGGCGAATATCGCAGACGATTTAACGATGAGCTGTATGAGCTTTACAACGATATAGACATAGTGCAGCGAATTAAAATTCAGCGGCTCCGCTGGCTTGGCCATGTCGTTCGGATGGACAGAAACGCTCCTGCTCTGAAAATATTCAACGCGGGCCGCGATGCTGGTAACAGAGGAAGAGGAAGGCCTCCTCTGCGTTGGAAAGACCAGGTGGAGAAGGACTTGGCTTCACTTGGCATTTTCAATTGGCGTCAGTTAGCACAGAAGAGAAATGACTGGCGTGCTGTTTTGGACTCGGCCAAAATCGCTTAGGCGGTTACAGCGCCAAATAAGAAGAAGAAGAAGCTAGGCGACTATGTACCGACAAAAAAGTTGCTAAACGAATAAACGAAGAGATGGAGAAGCGATTTTAACCAGAGCTTTAATAGAAGGTTGATGTGAGAGATTCCACTTAAGATGTCCACTTCCTCCTTCCTTTTCTTAACCTTAAAAATAAAATTTTTTCCCATATATTACACTGTACACTATCGACTTTTAAAACACTGTTCGCCATGATAAAAACATAGTAAGGTAAAACCATTCTCTCAATTCGTCGGCCATGATTTTTTTTTTAAGTTTGTTAACATTTTAACATCATATAAAATTGAGAGTAAAACAAGGAATTGTTCAAAGCTGTTGTTGTTTGAGATTGAAAATGAGAATGTGTGTGTGAGCTTGTGTCTAAAATTTTAAAATTAAAATGCTTGCAAACGTCAAGAATATGAAAAATTCCTCTCAGCGGTTCTACCTTCTTATGTTATTATCATGCTTTTCACTTTTGTGAAAAAAAAAACATTAAAAGAACTGCGGTAAGAAGATTGATATAATTCTCAAAACCACTGCTCTTTCAACTTCAAAAGCTCTTATTTACAGAGGAAAAGAAAGTGTTAAACATACACATAAAATTGGGGCACGTCCATTATAGGTATCATAGATGAACTCTCCATGCCTGGAAAATAAGTACCGAAGATATCATTTTCTATGCAGCTGTCCAGCGTTGAAGTTCGTTATTGGACCAGATATTTGTAAAACGAATAAGTAACACTATCTTTCCCACGACAAATCGATCGATTAATAAGA
The DNA here is from genome assembly GCF_013731165.1 of Rhagoletis pomonella. Lineage (NCBI taxonomy): Eukaryota > Metazoa > Arthropoda > Insecta > Diptera > Tephritidae > Rhagoletis > Rhagoletis pomonella. The sequence goes on from NW_023458558.1 coordinate 60,923,926, forward strand.
GTCTGAAAAGTTTGTGGAGTAGATTTGACTCTTCGTTTTCCCTATCATTTTATATTTCCTCTAGGCTTTAAGTACAATTAGGGTTGCCAACATTCAAAAAAATCTGAAAAAATATAGTACACTTTATATACATATAGTATTTTATTTAAAATAAATAGTAAAAAAGCTTTCTAAGTGTACATCTTTTATCTTTCTTATGCATTTCTCTTATCAAAAATATATTTCTTTGCACTTTTCGCAGTTTTTAACAAATCACTGTTAACTATGAAGAAGTAGTAATATAAATCAAAATTAAATTTGTTATTAGTAAGGTAATCGCTTTGTATCTCTAAGCTCGCCATTTAACACTCATAATAGAAAAAACTCTTTCTGTGAACGCCGAAGTTGCTGGAATAGAAGTAGAAAAGAAATAATTTTAAATAAATATCGGTATCATTTTTTTTACATGACAGGAATATTTAATTTAGTAATTTAATTTTAGTGTAAAGGTCAACCAATTCAATACAAAGTTTGTCTTGCAAATTACTGAAATATATTTACAACTGAAGAAATATAATCTTTTTTCTTCATCTTCATCTTCATCTTCATATTGCAAATCTACAGGTCGAGCCCTTTCATTTGACAACTCATCGCTTAAAATCGAACGAACGATACAGATTTTATGACTTGGTGTTAAATATTTAACGCCACCCTCTGCGGCAGAGAAATTTCGAATTCGATTTTCTAACATGTGGCAACTCCTTTCATGGAATTAAAGCTATGCTGCACACCGGGAGGGTGAGGCCTTTCATGTGAAACCTCACTTTTAAAAATCCAACGAACGGTACAGATTTTAGGATTTGGTGTTACTGGCCGTCTCCACAGGATAAAATTTATTGCTGCCCAGCTGTCATTTTGGTCGCTAGATATAAGTTATATCAGTGGTAATATTTGTGTGGGCTTTTTATATCTTGATATAAGCATTTGTAAGATAGCTTTGTAAATGTAAATGAAACCGGATTTAATCGCTTGAAAAATTTAGAAAATACGCTATTTTACATCCAAGTACATAATTACAAATATTTTAACAGGAAACAGCTCAATTTTTGCTTTTATATTAAAATAATAATGATGTTGCAGCCACGAAGTTTTCGTGCAAATGAAAATGTAGCTGCCAAACTACAAATTGCCGGCAATAGATGGCAAGATATAAGCTATGATATATATTGCTCTTGAAGAGCAATGAGCGGTCTCCATTGACTATTTATATTCTAACATAATATGTATCAAGATATAAACTTTATCTTGTAGAGACGGGCAGTTAGATATTTAACGCAACCATCTCCGAACTCGTGTAAGAAGTTTCACTTCAATAAGGCTTTAAATTGTTTCCTCTCTTGAAACCAGTATGGAATGAACTGATATTTTTCCTGTTCTTGCAACAAGGAATCCTTATCGATGGCCCCAAAAGCCAAAAAATGCATTTAAAATTTCCCGTTCTTGAGATTTTAATTTGGTCCCTTTTTCCCGTAATAGAACACAGGGTGTGCCAGAACAATGCTTGCCAGTTGAAAAATTTTGTTTCTGTATTTCACACGAAAAGTAATAATAATACATACATATATATGTCTATTCCTTTCAGGTCAACGCGCCCAAAGAAGTAATGCATGAATGGCAAAATCGACCGCAAACACTTATTTCACGTTATATCTGCAAAACGTTAGCGCAGAAGGGGCAGCTGAAATCGCTTTCTCGAGGATCAATTAAATCACCTCGGCGTTTTAAGCTGGTACAACAGGAGTCACAGGCGCATGAATAAGCTCACATAATCATTTATGTATATGTATCTATTAAGACGAAAAGCATTCGTTGCCAGATTGGCAACTTATGTACAGAATGTCTTTAAATCAAATGCATAATTTAGCATAATTATATAAAAAGTTGCATACTCCTTCATACATACATACGCACATAAAAAAAATGAATAAGTCATCAAAATTAAGAAGGTAAAATAATTGTTAGAACTACTCCATACAAAACATTCCAGAAAAGCGTTAAAAGACAAAAACTTCGCCAATGTTCAATAAAATATAAACATTTTTTGTAAAAATAAAATTTGGCAAAAAGTGAAAAGTTAATGTTAAAAAATCACATTGCTGAAAAGTTGAATACGCCGCTTTCTCCAAGCACGCATTGTAGGTCGAAACGCTTATTTATTTAAAACCAGCTTTAATACATTTTTAATAATTATTATTGTTTTTAATTAACTAGTTTTATTTAAAAGCAACGAAGAAAACATTTTACAAAAGAGATGCATCAACAAGTAATTTCATTATTTTAAGTGGGTACACGATGCATTTGGATACATACATTTGTACATACATATATATGAATTATGAATTTATGTATGGCTTTATGATGAATAAGTATCATATACCCTGCAGGAAAATCTAATGATTCCGAATTCATGCGATTTTGGTAGTACATTCACCCAAAATAAAAATGTTAAAGTTATGTTACTGTTTTATGCTTAATTCAAATTAAAAAAAAAACTATAAATCAAAGAAAGAAGCAAAAAATTTTGGCTCGAAGGTAGAGAAAAAATAGAACCAGGTTTTCGCAGAAAAATAATCGCATTTCAGCATAAACAGCACACTAGCTTTGTGAACACTCTATTTGCAATATTTTTATCTTTTGAAAGAAGTTTGAAAATTTAAATTAATTAACATAAGACAACGTTTGAAAATAATTTGACTGATGTAGACCGTGGTCGGTTGTTTTCAATATGTTTTAAGCATAAACTTATACATAAACAAACTAAACCAGCTGTTTTCATTTGTATCATGAGCAAAAAATTTAATAGCAGTGAAGTTTTTGAAAGAAAATAAACACCGAAAACAAAATTAAAGAAATTAAACTTTAATTCGAATGTAATAAAAACTGCAACAAGTAATTTGCGAACAAAAGTATTTTGAATCAGTTAATATTTTATTTTGCAATATTAAAACAAACTCATGATATCTTAGATTAAAAACAAAAACGGTAGCGCTGTACAAACGCTGCTTTGAGCGCAGCAAACTAATCTCCAAATCGGTTTGAATGTGAGAGGTGTTTATACACTACACCCAGAAAAAGTCAGTTAAAAATATTTCTCTTAGCACTTACGACTATAACCACGTCGTAAAGCATTTTTGAAAAAATATTACAATTGTAATCCAGACTTGCGATAGGTCGTTCACACAATTTTGTTCACAACGTTACCATTTCGCCAAAAATTCGTCTTTGGACGTTTTATGAATTGCACACTATATCTAAGTGTTCGTAGATATCAACTACCGATTGACAGTTAAAAAAAAATCTGGTAAAGCAAATTGAATTTCAGTTCGTACATTTGTTTTGAGTCGTGCTGAATTGAATAAAAGCGCCTCGTTTATGCGTATACGCGTGTGATAACTCCATTTTTTATATTTTGGGTTTTATTCAACAATCAGTGTTTTATTGATTTAACCTCCCGTTACTAACATGACTTTTACAACACGGTTACTAACATTGGTCTTTCAGGCCGAAGTGCAGTGAATGTTTATTTCCTCACATTACAGCGTGGCGACGAATAACTGTTACCCCGGTTTTTTTGAGAAATAAAAGGGTCCTTTATAGATTTTGCGAAAAAAGTATTTTATTGTTAAATTTCCACAGATTTTACTTTAGCTGTATTAATTAGTTATTAAATCTTAATCCCTGTTTACTTTTGCCAGCAGTTTAAACTTTGCGAGACAAAGTTCATTTGGCACGCAAGTCTTTTACAGGTGTATTTTTTCTTAGGCTTTAGCATCAACAAGATCATTGATGAACCGAAAGTTATATGTACAAAGAAAAGAAGTTCAAAAAGTTCCACTCTGTTGTACAGAAAGCTTTAAGAATGTGTTCGGTCTGTGAGACAGCATGTTAGTAACGGAAGGTTAATGAAAGTAGAAAATAATTACGAATAGAAATGATTTCTGTTATAACAGACTCACCGAAGTTTTAAATATTTCATTGAAAATGCAAGTGCGCTTACGTAAAAAGTGAAATGGAGTTATCATTTGTGTGCTATATATACCTGACACCACATATATGTATGTACATAAATTAAGCTAAATTGTACGACTCGATAACATCCGCATTGTCGACTGTCGTGCTGAAATAAGTAAACGACGAAAATCGTCGAAAACTTTCCAGTGCTGCCAAGTTTTTCCGTTTTAATACACTAGTCGAGTGGAAGTTTTAGGCAATTACGGTAAATTTCCGATACGTTTGGACTCTCGAAAAATGACTTGCATTCAACACGGCTCTCGCAATGAGGCTGATTATATCTGAGGCTACAAGGAATTACAGCTAAAGTTGACTTTAGCCCAAAATTTTTGAAAAATGTATGTGAATTATGCATTAAAGTACAGTTGGCCTCCCAATTTAAACTGTTATTTCTTATTGGCATGGATGTACCCTGTATATACATATACTATATATAGTAGTAGTGTAAACAGTTTATATGAATATTAGATGATTAAGACCACAGCATTTATGACGTTATTTTAATGAAATATACATGCATACATATAACTAATATTAAATAGAAAAATTGTATTGTTTATTGTCAAAAGACATTCCCAAAGAAGAAACCGTTGTTAAGCTGAATTTTTGTAAGCGTGTAAAATTTTGCTAAATAAATGGCATATTTACGCACATACATATCGTGGCCTGGGTAAAAGATTGTCGTATGTTAATTTCGGCAGGTTGTGGGAAATCGCTATTGAAGTTTGGAATGCAATTTCTCAAAAACGAGAAGATAGATTTTCTCCAAAGTCTCTGAAAATGTTACTAGCTCACAAAATTCTTAAATTATTTAATTCTTAATGTTTATTTTTAATTAGTTTTGAGTTTATGAAGTATTTTCTATAGTAAAATTTTGTCGTAAGCGTCATTTGTCCATAATATGGTAGCTACTTTTTATGGAATACGACAAAATGTGATCAAAACTCCTACCAAATTAACGACACTTTTTACTTAATATTTCGGACACTGAAGGAGATATCCAAAAATGGAGAACGCAATTTTTAAGATATTGACTAGTTCAATATGACTGTATCACCAACTAAATTTTTTCTCAATTATCGAAAAAGTTGTAGTCAATATCTCGGACACTAAACTGATAACACCAATCGACAGACCTTATTTCAAAATATATAACTGCATCTAGAACTAAAAATCGTCAAAATGGCGCTTACGACAATCTTTTACCCAGGCGACGATATGTGCGTAGTTTTAAAATATGCAGTTACATACATTTATTGTATGATGAAAACTTATATAAATATATTAATCGAATTGTACAACTCAGAGGGCAAAAAATTAATAATACCACAAAAAAACATAAAAAATTGCATACGAGGTTAAGTTTTCAAATATATTGTACTTATCGCTTTTTAAACTCACACTTTATTCCCCCTATTTGTATGTAGTGTGTGTAAAGTTAATTATATTCTATTTGTTAGTTGTAATATTTAATTGTGTATTTAAACGTTCGTTACTAATCTTATTAAATCAAAACTCTCTCATCCAAGTTATTATATTCGTATGTCTAGTTGGTCAATACATACATCCTATTGGCCGCATATACATATGTATATTAAATACATGCGGTACTTACTAATGTATGTATAATAAAACACTTCTTATGTAATAATATATGATATCAAGAACGAAAAATAAAACCGAAGCTCCATATCTGGATACACCAAAAACAACAAAATATGTGTTTGCTTTAATACAAGTATATGATATTAATTAATTTTGAATGTACATATGTAGAAATTTATCTACATATGGAGGATGGTTACGGGTGCACACAAAAGTGCCCAAAAGGAGTGCCCAAAAGCGAATTCCGCCCCTCTTTTCCGGCAACACAGAGAGGAGACTACTACTTAGTAAAGAGAGAAAGTTCTTCGCAAAAATACTTCCGCCACACAGAAGGAGAATTTTACTTAGTGAGGTTCGTAATCTCTAAGCGCGGCCAAAGGCCGCCTACGCAGAACCAAGTTCTGCGCAAAAATACTTCCGCCCCTCTTTTCCGACAACACAGAAAAGAGAATTCTACTTGGTATGGATTATAATCCCTAAGCGCGGCCGAAGGCTACCTACGCAGAAAGAAGTTCTGCGCAAATATACTTCCGCCCCTCTTTTCCGGCAACATAGAAAGGAGAATTCTACTTAGTAAGGGTTATAATCCGTATGCGCTGCAGAAGGCCGCCTACGCAGAAAGAAGTTCTGCGCAAAAATACTTCCGCCCCTCTTTTCCGGCAACACAAAAGGAGAATCCTACTTAGTAAGGGTTATAATCCGTATGCGTGGCAGAAGGCCGCCTACGCAGAAAGAAGTTTTGTGCAAAAATACTTCCGCCCCTCTTTTCCGGCAACACAGAAAAGAGAATTCTACTTGGTATGGATTATAATCCCTTAGCGCGGCCTACGCAGAAATAAGTTCTGCGTAAAAATACTTGATGGCATTTCCGAACTTTGCGTTGATGGAGTTAATCAATTTGGGCACTGAATGGCTCATTTATAAACTCATATGTAGCTTAGAAAACAATGCTATAAATTTTGTGATGACACGAAGGCAACATTGATTTTTAGTTTAAGTTGACATAAAAAGGACTTTATGACTTGAAATTGTAATTTTTTTTTTCAGTCAATATAATAAAGACTCTTAACAGCCGTAAAGTTAATATCGAATTGTGTGTTTCTTTGGAGGTATTTCTAAATTAAGATTTTTTTGGGGTCGAAAAGAACTTTTTGCTTTGAAATCTTATTTTGAATATCTTTTTGGAACAAATTCAGATTCTAAAAGGACTTTATCTGGCCACGCTGTTGACAATTAACATTTCGAGAAAGTAGCGAATTCCGACGATGTACAGTGGGGTAATTGATGTCGATATTGGAGATTAATTCAAAAAATGAATTTCAAAGTACAAAAAAGTTTGTAGTACCAAATGATAGAAGATGAAATTCTACATCAGTATATAATAAAATATTTGGCCAAAAATTTACCGTTTTCTTGTAATATACTCTTAAAATCGTCGCTTTTTCCTTTTTAAGTGCGCAAAGTGATAAAAGGGAACGGATTTTTAGGGCCTAAAAACTTATAAAAAAGGCAAAATAAAATAACGAAATTGGCTGGAAAAGGCAAAATAAAATAGCGAAAAAAGCAGGAAAAGGCACTAGGTATTGCAAAAAATGCAAAAAAAGGCAAAACAAAATATCGAAAAGGCAGGAAAAGGCACTAGGTATTGCAAAATAAGCAAAATAAGGCACAAAAAAAATACAGAAAATACGAAGAACAATCTAAAAATACATTTATTTTAGAAATGTTTATATTACAAGTAAAAAGAGAATAACTATAAACTAGTTTCATTATATGAAAAATTTGTACTTTGAATCTTTGACTATTTTATCCTTTCTAGTTTTTAACTCATAAAACTTTAATCTGTATAGTTGTAGTAACATTGAAGCACAAGATGTATTTTGAAGTTTTCTGGCAGCATTTTCATTAGATTATCGCGAAGAAAAGCCTTGAATATACTAAATGTGCGCTCGACGTAAGTTGATACAAGTTGAGCCCAATTTAAATATGGAACGTTTGAAACGTTCATATTATCAGGAATAAGGGCATTTTCCTCGCCCTTTACAATTGTATCCACACCCCTTATTGTCTCCAAGCCTACGTTACCTGAGAAAACGGCTTTGAATTTTTCCAACACCAATTTGGCAAGAGATCCCTGCGCTTCTATAAACCGCATGGGCATGTGAATATTTTTTAATCTTTAAAAAAAATTGTGAATGCTATAATCCCTTTTTTAAAGGTAAAAAAGGCAAAAAAAGGCAACATCAAATGTGTATATTTGGAATCAGGGAAAGCTAAATCGTGGACATTCTTTTCTCTTTAGCAGAAAAAAAAAGACAATTTCCATAAAATCCGTTCCCTGGAGATAAACGTTAACCGAATTCTAAGTTTTCTTTAAGGATAAATCAAAAAAGGCAGTAGAGCCTTCTGTTGGCCTTATTTTTCTTTTACCATGGTTGTAAGTATTTTATTTTATTTTTTGTTAAAAGGATAAAAAACAAGGGGGTTTTTACTAATACTACATACGTAGACATATAGTTGTGAAGTAGGTGGGATCAAGCAAAAGTGTTTTCTTTTACATATACCTTGAACATTATAGCTGAATTCTGTGAAAAAAAGTGGCGGCATGTCTGCGCAGTTTTTCAGTATATCGATTTATATAATAGTAGCAGAGCACCCGACGTCGTTCGGGGTAAACAAATCAAAATATAAAACAGTAATACAAATATTCAGTTCAGCATAAATTAAAGGAGACAAACTATTTTCTTTGTTAACATTAAGGCATACTTATGAGCTATACTTTCAGCTTTATCGTGCTTTAACTAATATATATTGATCATCACTTGTACTACAAATCTTGTTCCATTATTAATACTAGGTGGATTAAGGTAACGATCAAATTTCTAAATTAAAATTATTCTACTACGGTGCATTCCGTTTAGCTGCCTATTCGATTAGCTGTTTAATGTACAGCTGCACTTTTGTGGTAGGATGCTTAACTCGGAAGGAGGTTTATTCATTAAGAATGAATCTTTTTCGTTTAACAGCATCGCGGGATTAAAAACGATTTAATTTCAAAATAATCTAAAGATGGTAAGGTTTCAAAAAAAAAACACACACACAGTTTTAAATATCCAAGTTATCTAATAGATGAATACATATATGTATATCCACCTTTTACAAACTCATTTATACATACTTTACTCTGAACACCTCCCATAGATACCTACGTCTGAATACCAAATTTCATGTTCATGTGACTTATGGTTCCGAAGTTATAGCTGATAAAATATTCCACGCCTATGGGATGTACCACGCCCCCTTTTACAAACTCGTATATATATACCCTCCTAAAAGCACCTACCATTTGCATGCCGCCATACCAAATTTCAAGTTCATGTGACTTATGGTCTGGAAATTATGGCTGATTAAATTTTTCACGCCTATGGGAGGTGCCACGCCCCCTTGTCGGATCTCAATTTTTTTCACCCTATTACAGGCCTAGGTGTCATGGCAATACTCTGCCAAAATTTTGTTCGATTCTGTCCGTCCGTTTAGACTGCAATCTGGCGCATACATACATATATACATACTTTCACAAATATATAGTATATATATATATATAACCTGGTTGGTGAAATATACACGAAATTCTCGAGGTAGAATAAAACCTCGACCCTATTAAGCTGGCATTTGTGGGCACTCTTTTATTTATATATAAGGAAAATTTGAAAGTTAGGGGGTGCTCGAGCACCCCCTTGCCCCTACCTGGCTACGCTCATGCCAGTCATTTCTCTTCTATGCTAACTGACGCCAATTGGAAATGCCAAGTGAAGCCAAGTCCTTCTCCACTTGGTCTTTCTAATGCGGAGGAGGCCTTCCTCGTCCTCTGTTACCAGCATCGCGGCCCATGTTGAATAGCAGGAGCGTTTCTGTCCATTCGAACGACATGACCAAGCCAGTGGAGCCGCTGAATTTTAATTTGCTGCACTATGTCTATGTCGTTGTAAAGCTGTACGAGGCTCATCGTTAAATCGTCTGCGGCATTCACCATCGCCAACGTGTAAAGGTCCGTTAATCTTTCGCAGAATCTTTCTTTCGTAAACTCCATTTTCATTTTTTTTTTTGTTTTCATTGTCCATGCCTCCGCGCGAGTGTGATCTTTGTACGACGAGAGAGGCTCAGTCCAAAGTAGCAGTTGTTGGAAAGAGTGATTCTCCGTTAGATTTCAAGGCTGACATTATTAGCCGTGTTTTATTTGTCCAGAAATTTAAGCTATTAGCTTATTTTGTATGGAGGACTTACCCAACATAATTATATTGGCTTATGAAAACCTATCTTGGCTTGTATATTGAACAAGAGGCATTGCCATTCAGCATCAGAAATTTTCTCCTTCAGCCAAACAGAAAGAGGCAAAAACTTACTTTGACACTTTTTGCAGTTAAACAACTGTCAAAATTAGGCTAACATAGGAAATAAGCTAACTTCGATTTATTTGACCAAGATTTAGCTATTTGCTTGCGATGGTTGAATAAAACATGCCTATTTTGGTGTTAATGCTGGTACCCAAATAAACGAAGTCGCCTACTTTTTCAAACTTGTAACTGTCAACAGTGACGTATTTGCCAAGACGCGTATGCTCTGACTGTTTGTGTGATGACAGGAGATCAGCGTTCGTGCTCCTGAAACTCGATCCGGGAGTAAAGCTGATGCCACATAAAACTTTTGCTGTGCTTTACGTGACCGATTCGCTTTGACAGATAAGATGAATTGTATAGAAATGCACAAAGCATGCCACATAGATCGTTGAAGCTGCAGCGCGAAGCGAAAACATGGCCAACTCCCATCTTTTTGCGCGCTTTGACAATCAGCCGGTTTAATATTTATTTTGTTTCGTCCAGATTCGAGTTTTCATGCAGAAACATAATATATAAAATCCACAGCAATTTTGACGAGTAAAAAAGCAGTACAAAATTGTTTTCTTGGCGTTCATTGTGGCATACCTTTTGCGTCTGGCGCTTTGCTGGCAAATTTATAAATGTCACGCAAAGCTGCAAAGTTTTATCTGGCATCAGCTTAAATGACTCGAAAAATCGGAGCAAAAACGAAATTTTTGGGAGCAGATTAACATTTTTTTATTAAATAGTGTAAGGGAAAATTGTAGTTACTTTTTCAATTCTTCAAATTTTTTTCTATACTAACACATTATTTTGCATATGTATCGTCGCTGCGCCAACAAAAACAGTAATGTGTTTTTTAATAACTTTTCAGGAGAGCAAAAAACTAATTACTGGTGCCAATAGGCAATATTTTGCAAAGTCGTATTAAAAAACAAATCATATTAAAAATATGTTATTGATTTATGGAAAACAAATATTTTTTTTACCAATTACGACGTGATCAACACTTACGCCGCTTTAAAGCACAAATCTGTTTTTATACACGATTTAAATTTGCTTTTAGCGGTAGGGAGTCGTATGAAATTTGTACATAATACTGCCGGTAGCCCTAGATGCAATGTATAGAAGTTGAGGACTCGATTAATTAACTGCCCGTTGCCCCTGTTATGTAATGGAAAATGGTCCGAAACGTTTTTATTGGATTTTCGTAATAAAAATTAATGCAAAGTGGTGAGTGGACACATATTTTGTACAAACCATAAAATTGCCAGAGATGCGAACTGTTTTTTCGGTCAGCGTATTACTTGACCCAATGCACTATTTCAAAGTTTCGATGGGTGATATCCAATGAAAGCTCGTATGTACAAGAAATAATTTCTATATAAATATAATTGAATTTTTATTAAATGCTTTCACATTTGTATACATTAAGCAAATTTGCATAACATAGTAAATTGCATAAAAATTTAAGAATTTATCGAGGTAGATTATCATAAAACGAATGGAAATCTTTGCGAATATATTGCTTTAGCGTTTGTTTTAAGGCTGTTTTGTTTAGATTGACGAACTTTTTGAACCATTTTACAATAGCTCCGTTTCGTATTGCTGTAATAACAGTGCTCATTTTCGTGACAAAGATGTCCAGCACTCGGCATGACGCAACTTGAATTTGACTTAAACATTTACATAAAGCAATCCTCTGATACTGCTTACCAGTGCTTCCCCAGCATTTTTACTTGGCCTTATAGTTGTAAAGTTACCAGGAACACTCGTAATTAAAAAAAAATGTATACTCTAAATAATTAACAATATAAAGTGGTGATGACCTCGCTTGTCGCATACGACTTGTGTAGTCCATTGGTGAATATATCGGTGGACTGGATACATTTTCTTATGTAGAGTGGACGCTGTCTACCTCCATACTTTGTACCTTTGTTAGATGTCAAATTTAAATTGCAAGCGATCAAATTAAATAGTAGAATCTATGTTTAATTTGGATAAGCGGTTTGCTTATTATCCGGAAAGGAGTTTTATTTCGGAAGAATATTCGCAACAACCCTGTTCTAAACCAAAAGATATATAAGGGAACGGCAAATCCAGTAATGGCAATACATAGATAGTGTTAATAAAATATGCAATAAAAAAATTTACAAAAATCACATAACTGTTTTTGTTGGCGCAGCGACGGTATGTATGTATATGTATATGTAAGTATATACATATGTATATTACAAGTAGGTTTTTAATTCATTACATTGTGTTTACATTGTAATTGCCACGGCGTGCTTGTAAATCAGCTTAATCTCTAAATAATATTCAAAACGAACTTTCCACCAATAAATTTATATAAAAAAAAATAAGTAAATTATCAGACGGCGTCTAAATTTCTGACCTTTTGTTTAACTTTAAACTGTTTCGACATTAAACCTGTTCCTGTATTTATTTTAAATGCGATTCATCTCTGAACGTTTTCATTCGGCAGCAGCACTACTGTGCGATAAACAAGCTAGCGCCAACATACCCAACACACATTTAGGTTTGAGCTCAACTTAAGGTTAAGTTGAGAACTAAGTATTTCCAACGTTGTTTCTCAACAGTACCTCAAGTGGAGGATCATAGCGTTCTCAACAAAAAGGTCATTTTTCTTTGTATGAAAATAGAACAGTTTCCCAAGTTGAGAAAATGCCAGTTCTCAACTTGAACTCCAATGTGATTCTTCAATTGGTCTCAAACATATTACTGAAATAGTAAAATAACTTATACCTTTTTAACTGAGATGACATACATACATAGATGAATTTAAATATTTTTTATTTCATTCTCCTTTTGTAATATGCGCAGCAGTTGAGCGTAACCGTTCCAAAAAAATCAGTGATCGTTATGCGTCTTCTGAACGGCTTGATGTCAATTTCAACTCTCTGAGGTACACACCAACATGTTGTCTAAAATTATCAGAAAAATATTACGATCATCTTACACGGAACTATTTAGTTGATCAGAAGTACACAACAGCGCGTTCAGAAGGCGCAATCGCAGCAGTTACTGAGTTGTTGCGTCTTCTGAACGTGTCCAATAGTTCACTTCACAGAACATACTCCTAGAGTAACTGTGCCACTTGATTCACTTCGCGTTCTATTTTGTTTGAAGACTATTTGAGGATTATTTACTTTTTGTTGGTAATTTTCCACGTTATATACATAAATAGCTTTAGTTTTTCACTTTATTATTAAAAATTCGTTTCTCTATCACTTTTTACGTATCTCCACGCGCAGTTAGAGATGAATTGGAGAATTATGTTGGATATCAACTTGAGAACTATGAATTTTTTCATGGTTGGAGAAATATTTTGTTGGTGTTTGTTGGGTATACTCTGCCAAGTTGCTAAACATATACGTTTCCAAAACATTTTTCTGGTCCTTAATCAATCCCCTGCCTTGGGAAATAAAAAGTGATTCCGCAAGGAATGTTAAGGATTAAAAGAGACAACTTCTGTTAACCTTGCTATACAAAACCATGGTGGTTTCATCAGAAATTATTGAGCAAAAATTTAAGAAGTTACCATATTATTTTTAATAACTTCTTAGACAGCCTTATCATGAGTTTCATTTTCCTCGAACCGGTTCACTTTTCACTTATGGTTTCCATGTATTTACTATGGGGAGGATTAGAAATTTTCGGGTGAAATTTTTTCGGGTGAAACTCGGGATAAGGCACAATGTGAATGGAAAAAAGTGAAAAAATTGTAGCTATTTTAAGTAAAGCGGGGTAGTGAGTAGATTTTTAATTTAAAAAAGAAATCGATACTTCGTTTTGTCCTCGTTCACTACCAGACCCATTCGCTTTACTTCTTTATCCAATCCCAAGAAGGCAGAACAGACGTAGCCCTTGCTTTTACCGATAATAGCGATGTCGTCGTCATACGCCAGCAATTGTACGCTTTTGCTCAGTTAATAGTGGTATTCATCTAAACCGATAACTTTATCAAGCAGATAATCTTATAAGTTTACGCACTCTGTTACATGAACGCCCCACACTCTGTTTTCGTTTTCACATGCGACAATAGTCGTGTTTTCTTTGGTTATAGAGCACAGTATCACTAACTTTATACTAATGGCACGAGGACAAAGAAATTATAGAAACTACCTCACTAAATTGGAAAAAATTATATTTACGAGATATCGATTTAAATAAATGTACATATAACATAAAGGCTATTTATTTGAAGCAAGTTAAAAGAAACAATGACAGAATGTCTGTTTGAGTATGAATTCATTTGTCACGGCTACCAAACTTTGCGAATTATCAGTGAAACAAAACAAACAGACCGGATAATAATTGAACCAGATCTCTATCAGGATCATATCGTTGTTGAATTTGCGTGCAAAATTTGTATGCGGATCCCGATTATTGCCTAAGAAAACATAGCTAGAGTTGGGACAGAGTTGCATTGTCTTCAGTTTATCAAGTTTATTCAGTGAAATCGCTGGATAAATTTATCAGAAATGTGTAAACGAGATTCCATACAAATTTTGATAGTTCATTTATAAGGTTTACACAATTATAAGTTTATACGGTTTACAATGCATTTATAAGGTTTGAGGAATACCCTTACTATTTATTGATGTGTATATATATACATTTATATTTTTTTTTACCCTTCATACAGCATAGCAATTAGGTACATAATTACATTATATTCTTATGGCGTTTTCTTTTCTCGAAAAAAATGTCACCTTCTCATATGGCAACATTAACAGAGTGCAACATTTTTAAGAAATAGCACGCAATATGCATGTGAAGATGCTGAGAAAAGAACACGAAAACGCGACAGTCCTGGCGCAGGGCAGAATAAGTGCAACATTATTTCGAGAAAAGAAAACGCTATTAATGAAAGGACTAACCTTGTAGCTATCATTGGAGGTCTAATATTCTTTTGCAATGAGTGTTGATGATGTTGATGTCTCGGTTTCATTGCAAAAGAATATTATACCTCCAATTATAGCTTCAAGGTTAGTACTTTTATTAAACAAGAAAAAGAAAATACACTCCTTTCCTAAAAACAAACCTAATGAGTAATAAAATTATAGTTAAAAAAACACCAACAACACGCTTTTATTACAATACGAACTAAAGAGAAAAAATTATTTATTGATTTAAAGATTCGTTAAATAAGGCTATGAAGTTCCCTAACTTGATGTAATTTAACCTTTTAAACTAGCTTAAAATAGGATTAAAGTTATTGGCACATAGTTATAGTCGAAATAAAGTCCACTGAAAAGTTAGTTGCAGTTATTTTTTACAGGCATCCCATTGGAAACATACAGCACCCCATTGGTAGAGGGATTCGGGTGTACGAATTTGTTGTAACATCAGGAGTTGAAGACTTGCTCTAGTTGCTAGTCTCTTAAAATTTCCTCCAATCACGTCGTAAGCAGATTTCCCATGTGAACTTGCAACAATGTTCAATTCTGCCATTTCCTTGAAGGGATTTTCATGATTTCAGACCTTTAGTAAAGTTAATATCATTTATTCATATTATTTTTGTTTTTTACACACCTCTTCTCTTTCAAAAATATACAATTTCATAAAATTTCAATGTCTATTTATCATATTGCTCGAGCGTTACACGTAGGGTTGCCATATTCTGAAACGGAGAAAGGAGTACATTTTTCTTTTCGATAGAAAAAAAGCAGTACAGAACTTAAAAAAGGAGTACGATTTTTGTTTTAATTTTTTTGTGCAATTTATTGTTACAAATTACCATTATATTGGTACAAACAAACACGGATATCATAGAAATCTTTTTCAAAGCAACAATAAATGTTAAAAATAAATAACTAAATTCTACAAAAGAATTCCAGGCTATTCCTGAATGTATGGCAATTTTTTTAATTTATAATTTAAAATTTTTTTGATTTTTATACCCGAGCGCCCTGCACCTGCCTGCCTAAGTAGTGTTTGCCACAATATGAATGGCAAAGTACAGGGCGTAAAGTAATAACTGTCGCAAAGGTTTTTCGAAAAATAAAAGAGTCCTTTAAAGATTTTGCGAAAAAAAAGTATTTTTTGCTAACTTTATAAATAGTTTACTTTCATTTTATTAATTAGTTTTAAAACTTTAATCTTTATTTCCATTTGCCAGCATTGGGAGATAAGTACATGCTTTTTTCAGGTGTATTTTTTCTTAGATTTTGTGTAAAAAAAAGAAAACTATAGGTATAGGATTGGTCGAATAAATGGCCTCCTAGTCACCAGTTCCGAGTCTGAGTATGAGTTTCGATTGCTGAGTATGAGGCCTTATGCTGGACAAAAGCCGGAGTATAAAGGAGCCAAATGGAGGAAATTAGCCTATGGTTACAGAAGATATCGTCACTACACACGAATAAAGGCGCGCTAGTGTTTTGACGGCGAAAAAAGGCGCGTAAAAAATTTTGCGAAAACAGATGCTTATGAAAAACTTCGGCGAAGTATGTTAAGAGTCTTTGACGTTGAAGTTTTTTTATGCGTCTTTTTTCGCCGTCATTTTTTGAGCTCGCGCCTTTATTCGTGTCTAGTGACGATATATAATAAAGTAACCGACGAAGACTTGCGTGCCGCTTGAGCTTTTCTCTCAAAGTGTTTACCGCTGGTAAACGCAAATGAAGGTTAAAATTTAAAAACTTATTAATAAAATTTAAGTAAAATCTGTGGATAATTAACAATAAACTACTTTTTTCCCTTCCCTTTTATTTTTCAATAAAACCTGTGCAGCAGTTATTATTTTACGCCCTGTATATGATAAAATATTAATAGCTGGAAAAAAGAGTACAAAAGAAGTACAAAACTAAGAAAGGAGTACATTTCCGTTTTTTTTTTTTTTGAGTACAAGGGAGTACATTACAATAAAAAGGAGTACGTTTACTCCCAAAAGCAGTACGTCTGCGCATTAGTAGCCCATTACGCCCATTTGGGTACTCAAAGTTGACATTATAGACAATGCTTTTATGTACAAATAAAAATTTTTTTCAATGCTATAATAAAAAAAAAATTAGAAGGAAAAATATTTACCTTTTTTTTGGTTTTTTATACGTTGCACATTAATGTAAAAAATGTACAATTAAAGCCCATAATAAGACGGTAAAAATGTATTTTTTATCATAAAGTTTTGGTAAAAGCATTCCAAGATATAGCACTTTAAAGAAATGTATGTATGACGTTTTCTTAAAATTTAAGTCCCGTGTAAATAGGCAACCCTACGTCGTACCGGCAAAATATGCTGCACGTATATTCATGTCACCTAGACCTTCAATCTCTTCAACTTTCGTCCAAATCCTGACGACGCGCACAGAGGGAGCCGCGGTGACATGAAATGCCTCTTATAGCGTCATCGAGCCTTGAGTACTGGAGCTATTATAGACCCGATTATATTGGTCGATAGGCAATGAGTTAAGGAGCTCGATGGTTTGCAAAAATGAGAATTTTTAGTTGTATCACCTTAGATCTAGGTGTGCGTAATGTAGGTACTTGCTTGATACAGGAAAGCAATATATTGAAAAATTTGCAAACCGGCCCAAGATTACGCCCTTTTCATATAACAGTAAATTTCAGAATATCTCGCAATTTATGAACGATTTGCATGGGACATTGTTTTATCCTTTAACCATCCTTGGGAAGTTTGCAGCAGATGTCCGAAATTAAAAAATAATGGTTCAGCCGTTTTTGAGCTTTGTGAACAGAAAAAACGTCTTTAAAATATAGACTAAAGTATAGAATACATTTTTTTCTTAGTACTTTCAAATCGGTGCAGCCCACGTAAATCTTAATATTTTCCCAAAATATGTATTTCGGCGAAAGTCTTAAAATAAAATAAATTTGATAATGTCGTTGGAAAAATAGTAGAGACGAGATAGTGATGCACCCTGATGTCTATAAATTTATGGATGGCAAAATGCGGGTAAATTAATTTTTTACTTTTTAGTTTACGTTTTTGTGTAATAAAAGATTGTATTTTAACAATTTTTACTTTATATATTCATAGACTCAGTCACCATTGGCCCATTGTGCTATACCCATATGTCTTGCATTGTACAACATTTAAGTGTTTAAAATCGGTAACTAGATATGTATTAAAATTGATAAAGTGCTGCTTTGAAGTACACACAATTTTTTGTGTCTTTCTCTTATCACTGCGGCACAACAATCAAATATATTAAAATATAAATAACAAAGGTACAATGCACCATTAATCTAGTAATCATTTATAATAAACATAGATTCGATTTTTTTGTATTTAAAGTTCATGCGTACATTGCCCAGGGGCAACAGCAATGTTGTTGATAGACTTGTAATTACAGTTATCAACGTAAAAAATATCGGATCTTTTTTTGCTACAGAATAATTGTGACTCCCACCAAAACCTTTTTCGCTTAGTTGAGGGTCATTTATGATAACAACTTCTCGTAAATCGCATGCCTCTGAAAATACACATATATGGGGTATTCCTTCGTGGAGGAGGGAGGAGGCGTCTCATTCACAGAGAATGGGTGCGTTCATAAGAGCTAGCTATTTAGCTCAAGTGATTCGAAACTGCTGGCAACAGTAACCCAAAAATTACGTCTTAGAAGCGGCTTGATGAAGATGCTGTTAAATGAGCAGCTGATAAATGTAAACAAATGAAATTTCAATAAATATAGATAATTGAGACATTATTTTTCATATCGAACACCAAATTTGGTGTCACACTTTCGATTGCCTTCACATTTTTTTATGGGTTCTACACACGAAATAATAACACATGTTCGAGGAAATTTAAAAAAAAATTTTTTTTTTCTCTGGAGATATGATCAGTCAAAGTCTGCATTTTTTCGTAATTCTGACTAATCGTGTACTTCTTCAAATTGTTGTATCTCGGGTTCGGCTCATCATGCTACAGACTTCATCTAAACGTCGTCTTAAATCTAAAGAAACGGGCTTAAGATTTCTATATACAAGAAGGCCAAGATTGTTCTAAAGCTAACTTAGCTATTAACAGCTTAACTTTTTGAAGTTGATTTGCATAGTGAAGACCAGTAAATTAGGGATTTGAAATTATACCATCGTAATCCTAGTTTAATTATCTATAAAAAACGTGTGTTTAAGCGACTTATGCATTTCCCGCATAAACAAAGAACAGCGAAC
>NW_023458558.1:60943125-60963328 GCF_013731165.1 Rhagoletis pomonella
GCAGCCTACGGCAGCTAGAGCATGACTCCTCCAGTGGAGTCGCCCCAGCTCATTTCCACAGCAGCCTACGGCAGCTAGAGCATGACTCCTCCAATGGAGTCCCCCCAAATAAATCCCAGCTCATTGCACAGCAGCCTACGGCAGCTAGAGCACGACTCCTCCAATGGAGTCCCCCAATTAATATATATGGTCACCTTTAAACCTGGTCTCCCGCTCTCCCTCAGCTAAACAACGTGGTTCAAAAAAATGGGGGTTTATCAAGAACTATTTTTAGAATATTTTTCTATGTGACGAGATGGTTTATTTTGTGATAATCAACAATTGCAAAAAGTAAAATTTTATTGCGGATTCCGAAAGAATGCCTATCCAGAAATAATATTTGTACAGCAAGATTTTTCTGTAAGGTGGCATACCCCTAGAATTGGGCGTGGCAATTGCAGGACTAAAATTAGCAAAACGAAGATTTTATTGCAGATTTAGGCAGAATATCTCTCCGTTAACAAAATTTGTTCCACAACTTTTTCAATCCAAGAATATTCTAGAAATGGGCGTGGCTATATTAAAACCAAAGGTCATAAATCTAGTGTTGATTCTCACAAAATAAACCATCTCGCCATAAAGAAAAATATTTTAAAAATAGTTCTTGATAAACCCCCATTTTTTGAAGAATTAAATAAGGATTACGATGGTATAATTTTGAATCCCTAATTTATTGGTTTTCACTATGCAAATTAACTTCAAAAAGTTCAGCTGTTAATAGCTAAGTTAGCTTTAGGACAATCTTGACCAATATACACAAATATTAAGCCCATTTCTTTAGCTTTAAAACGACGTTAAGATGAAGTCTGTACAATGTAGAGAACCCGAAATATAACGATTTGAAGAAGTACATGATTAGCTAGAATCACGAAAAAATGCAAACTTTGACAGATTATATATCCGAAGACGAAAAATTTATAAAAATTCCTCGAACACGTGTTAGCTTATTTCATGTGTGGAACCCATAAAAAAAAATTAAGCGAATCGGAGCCCTGACATAATTTTTTTTATGAAATCCGTCCGACTTAAAAAAGAATGGCTCATTGCGCTATTTGAAAAACTGCGCCATTTTTTGAAACAATCGTTAATAAAAAAGTGTATAATTGTAAAGCAAACGACTTAATAAACATATATTTAGACATGTGGCAACCCCGCTAAATACAGTTCAGAAATAAAGATTTTTCAAACCCCCTTCGATTGGTACCCATATTTTATTATCTTAGAATATAATTTGAATTTAACATTTTAAACAGGTTTTAATCCCGTTCCAACACCTAAAAAATATTCTTAGCGTTCAAACTAATGATTTCTTAGCACTCGTTCGTTTGACATTCCATATATTTCGTATAAGTTCTGAATAAGTAAACTATAATTTATATATTTTTTAAATATTTTTTATATAATTTTTAAAAAGGTGGCAAATGTTTTCAAAAAAGTAAAACCTTATTGCATATCTACAGTCCAATGCTTTTAGTTTGACGCCACATTTTGGAAAATCGAAGGAACGGTGCGGATTTGATGGCATTGATTATTAAATAATTTGAATTTAATTTTTTAATAGGTGGCTGCTCTTTTCAAAAAAATAGAACCAGTTTGCACATCTTCAGACCAAGCGCTTTAATTTGGCATCTCATTTTTGAAAATCCGGCGAACGGTACAAATCTTTTATCGTGCACAAAAAATCCCTTCGCGTATTATATATATAGATACAGTGAAACCTCTCCTAACGGACACCTCTATTAGACGGACATTTCCCTTGGGCGGACATTTTTTCCTATACCAAGTTTTAAGTATAAATTTCGGAACAAATTATTCTCTCTTAAGCGGACACTCTCTTGGCCGGACGCGGACAGTTATTTTGCATAAAATTTACACAAAAAACTCTATTGAGCGGACGCGAACCTCTTATCAACGGACATTAAGATTCCTTTTCATAACAAATCAAACATAAACCTCCGTTGAGCGGACGCGAACTCCTCATAGGCGGACTACTAAATGGAAAGGGGGGACTTCCCGCATAAAATGTGATTTTTATGCACATATTTAGTTTGGTTTGCGTAGTGGTTTAGGTTCGTTATTTGAATTATCAGAAACCCTTGGAGAATCCAATTCCAATTCTGATGAATTTATAACAATAGATAATAATAAATACATGGACCGAAAATTTAGATTTCTGGTGACAGCCTGACTGGTGAATGACTGACACTGAAAAAAATTAAAAATAAAACCTACGTCAATCGACAATTTCCCAGTTGTTTATGTAATGAATCTATGGTTTTATGTAGTTTATGGACTGAAATGTAATATTTATTTTTATGTTGTTATTACCTAATATGTACTTACGCACATAAATGAAATACATATGCACTTTTGAAAAAATACATACATACACATTTTTGTATATTAATCTGTATCTTTTATTAAAATAAGAAATAGTGACTATTAAATTAATTAAAACATTAAAAAGTTCTAAAATAAGCTTCCCTTCCATTGAGCGGACTCCTCTCTTGGGCGGACAAAAAATGACTGACGGTGAGTGTCCGCCCAAGAGAGGTTTCACTGTATTTTAGTTACTTTATAACATCAGTAATATAAAATTGAACAAATTCATTTGCAGCTGCCACCTAACAAAGCAGTGTAAGTATTTTCGATCAGCCGTTTACCTGAGCGCAACACGTTGAGTTCAGGTAGCGAAAAATGGCGTAAAGTTGCCAACCGTTGAGCTGAGCGGAACTACTCAACTGTGCGTTTCAAAGACAAACCGGAAACGGTTAGACCGCCAATCCATTATATTATTATTAAGTCTCCTCATTGCCCTCATGCCCCAGTATTCATTGTAATAAAACTGTATTCCAAGAATATTTGGGGCATTGATGCAATCGTATACTAGCTGAGAAATTATTTTGTGGGACTTCAGGGCCAGTAGGGCTGCTTGACTGCAAATTTCTACAGGATGAATCTACGCTTGAATGGCCGGAGGGGCTTGGGGGTAGCTACCCATTTGTATAGTTTTTTTTTTTTAATTAGGCGCAAATATGGCTGCGCCAGTTTTACCATTTTCAAGTTTGGATCCATTTGTGTACCAAAGCTGCCAATTTGATTCTTGTATGTGTTCCCTGCATTCCAGAGAGCTCAATCTGCAATGTGTACTTCAAATTTCCTCGAGATTTCTAGTTTTGGAACTATTCCAGCATACATTTTCAATATGGGGCCATTAGCGAATTTAATGATCGGGAGTTGTTTAGAATCCTCGAGTACCGCTGCAGTCGCCTCTTTTTCTATTAAACCAGGAAATGAAGGTATTCCAACCAAGGCGATGAGGGCATCAGCCGGGCAGGTCTTCAAGGCTCGTGTTATGCCAATGCAAACTATTCTGTGCAATTTATTTATTTGAATAGTTGCGGTTCTTTGTGTAGCCTTAGTCCACCATGCTAAAGAAGCATAGGTTAATATTGGCTTTACGACAGTGTTGAATTATCAATAGGCCATTTCGGAGTAAAGCCCCTTGTTGATAACAGCGTCCCAAATGTGCATTCCAGTTAAGTGTATATCAGGAGTTATCCCCAGATATTTAGATTCACTGGAAAATTCAATTTCTGTACCCTTTAAAATGAGTTTAGCCGTAGATAAATTCCCCCTTCGATAAAATGGAACAATAGTAGTCTTTGTAGGAGACGCAAAGGGCTGTGAATGGCAATATCCGCAGATTTGTCTGGTTGGTAGGTAAACTGGTTCCTTTTCAGAGGCCGATCCCTTAGGTTGACTTCTCAGATATACGGATTCAGTATTTTCTCCATGCCTTTTAGAAAAAAGGAACTGAGGGTATTTTGTCGGTAAGAAGAAGGCTTCCCATAGAAACACGACTTTAACCTCAGACCATTTTCTGGGAATGTAACCCATCAAGAGCGAAGCTCTATAGAGTTTGAAGGTGACATGGATAGATTCCATCCGGTCCTATCGATTTGTGTGGGATAAGTGTGGATAAAGCCCATGGCACCCGTTCTATAGCTACGTAGCAAGGCTTTGTTCTCTTCCAGAGGTGGTTGTTAGAGCACGTACTTCTGGTCGACAGTAGTCTGATGTACAACACAGGAAGAGAGCATCCAACAAGTATCTGCCTCACCCGGATGCGGAGTGTAGCTCTCGTCTGGTCTCTTCTTCTTTGAGGTGTACGGCCTCTGAGATACTATTTAGTGCAAGTTTATACGGATTCCAATCTCAATGTTGCCCTATTGAATAGTTTTCTGGCCTAGCACATCTCTTGCACAAGCTTCTTAATCCACCAAAGCACATATGTATGATATATTTCGTTTGGGTATATCTATCCTTGGGGACACCTACTGCTGAAATCATTCTCAAGCTCCTGTTAAGTTATAACTAGGTTTTAGGGGCTGCTTACGCCCTCTTCTAAAGTAAAGCGGAAGAGTTCCCAATTCGTTTTTCTGGGATTGCTGAAAACTAGTTCGTGTTCAATAAATAGATCCATCTCGAATTCTATATGCATATGGTCCGACATTGATACCTCCCCCGAGACACGCCAGTTTGTGGCAGATAATGACATGTTTTTACTGCTTAGAGTTAGACCCAAGACCTCCTTCGTGCTGTGGAAAGTGTGTCGATTCTAGCAAGGTTTTCCAAGATTTGACTTTTTATGAATACCTGGCCTATGGTGATTTACCAGATCTAAAGTCAGTCTTTCACACAATACGCTCGATACGACAATGTGACCTATGCTTGGAAGGGTGATTAATTAATTAGGGCCAACGATCTTACCTTCCTTCTCGTCTAGCCAACCCGAAGGGCGCAGTCCGCATAACGCATGGAGCTTGTTTTTGTTGTTCTTTAGTGCCGAGTCGTCGAAAACATGGGTTTGTTGAGTGTCGAGCAACCTGGCAACCCTACCACTGACGAAAAACAAATTTACCATTCACTTGAGAAAAATCTACCAAATCTGGAAAATATCTAACAATAAATTTCTTATAGTTATTTTAACAAAAACTATATTTTTATGTTATTTTTTTAATTTATTTTAATTAAAACTATAGTTTTTATTTTTTTAGTTATTTCAATAAGAATTAAAATTGTTTTTAAGAAACTTTTTATTTAACTAATTATCCGGTATTTGAGTCATATTATTGGCATATTCGCAGTTTCCTTCAACCGAAAGCGGAAATGATGAAACTAAAGGCAACAACGAAACTTCATAATTTGATAAACTTCAACTCGAGTTATTATAGATAAATACAGTGACTCAAAATGGCACTTGGTGATTTTTTTTTTATTATTCGCAATCTTTTTCAAGAACAAATTTTTTCTTGCCTTAACTAAATTCATAAAAATTAAGAATTCAAACTACATACATACAACATTTAGAAAAATTCAAAAAAATTTCGTCCAAATTTCGAATTTTTTACTCTAAATTTTTAGAATAATTTAAGGTACCGAGTTTAAAGCAAATAATATTTGAGAGTAGCTCAAAATGTGCTTCCCGTTGATTTTTTTGTCGCCAGTCTTTTGTGTTTTTTATTTAACAATTTCTATTGGTAAAAAATGGCGTTGATTTAAATTTTTTGCGAATAATCATAGTGCGTCATTACATACCAGTAAATTCTTTATATGTATTTAAATAATCATTTAAAATATTTAGGCAATCAAAAGCTCCTGGGGATTCCAGTAAAATTAGTTTTGAATGGAGTGCGATATGTTCGCCTTATATCCATATACATTTATATTTATGTAAGTACTCTGCAAACCAAAGTTCCCGAAATCTTAAGGAAAACGTTAGGAGTATCTCATTCCTGTAACGATTTTTTACGAATTTTCAAAGAAAATTACATGAAGTTGTTGACACCAACTCGGAAAGAAATTTCTGTACGAAAAATAATGAAAATTCTGGAAAAATTCTGAAAGATATTCTTCACATAGCACCATTATTTTCGTTGCTTCACAGATTTTCTTCCGAAATTTCGTAAAAGAATGGAAGTGTGCGTAATTTATTTCAGTTTAGAAAATTCGGCAAAAAATCGAATTCAGTTTTGACGAATTCTTTAAAATTTCTTTACAATGCAGAATACTCTGAAAAAATTGTTTGCAGGTATATAAAAAGTATGCACAGAAATTTATAATATAAAGATAACTACGTAAAATAAATCGGGAACGAAAAGCTCAACAAAAACCTACCAAAATGAGAAAAAATTTACCTTTTTACCACTCCAATTTTTTCTACCAATTTTGGTAACAATTTACCAAAGTGGCAACCCTGGTGTCGTGATCTAAAAATATTCAGCTACAGCATCAAATTCATCAGCTGAAGGTATATGCTAAAGATAGTGTTTAATTATCTGGAGAGAGCAAAGGATAGTTGGTATGTATCAGGGTTGTTGCGAATATTATTCCGAAATAAAAGTTCTTTCCGGATAATAAACAAACCGCTTATCCAAATTAAACAAGTTTGGTATCAAATGAAAAAGGATTTAAATAGCTTTAAAACTGAAGTGTCTAAACGAAGAAAGCCACATATTGAAAAATATTTCAATAACAAATGTTAACTAATTACCATAAAACAAATCTTGTTTCAGGTATATTCATTTCTTTAGTATTAAATTATAAAAAAAAATATAAATAGAGGTCCTTCGCTATTTCTGTTTAAAAGCTATTTCAGTCCTCTTTCATATGATACCAAATTTGTTTGATTTGGACAGGCGGTTTATTGAAGAATGCGGACTGTGGCTAGAGATTCATCCACCGGGGTGAGCGACAGTACTCGTACGGGTTCTCTCTTCTTATCCTTCTCTATTCGCGCTGTAATCGCCTAAGCGATTCCAGAACAGCACGCGATTCGTTTCTTTTCTGTGCCAACTGATGCCAATTGGAAATGCCAAGTAAAGCCAAGTCCTAATACAATTTGTTTTGAGTAAAGTCTTCCGTAAATTAGGTCCAATTTTATAATTCAATTTCCCATCCCTGATGGATTATTAGCTGTAAAAGGGGACCAGAAAAAAACAGCAGATTGCTATTTGTTCAATAAACATACCTCCAAGTCAAAAGGGGTTGCATAGAGAATCTGACACAAATTAATTGCCAAATAATTATTAATTGGCCATTATTAATTTCAATATTTGTATGATAAATTGGGTAACAATTAAGGCTTATAGCCCAGCTATGCATACTTAGCTTTGCATGAGAGTTGTCACATAAGAATCTGTTAAAAGGGCTTTGCGTGTAAGCGGTTACCCAACGCATAGCACTTACCATGTAGAATTCTGTCGGGTTTTGATTTTTAAGTAAAAATGGTATAGCAGTGCAAGTATGAATAACTGGGATATTAGATTGCTGAAATTAGGTGCCTGATTGAACATAGTCTTACGAAATACCGGGACCAAACGGTGTTCTCCCGATCATGCTACAAGCTGTGGAAGACGTTGTCATGCCCTAGCTTTTATCAATTCTCAGAGTATGCATAGCCCTCAACCATGTTCTATTGACACGAGGCGAGTGAAAGTAGTTTTCATCCTAAATCCTGGAAGGCGATGGCACGTCTAGTATAAAGATGTTCGCCCAATCAGCTTAACTTCCTTTGCTCTGAAAACTTTCGAGAGCGTTCTTGACGCTCACTTCCGGCGGATTTTCCACGGCGATTGTATGCCTGGTGCACCGCATACATATTGCCGTGGACGATCCACCGAGACGGCGCCTCATGAAGTCGTTAGAACAGTTTTTAAAGCTCACCCGAATTTAAGCAGTACACCGTAGCAGCCTTCCGCTACAAAAAAAGGAGCCTTTAAAAATGTTCGCGTAGAGGCTTTCCAAAACTCCTGAGTTGTGGCAATGTGCGCAGTGTAACGATTGCAGTTGAATTGGGTAGATGCAGTCTGAAGAGGAGTTAGTTGGGCTGCGACTCAGGGTGGATTTGTCTCTCCAATTGTATGGCTTACAACCATCAATTCTTATCAAAATTGAATGGCCAAAACTACGATTAACTAAACGGTAGAAGTACTACGCACCTCTAACTATTCACTCACAGCTGCCACACGGAAGTAGCATAATAACGTAAAATTTGGCAGAGTTCAGCGGGCCGTATGCATTGGGAAATGAGAACTTTCCCTCAATGCTACTACAAACGTATTTCCTGTAAACCATAATGCAGACCGCATCAATATCTGCTATGTACAAGGCTCAGGACAATCTCAATAGCCACCTACGATGACATTGGCTTCCGACAAGATCTGAATAGGACTTCACAGAACTTTCGGGATCATTCTCCCATCGAAAGTCGACTGATATGATATACTCCGCCTGGATACATCATCTGTACACCGATGGCTTTAAAATGGAATGCATAGTTGCCTATATGCAAACTCATGTGGCATATGTAAACCTCAAAGTGAACACAGAATTCATTAAAAACCCCAGACCTGACGTTGCGAGGATAATAACAATTTTTAAATACTTGGCATTGAGAGGTCAGCACACATGCCAGAAGGCTGGGTATCGCCAACATGTTCTTTTGTAGAAGCTACAGAAACGAAGACGAACGTAGAGCACCTTCTTTGCAGGTATCCAGCTTTAATGAGGTACACGAATACCATGCTAGGGGCATATGAGTTCACATCGTTACAAGAGCTATCTGATATATGTAAGCCTCATAATATATGTGCCTAACTTTATCAACCACGCTGAATGGGCCCAGGGAAGCCAACTCGTGGGGAATTCCTCGATTTGCAGGGAATTTTAGTTTGCGTCGAGAATCGGACCGTTTTAGTGGGGAATTTAAGACGCTGTTACATAAGCAAATATGTACCCCTTATTTTAGTTTTTGTTACTTTTGAATTGAATTTTATTACTTCATCCTTTAACAAAAACCACATAAATCTAAGTTTCAAACTTTGTGCAATATTTAAAAAACAAATACAACAATCTTTCGTAAAAAGTTCGAGCTTTTTAATTCGATTTTTTAGAGATACTTTGAAAATGCAGTTTTGTAGCTCGTTCAATTTTAATTTTTACAAACGTTTCTAGAATTTTTTTTTTTAAATAATGTGAAACTTGGCATTATACGGTTGTTGTTAAACAATGAACTATATTTGTATAAAACACAACTCAATTTAAATAACAAAAAAAAATAATAATAATCATGAAAATTTGTCGAAATTTGGTGCGGCTAAAGTTTTTCGACCACTGTATGTATCTTAATATTATATATACATTTTTTATTATTTATTTGTTAACTAACTTTATAAAAGTTTGATTTGGTTTATGAATACATAGATGAATTACATTTAAAAATAAAATAAACATAAAGACCAGCAAAATATTAAAATACATACATACAATTTATTGTACATAAGGAGATATCTATGGGTATGGAGTTTTACGAAATTTCGAGTTGCCTACCCTGGTTGGGTCTAACATATTAATTCGAGTTATTCCATAAACCATAAACCAAATGGCACTTATCTACTACTTCGGCGTACAATTTTTTTCGCCACCAATCTCATTAAAATTTGTAAGTAAAAATTTTGTTTAGTCCTTGGAACTTTTGGCAAAATTTATGGCAAATTAAAGCATCGAGGTTCTCAACAGCAACCTGGATGGGCTAAGTTGATAAATGCATGCATATGTATGTATGTACATAAGAACCAGCCATGTTACAGCGCAAGTAAGATTTCATTGATGGAAACAAGCAAGAAGCTTTTAATGGCGTCTCGATTACAAATGATAAAGGAAATCTATTTTAATCATAGTTAAAACGAAGTAACGTCAATCAATTAAATAGATCGTTTTCTAAGTGTTCAATAAATTAGGTTTCAATTAGAAAAAAATACTCTTTTATATTATTTTTGCTGTCAATCACATATAGCATTGTTGTAACATCAGTCAGCACAGATTCTTGACTTCTTTGATTAAATCAGCAATCAATTAAAAAGAGATTATAGTTATTATTTTTTATTCGGTTTTAAATTAATATTTGTAATATTTACGCTTTCGCACTCACATGGCAAGCAAAAGCACATTTATACAACTAATTGTAACTTAGTCTGTTATCAGCACTTAATCGTTCAACGTGCTCCAATTTTACAATTATTTGAAATGTTAACAGAAATTTTGTTGTGTATTTCTGCAGTGATTTGCCTATATTTTTCCTATCGTTATGCTGTGGGTCGTCCGGAAGGATTTCCACCGGGTGTGTTTTGTGAAATAAATAATTGGCAATAAAATTTACATTTATTTAGTTTCAATTCAATGGTAATTTAAATGCATTTTTGGTTTCCTGTTTTGTATTCGAATCAAAGGACCTCCCCGCATACCGCTTTTCGGCAGTTATTTATTCATGATGTTGGCGAATGCTAAATATTTACATAAAGGAGTACTGAAATTTAGCAAATGGTATAAATCGGATATAGTGGGCTTTCATGTTGGCAGCCTTCCAGTAGTGGCGGTGCATAATGCCGAAGGTGTCAAAGAAGTTTTGAATAGAAAGGAATTTGATGGACGCTGTAAGCTATATATCGGTGCAATGCGAACGCCAAGTCATGAATTTTTTGGTAAGTTTATTAAAGCTAAAAAGGAGCAAGATTGTGGCGTTTAGTTATAAATATTATGTAATTGAAAAGATGAACATGTTTTTGTGCCTTTGAGTATTTTGGTTCTCAACATATTGGTAAGGTTACGACTATCTGTAATTTTTAAAGATTAATAAATAATAAACTCCTGGATAATACTGAAATTTTGTGAAAACATTAAGGCAAATTTGGAAAACAGGAATCACAAATAAGCACAATCTTTTCAGGATTTTCGGTGCGCTGATTCCGATACACACCTTTAGTTTTCTTTTCATTTGCCACTTATTTGAGAATTTTAGCGGATCGCGCATATTTTTTAGAATAATTTTAAATTCAGAGCTCTGCTATTAATTTGCTGCAGCCGTCGTAATTTTCTTTCCATAGCTCTGCCTCCACGTGAGTCTAATAAGCAGGGAACGGACCTAAAAACCTATAAAAAATTCAAGATAGACAAGAAAAGAGACTAGAATACGCAAAAAATGCAAAATAAGGCACCAAAAAGGACAAAAACCGAAAAATAATCTAAAAATTCATTTATTTTAGAAATGCTTTTTGACTCACAAAACTTCAATCACTATAGTCGTAGTAACATTGAACCACAAGATGCACTTTAAAGTTTTCTGGCAGCATTTTCATTAGATTTTCGCGAAGAAAAAAAGCCTTGAATATACCAAACGTGCGCTCGACCTGGGTGGATACAAGTGGCGCACAATTTAAATATAGAACGTTTGAAACTTTCATATTATCAGGAATAAGATCTTTTTCCTTGCCTTTCACAATTAAAGGTATAAAAGGCAAAAAGTCAAACATCTTAAAAACGGCATAAAGGCAACATCAAAGGAGTATATACGGAATCAGGGAAAGCTAAATCGAGGACATTCCTAATCTAATATACTCCATCTTTTCAGCAGAAAACCGTTGCCTGCTAACAAAAGCCACCAAAATATAATATTGGGCATTAAAAACACATACAATTACAATTGACACGTTTCTATTCCATAATTTAGGCATTTTCTTTCGAGATGGCCCCGTCTGGAAAGAACAACGTCGTTTTATTTTACGTTTTCTTCGTGATTTTGGGTTCGGACGCCGTTTTTCTGAGCTGGAGTTTGTCATGCAAGAGCAAGTCACTGATCTTTTGGATCTTATACGAAATGGACCACGCTATCCGCACGAGCATGAGCTGTCCAAGCCTGGCGGCTATAGAATTTATATACCAAATGTGCTAAGCCCCCTTGTAGCCAATTCATTCTTTCACATTCTTCTGAATGAGCGGCGCACACGCTCAGAGCAAGCAGTGTTGTTGCATTTGGTCAAGATGGGTATGCAATTTCAACGCAAAGCAGATGATTATGGTAAAATGTTGAGTATTATGCCATGGATACGTCATGTCTTTCCGAAGGCAAGCTCTTACGAAGCGCTTATGGAAGCAAATGTTTTCGTGTACAATCATTTTGAGAAGATCGTCGATTACCACCTGCGTACCTATGATGAATCATTTGAGCGAAATTTCGTTGATTTGTATATTAAACAAATGAAACTGGAAAATGCTGAAGGACGCTCAGATTGCTACAATCGTGAGCAGTTCATCATGGATTTGGTAGACTTTTCTTTCCCCACCTTCTCAGCTACCGGTGCACAAATGGGATTCCTCATACAATATTTCTTGCACTATCCAGAAGTATTGAAACGCGTGCAAGCTGAAATAGATTCTGTGGTGGGAAGAGGACGACTACCAACGTTGGAAGATCGGCAATATTTACATTATACTGAGGCTACGCTGCGCGAGGGTATGCGCATTGAAACTTTGGTGCCATCTGATTTCCCACACAGAGCACTAGAGGAAACTGAGTTGATGGGATTTAAAATACCAAAGGTAGTGATTTGTTCAGGTTTTTCGAATTACTAAGATATTTAATTGCAAAATGAAACATATTTTTGAATATATTATTCAAGGATACAGTTGTGATACCGGGACTTTATGCTTTTCATTCGGATCCACGCGTATGGGGTGATCCAGAAAATTTCAGACCTGAGCGTTTCTTGGATGACAATGGGAAACTATGTTTGAAAAAGGATATTACTATGCCGTTTGGTGCTGGTTAGTCATTATGAAATACGTTTATATTAACTAAATAGTAAAACTTATATGATCTTTATTTTTATTAGGGAAGCGTCTTTGTGCCGGCGAAACTTTTGCTCGAAATATTATGTTCCTAATCGTGACAGCACTGTGCCAAAATTTCAACTTTATTTTGGCTCCTAGTGATAAATTGCCTGATTTATCAAAAAATTTAAACGGTCTCTCTACATCGCCACTAGACTTTTGGGTGCAAGTAGAGGAAAGAAAATAGTGCTTTTTAAATTAAATGGATTGAATAGATTTTGTTATTGGCGTATATCTATATATACATATATACATACATGCATATACATATGCATACTACATTCATGCTCCGTATTTACTTAATTTGGACACTGAAAGTGTATTCCTGCTTTTTTGAACCAGGGATGGAAAATAATCATTATTTTTTAGATTTAAATTAAAAATTTTTTAGGTATCCACTGGGAAAATAGGTAAGTACCTTCTGCTGAAGGGTCATATATAAGTACTACCCAGGTAATTTCTGGAGCTAAACTCTTATCAAAAAGGCCTTTCTTTCCTTTTTCCTTAATTTTGTGTATGGAGTGGCACAAATTGAAGGGCCTCTGCTTTCGCTACTCAAAAAAGAGCTTTCAGAAGGGCTTTTGTAGGACGCCTTCTGAAGAAGTTCTTTTAAAATTTTTTCTTAATTCATAAAAATCATACTTCTTTAAGGGATTTATTTATGGTTCATATCAAAAAGTTTTATTTAGACTTTAAATGCCTATTTGTAATGCTAAGTAATAAAAACATTTATTTAAGTACATTCGCGTAAAGTGTAAATAGGAAAAACCTTTCTAGGAGGCATGCAGGGAAGCAGATTATGGCAGCCCTATTGTAAAGTGGCTGGGAAGTATGTATGTATGTCTGATACAAATTTTACACAACACATGTATTTGAATGATGATCTGTACATTACAATTCATAATCATGTTTTCGCCTAATCATAAAAAATTTATGAATCGAAGCGCCCAACATTGTAAAACGCCTTCTATTTTTAAATCGCCATTTGTTTACTTTTTTGTGTTGTAAATAAAAATTATTTGTCATTTCAACAGAAAATAATTAAAAATTAATGACAAGGGTTTATGCAGGGTGCGGTAGCATGCAGAAGTCGAGTCGTTAGGCATTCGGCATGTCGAAACGATTACTCCACTAAGATTAGGCGCATATGTGCGGGGTGCCTAATGCTTCATTGTTGCAATATTTTGTGATAAACGTTTCCAAACTCGCTTTCGTCTCTGACATCAATAAATCTAAAAACTGGGTAGTTGGTAAAAACAAAATTAAAAATCCGAAACTTATCCATATTGGGTGATCTATACACTCATATAACTGATAAAATTATAACCAATACTGTTCCTTGGTAATGTGCCACAAATATTAATAACTAATTATGTATTCTTACTAAATAACTTAAATATAAACGTTTTCTATACCTGCAACTTTTTTAGCTTTTTATTTGATTTTGACATACAATTTTTTAAATCATGATAAGACGTAATCATACGACCTTTTCAACGAAAAAAGGGAAGTATCTCTCAAAAGACAAGATGAAAACAATTCAAGTAAGTACTCGATACTTTGCCGATACTGAGTGGGTATCGATACTTTCAGACTTTGGGGTAGAAGTACTTATTAGAGTGATACCTTAGTGGTATCGATTGAACCCTAGTCGCAAAGAATTTCCAAATTTGTTTACTTTGCCCATGTAGTATCTCTGCGAACCACCAGTAGCATTTATGTTGAAAATAGAAATAGGTTCTTTCTTGACCGGTTGCGGAAATGCTTCTTTTCATAATGAAAAACATATAAATATTTAACTCTTAATCACTAATTAGGTACTAACGAATTTGATTATAAAAATTTAAAAGAAAAAATTCTGAACAAGCTTTTTAAATTGAATCTCCTATAATTGAAATCCGGAAATCCGGCCGGATTTAAGCCAGTATCCGGCCAGATAGTAGGATAACAGAAAAAAGGCCGGATTCCGGATATCTACCGGATACCCGGCACATCCCTAATAATTACTTTCGAGTAAAAAGGTAAAAATTAATAAATAATATTATTTATTCTTAAAAAAAAATAAAAATCAGAAAATAATAATTAAATGTTGATTAATATTTTTTAACTTATAATGATTACCATCCCTGTTTTAAACTCAAAAGCTGTTTTTAACATTGATTTGTCTCCTATTTAGCCAAAATATACCTACATATTAATTTGGGCAGAAACGGGGATACACTACGAATGTTAATCCCGGGATCCCGGAATCCCGGCTTTGCTTATTTGCCAAGAATCCTGTGATTTTCGGGATTTGTAATTTGCTCTGGTGGCAATAACAGAAACTCCTTTTGTTGACCAGTGATGGCTATATTTCTTTTTCATTTAATAAATAATACTTTTTTATAAATGTTTAGCTCATTATACATACATATAGACGTCAGTAATTCAAACATGATTTAAAAAATTCAGTGAAATCTGCTTAGAGAAAAAACATGGATATCAAATTAAATAGAAAATTCCGTATAATTTGAACAGGTTCAATTTTTTGGTGCATGAGGATTGGTGAGTATTGTAAATGTCCTTTTAAAACTTTATACTTGAATATCCTTGAAATTTTGAATTATTTGTTTATGAAAAAATTATATGTTAAGGATTTATATAAACTCGATAACATCCTCGAATTTCGTCCTTCTACCTTTCTATTTTAATTCTAAAGAAATTTCCCCTTTCATTTCGTATACATATTCTTATTCTACACTGCATTGGATTTTTAAAATAATTTTTGGAAGTAATCATATCTTTGAAGTTGTTTAAAAAATCCCGACGTTAGAGAGAAAAAACTCAAATCGCATCCTTACTATATTTGGCCCATGAATTCGCGAATACATAGATTGATTTTTGTGTGCAAAATTGACAATTGCACGGTGTTATATGGACATATAATGTGGTAGATATTTATTACAAAATTTTAAACATTAAATAAACAAAAGAAATATAGACAAAACTGGTCGATATAAGGAGTTTATTTTATTTATTTGTAGCAAACTCGGCATAATTATTGTGCTTGCCACGTAACATCAAGCGCTGAAAATTATTGAAACCGGACTAAGATTACGCCCACTTTTTATATAACGGTAAATTTTAGAAATGCTTGAAACTTCGATAATTCGAAATTTAAGGACTCTAATTTACTCAAAATTTATACTAACAAGACACCCTTAAAAAGAAGTAATACTGTTATGGAATTTTGGGAAATGGGCGTGATACCTTCTAAATGAACGTCCTTTCGAAGATGTTTGAAATAGGGGTAAAACCACCCCTGCTTACCATGTAGCGGTAGTTTTCGGAAAGGTGAAAAACTATATTTAATACTTGCGCCGGGTGTTTAATGTTCGGCTCCGCCCAAACTTTAACTTTTTTTTTTCTCTGGGGTTATGTGAAGCCAAAAGTCGTCATCGCACATCCAGACATGATTCAAAACTTGGAAGCGTAATTCGCGTGATAGTGGCACCATCGATAGTATTTGACAGTTTTAAAAAGCTATGGATAGTCTTCGATAGTCTCCTAAAAAATAAACCATCATACGTTAGTACTGTATTTATTTCTTTATTTTTTTCAAGTCTTTGAATACAAATATTCTTACATGGTTAATTGGTTCCTAGAGAGAATTTTTTAACTGCCGTATTTATTTTTGTACGTAAGTATTTATGTACATACAGAAACACTTTCACATGTACACCTATGCCCAAAATATTATAAATAAGACATTTTGTCCAGTTTGATTATTTTTTCGTTCGTTTTTCGTTGTTTAAAGTTCATTAATTTTTTATAAGAGTATAAAAAAGGCCATATTAATGTATGTATACCTTGTTTATACCTACGCAAGAACCGTATTTTCAAAAAACAAATGTGACTCAACACATATTTCTTTCAAGCGTTTATACCTATGCCTTTACAGCGCACTCGCTGAAACCGTATTCATAAGAATACAAAATTTGTTGTTTTATTTCGATATTTCTTTAATAATTGATTTGAGTGATTGACCGAAATGGAAGCGAACAACAATTCAAATTTATTTTAATACCAATTCAAATTAAAAACGGGCTGTAGAAGGAAAACCAGTGCTGTGTTTATATCTGTTTTCTAACTGATGTAAGAAATAAAAAACCGATTTGAAATCAAATTCGAGTCAATAAACTTTTGAAATTTGGTTTATGCATCCGTTTTGAACCACAAAGAAGTGGATAAAAGCGCTTTATGTGTCGGCATAAACAAGGTAATAGATTTCAGACTACATAAATATGTATGAACATGCGAAAAATACAAGAAAGCATCAAAATTTTCAATATGTATAAACATAATTTTTAGAATAACTTTTGTTATGTAGTTTTATAGTCCATTATATTTTAGTATAATAAAGTGCAAGTTTGAAGCTGCTAACAAATCGGTTTGCTTTTTGGCAATTTTTTTTTTTTTGCTAACAGTGTTACGCATTAACTTCCGTACAAAATTGGGGATTCGCCAGACGTGTTAACCGTCGTAAAATCTTAAAGTTAAAATTTTTGTATGTAAAATAATAATTAAAATGGTTTTAAATGATTTCTCCACCGAAACGTATTTAAAATATACAATTATCCCTCCCCTAAAACCATTTTAACCGTTATTTTACATAAAAAAAATTAATTACGAATTCGATTACGCATACAATTTTGTATTTTTTGTTTATTAATTTTGGAATTTGCCCCCCTGCCCCTACCTGGCTACACCCTTGGCTCATCGTTAAATCGTATGCGGTGTTAGCCATCGCCAACGCAGCGTCTTTTTCTCGAAAACTTCAAGAGCCGCTTCACCAGATCTGTGATTTTTTACGATGAGAGAGGACTTAACTTTTTAACTTAGTAGCACTTATTAGCAAGAGTGATTATCCGTTGCATTTCAAGGATGACATTATTATTGGTGTTAATAGTGGTTCCCAAATAAACGAAGTCGTTTACCTTTTAAAACGTGACGTGAGTGCCAAGATGCTTATGTTCTGACTATTTTTGTGATGACACAAGTTAATTGTCGTCGTTCAACCACCGGGCCCAGTTGCTTTGCTTCTCTACCTAATTCCGAGAAGGCAGAACAGACGTAGTCCTTTTTTTACCGATGTCGATGTCGTCGGCATACGCCAGCATTTGTAGGCAGTTGTAAAAACCCAGCAAAAACTTTCTCTTTTCTGGTAAGTACTTATTTTTGTATCAATAGAGTAACGCTTTACAAGTCGCTCTAAAACAATCTTCGCATACCCATTTTACTCAGCCTTATTAGTTTCGCGAGGACACTAAATTCAGTAATCGCGGCATAAAGACAACTTCTTTTTGTGCCGTCGAAATCCGGCATATCAAGCTCTTCCAATCACGTATTAAGACCTCCCTCTTATTGCGGAAAAGACATCTCGCTTCCCTCCTCATTTCACTATAATGCATCTCCTTGACACTCATCAAACCAGTTGTTCTTTCGGGTTCGATGGAATCCGCCTAGTACTGTCGGTTTTTTTGCAAATGAATTGGCCGTCTGTTGTGATTGCAGCTTTTATACCTTGAGCTTTCCTTGCATTGTTGGGCGCACATTTTTTGCTGCACAGAGGCGGGTTCGAATTTTGGCTGCAACAAGAATCGCTGTTTGGCTGAACACAGACATGTCGTTTGATGGATGCTTTTATGCTGGAACCAAGCACTCCAAGAGATCCTTCGATGCTTCGTCCCTCGCTTCCTTCCGTGCGATATATTTATAAAAGTTTTCTCGTGAAAAATGGCGAATTAAACGTTGTACTAATTGATTTTGATAATTCTTATATTCAACTAAAACGAAACTAACATGTAATAAGTTTCTAATACGGCTTTTGTCATACATTTGCCTGGAATAAAAAAAAAATTTTCAAAGATTCGAAGGATAAATCTGCTAGAAGAGCTTTTCACTTTCCTTAATATTGGTATTTTTTTCAGGGACCGCAAATAACGATTATCCCTTGATATTTCAACTCCAAAAATCACGCTGAAAGAGAAATGCTACGTGCATAAGGAGTAAACCAAAATATTTCTTATTACTCGGAATACCTTCAGCGGCACTGATTTTTATTTTTTAATTTTTACTTATAAGAATGAAGTTTAAACATTATATTTTGAGTGTTATTTTTTACTCAGAAAATAATCGTTATGTTTTGAGTTTTATTTTTTGCTCGGAAAATAATCATTACGTTGTAGGTTTTATTAAATTAAGTTTCTGAGCAAAAAATAAAACTCAAGAAATAACGATTATTTTCCGAGCAAAAAATAAAACTTTAAACGTAACGATTATTTTCCCAGCAAAAAATAAAACTTAAAACGTAACCATTATTTTACGATCAAAAAAATAAACTTAAAACGTAACGATTACTTTCCGAGCAAAAAATAAAACTCAGTTAATAACGATTAAAAAGTGATTTTTATATTAAAAGTTAAACCCGTTACGGTCCCTATTTTTTTTAAACAAAAAAATTTTTTAAGATCAGATTTCTTTCACATTTTTCGAAAAGATAATTACTAATTTGCAGTCTAAGCTGGGATATTGAATTTGTTAAGCATTTTTTATGCGATATTTCTTCTATGGACTGTTGGTAGGAAGCTGCGATTTTCGTTTCTGAAAAAAACCGAAGCTGTAGAAAAAAAAGAATTTGTTTCGCAATTGGTTTGGCTAATATGGAAAATGAATAATGATTCAAAAAATTTAAGTAACAGAAGATGGTACTTTAACGAACTTTTTATCCTGTATAATTAAGTTATGGTCACAATATTTAAGCCATACATAATTGTAATAAGCAATGAGTTTGAGCCAAGAGCCTACTTCAAATTTTAACTCTGCAAACATACATACATATGTATTTATTTCGCATTTTTTGAAGTTCCTATTGCTATACCTTCAGAAGTATATTAGCGTTTTTTTTATATTGACGCGTCTTCATTAGTAAATGGTTGCCACCATGACTTAATAATGAAAGGTTTCGTAAGAAAAACTTACCCTCACTCTAATTGTATAAATGACACTCCCACCCTGCTCCTAAAAACGAAAATAATTATGTTTTTTTTCAAATTTCTTTGCAAGTTTTAAGAACATTTCCAAACTTTTAATAGTGAAATTTTTACTTTTTAAATTCTTCATTCGCTGGCGACAACAAGACAAAATGGGTGAGAATCGTTGGCCTACACAAATTCAATGTTTGTCGACATTCACGGATACCTATTGCTTCTGCCAATTCGCTGGAATGTAAAGCGCACAATGGTTCTGGTAAATGAGTCAACGAAGGTACTAAGGCTTGACCTACGCAACACAATCCTGGTGTCTCCGAATGAGACTTTAATAATAATAATAGATGGCGCTTACACATATCGCACACTAAATCAAAAAGCGTCACAACTCAAAAAATGTGAAATGT
>NW_023458558.1:60968328-60982189 GCF_013731165.1 Rhagoletis pomonella
TCTGGCGTCTTTTTTTATCAAAATTATATAATTTTCCACAAACAAATAATTTCTTCATATCCATCAACCGTAAATGGCACCGCAAAGAATTTACAAGGCACAAAAAAAACAATAGAAAAACAGCTCAAAGTGGACCATCTATTCTCAAGTTATACGAGGTCAGACGTACGCAACTTGGGTAAATAAGCTGGGCCCTTACTCTGTAGTAGAGCTCTCGATTTTGTTCGCACATTTTCAAACAGCCCGGGTATATGAGCAGCGAGTACTCGCACACTTGTTCAATGCTCATTACTCGAAAATTGTCGAGCATGAGCTCGAGCAATTCGAGCTTTTTCGAGTAATTTGAGCAATGTTTTTTTTATTGTATTGACATTTTTGGTAGCAGGTTTTTAAATTTTTCAAATTATTGATATATAATGCAAAGATTGTTTCATTGGTATTTAATAATATAATTTATTTAACATGAATTAGAAAGCAGCTGCTGACAAATACAATTTATTCAATTTTCTTTTGTTTATGAAATTGTTCAAAAACTCGAAAATTTGTAACAAACATTTGAGCTGTTGAGCAATGAACGAGTTTCGAGCGAGTATCGAGCTACTCGCATTGCTCGATACCCGGGTATCTGGAGCTCTACTCTGTAGTTCGAATCGATAGTAAATTTGTTCGAATTCGAACGATTGGTACTATAAAAGTGTTAGGCGTTCGAATAGAAATTATTTCCTCTTGCTTCCAATAAATATCCCTGTGGGTGGGAGTGTTAAATTTTAGAAAAAAGCTACTTACAAAACCTTTAATAATTGAATCATGGGTTGCGACCAAACAAATGAAGAACAAGGCAATGCATATTGTCTTAATACACATGCATATACATACAATGTACGTATAAACATTCACTCATATATGTAAATATTTTAATCGTTTAAATCAGAGGCTCCCAAATTTTTTTTCCCGTAGACCCCTTTCAAACCCTTACTGGTTTCGGTGGACCCCCAACTGCTACATGTCTAACATATTCCCAAAGCTCATCAAAAAATTTGAAGACTAGATCTAACGATGTAAATTTGCATCGCGGGTGAGTTCCAAAACTAAATTCGAAGAGGCAAAAGTAAAAATAAATATTTTATCGTGTTCTCTTTATTAAAGCAATGTAATTACACACTTGGAAGTTTTTAAAAACAGAGCTCGTAAAGCGATCAAAGTACTCTCTCTAGCTCTGAGGAGTTATATTTAAAGAGAAGTCCGAGCGCTAGCGTTATTTACATTCTCTTTAGCAAAACCTCCCTCCTCACTTGTTTGGCTCACTCAAGAATTTGTATGTGGCCTATTGGTAAAATAGTTTATTTGTGTTGATGGCATCATTTTTATTTGTATCACTCCGAGTTTTAAAGTGATGAGAATGCCTGGCTTGAGCCAGTTCTGGGCAACCGGTTAGATATCTTATTACCAACTCCCGAGTGACCTGGTACCCAGAGTATGTTTACCAACTAAAATAATAACATAAGTTGAGACTTGCAATGCCGAACTAGTGAGGAAGTACTTAGATAGAGGGCTGGCCAATGTCTTAAGTGCAGCCTGGCTGTCACTTCATTTATGTAAACTCCTTCCCCTCTATCTATTTTACACCACTTAGGTTATGGCTTTGAGGATTGCAAATACCACAGCCTGTAAGCCTGGGGTACATTCCCCAAGATATAAGTGAAGCTTATCCCCAGTTGTGAAGCCATCAGTGAAGACTCGACATTATGTGAGTTCGGGCACAGTGCTGGAATTAAACCGGCATTCAGCTTCAGGGAACTCCACATTATAGAACCTCCTCAACAAAGGTAATGGTGGCGTACTATCCTATAGCATTGACAATACACAAGTGCTCTAATCTCTGCCAACATTGACAACATGAAGGTGGCCTTTAAGGCTTTCCTACGTATGAAGACATAAAGTGGCATACATACCACTCAAAAAAATTAAAGCCAAATAAAGAGGATATCAAGCAACCATTTTGATTCTTTACTATCGATAGATTTTCGTGGACCTCCAGTTACAACTCGTGGACTCCCATATTTTTTTCACTTTGGGAATCACTGGTTTAAATTATTCGCTATAATCTCGCCATCTAGACAAATTCGTATTCGCGTAAACTCATAGCAGCGGTCATGCCCCTCGATGAAAGTGCCTTTTGCCTGCTATCATCTGATTAATAGCCAAATCTTAAACATTCGCCTTTTTCTCTATTTAAAAAGAATATGCAGCTTCGGGTATACGTACATTCGACTGCATCACCAAAAAGTTGCGGTTTTTTCGCCGAGATTACAAAATTTATTATATTAGGACGTCCATCAACATGTTTCGGAAAAATATTAAGATTTACGTGAGCTGGAGCGATTTGAAAATACCTCTAAAAATGGAGTTTTTTATGAGTAAAAATAGTTTCTTAAAGAACTTTTTGAAAAAAATCTCCTCAGATGACAAAACTGATTAAGCTTAAAAAATCTGCATAAAAATATTTAAAAATCTTTTCAACGGAATCGTAATAATTAGATTTTTGTTGCTGCTTTTAACCTTTTTCAAAGACTGATTTACGAAAAACTTGAATAACTGGGCCAAAACTGTTTTTATTTAAACTTATGGGGTCTCAGTAGAAAGGTACTTTCCCACTATTTTTATTTCTATGTAAAAAAAAATCATTCACGTTCCAATTTTTTTTTTTTCAAATACCAACATATCTTAATTCAACTTGGAATTACGCTAGTTTATTAGCAAAGAAATAAAAAGAATGAGAAAATACCTTTCCAATGATAACTCGGAAATCGGAATAGTTTAGGTTCAGTTATTCAAGTTTTTCTTATACTACTCTTTGAAAAAAGTTAAAAAATAGCATCTAATATCCCATTACGATTCCGTTGAAATTTTTTTTTAAATAATTTATGCAAATTTTTTAAAATTTTTTATGAAAATTTTTTAAGCTTAGACCGTTTTGCCGTTTGAGGGTATTTTTTCAAAAAGATATTTAATGAACAATTTTCATTCATAAAAAACTGAAATTTTGGAGGTTTTTCAAATCAGTCCAGCTCCCGTAAATCTTAATACTTTTCCGAAATATTTTGGTGAAAGTCTTAAAATATAATAGATTTAATAATTCAAATGGAAACACGGTACCGATATTTTTTTGTATGGGCAGTGATGCAGTCTAATGTACATATGTATGTATATATATATCACGATACGCTCTGGAAGAATGGCGATCGTTCAGCGATCGGTTTCTTTATTTAGTAAAAATTTGTCGTGCATTGCGCACAAAAACCAAGTAGTGACAATAGCTACCAATCAGTTGTTCTTCAACTTCCGTTGGTCCAGAGTAATTATCGAGCTATTAAATTGAAGGAAAAAATGTTAACGGGAATTCTTTTCTGCATTTGCGCAGTGATTTGCCTATATTTATCATATCGTTATGCAGTTAGTCGTCCTGAAGGATTTCCGCCTGGTTAGCATTAATTTAATCCCTTATTTCCGTCGTTTTTAAAGTTATTGACAAATAAGTTTGCTCTTTTTTGCAACATTTTACTTCAAGGACCGCCACGATTACCGCTCTTCGGAAGCTATTTATTCATGATGCTGGCTAATAAAAAATATTTGCATAAAGGTGTACTGAAATTTAGCAAATGGTATAAATCGGATATTGTGGGTTTTCATGTTGGACCCTTTCCAGTGGTTGCAGTGCACAGTGCTGAGGGTGTCAAAGAAATATTGAATAGAAGGGAATTCGATGGACGTCCGCCTATATTTATGGGTCAAATGCGTGCACCTGAAGATGAATTATTAGGTAAATTTGGTGAAATAGTATTTTTTGAAAAATTTGTGTTTTTTTAGAAATGAAACGTCCATATAAATACTCGAATTCGAAAGCAAAAAAAATTATTCCTAAAAAGTTCGTGCAAAATAACTCTTTAATTAATTAAAATTATTATTTTTTAACTGTAAGCCAACGCCTGATTGGAAGATCGCCCTGCCGTTTCGAAAACGACCTATCTCAGCAAATGGCAATTTCAGCTGCCGATATATTGAATGTATATTGGAATATGGCGTTTTCGAAGCGGCAGCTGAGATAGGGCGATCTCCAACTAAGGCGGCGAAATATTCTTAAAAAACCGAGGTGCTTATCAGGATTAAGCATTTAAACGTATATACATATGTATACATATTACATATGTATGTATTTATAGGGATTGTGGAAGAAAACTAAATCTTTTGTTGAGATGCACTAGGTCTAAAGTACATTTCCACTGAGTAACAATGTCACTGGAATTATTTGTACATACTTGAAAAACGATCACGGCAAAAATAATAAGACAATCGCGAATATTTTTAGCGATTAAAAATGCATACATAATAATATAGTTAAAGAATATACAATCATGTACAAAATATTACGACAACAAAAAGTCCATAATTGTGCAAGCGACAACTTGAAACGAAAAGCTTCTGTGATCAATAACAGTAATTTTTTAAATTTCACTTTGCTTGTTTGTTCAAATTTGGTTTGAAAAGAAACCGTTTTTAGCGTTGTGAATTTTCCGTGCCATTTTTCAATGTCATTTTTAATTTGACGAGGGATGGCGAAAAATCGTTCCAGAATAAATCAATTTTAATTACATCTATTTTCTATAAAGTTGTTCTATTATGAGATTTTCGTCTCGGGTTATACTTCTTTTAAACTGAAAAATTTTAATTCAGTATTAAATCATACTACTTTTCACTTTTTTAATGAACGATATTTCTCTAAAACAAAGTGTACAGCTATGTTTCGTTATTTGTTTATATCCACTCGCAAAACTGCGTAGTTTTGGACTGTGAGGTATGAGGGATATTTACTCGGATTTTCCAAGCCTTTTTTACACGT
This sequence comes from Rhagoletis pomonella, assembly GCF_013731165.1. Classification (NCBI taxonomy): domain Eukaryota; kingdom Metazoa; phylum Arthropoda; class Insecta; order Diptera; family Tephritidae; genus Rhagoletis; species Rhagoletis pomonella. The sequence goes on from NW_023458558.1 coordinate 60,973,226, forward strand.
CTTTCTTTAAATTCTGATTTTTTTCTAATATCGAGTAAACCGTCCAGAGGCTACGCATATTAGCTCTCTACCTCCCTCGAAACTAGTTGGATTCATTAGAGCACTAGGGCTGAACGTTGTGTTATGATGAGCCCTGAGTGCACAATAGACCTAATGTCGTAGTCTAACATCATCTATATCTTTGGATTTTAACCCCCTAATAAGCTACAGTTTACTGTTTTCCAACAATAAGTGTTACTGTAGAGAAAATGTGTACAATAAAGTCGATTTATCTATTTTTTCCTTAACTATAAAATGGACCAGGCCTTTTCAAGTCTCCATTTTTCGAATAACTCGAAACATGGTTTTCGAAAAAGGCGAAAAATCAAAAATCTTAGGTGCTATACTCGTTTAAGTATCTTGTTCTTATAATGAAGCTCAAAATATCAATATTATAAAATTAGAAAACACTATAACAATTACAAAGAACATATTTGAATTCAAATATTATAGCAATACCCGCATGGTGTTGAAATGCCAAAATTCAATTTATACACAGGTGGCAACCTTACTCAGAAAGTTGAAAAAAATATATTACAAATGAGTGAAAGGAACTCTCTCATGTTGTCGGTATCTAATTAATTTTTAAATTTAAATTTAAAAATGAGATTCTGATATAAAAATCCACCTAAGACTTAACTGTCATCGGTGATATTAATGCTGATCTTGTATAACGCTTGACATAATTAGCATCAGTGATGACAGGTAAGTTACAGATGAGTTCTAACATCACTAAGTACTTTTGGTGAAAATTGCAGATAGAGGGTATTGAATATAAGCCCCCTATATATAGATTGTATGTCCTGACAATTCAAAGCATGATTTTGCTTGGTGGTCTTAATATTCTACACATGACTCAATATGTACATACATATACTATATATCGACGGTACTTTGGCAAAACCTCGTATCTCAAAACAGTCAAAAAACACTCTCTAAAAAAACGCTCTATTAATAACAGAAAACGATTTTTAATAACTTTTTTTTACTGAATATTAAAGGTTAACTACTTTTTAGTTAATTAAGAATAATATAATGAATCGCAGTATTTTAAGGACTATTTTGAATAATTTTACGAGATACGAAGTAGTAGTAAGTTCTGAGTTACGAGGTTTTGCCAAAGTACCGTCGATATGTGAATATGTATACACATATAAATATGTAAAACTTCTGTACTTTAAAGTAAATCAATATGTAATACAGTAGTCCCCGGTTAGTTGAACTTAAAACTTTATTTAACATTTTTTTATTTATATTATTACATGCTTATTTAAAAGTATTTTGTGTGCAATATTTCCTGGACCACGCAGCTGATTCAAATAAGCGGGGAAATCAATTAAGGGTGGGTGATTGAAGCGGGGACCACTATTATATATTTTGTTTTTTGCCAAGAGTTTTTATGCTTAATTTCGACTTATTTATTTTCTGCTTCGTAGGTATTTTTTTCCGCGAAGGTCCTGTGTGGAAGGAGCAACGTCGCTTTATTTTACGATACCTTCGTGATTTTGGATTCGGTCGTCGTTTTCTTGAACTCGAATCAGTCATACAAGAAGAGGTAACTGATCTCTTAGATCTCATACGCAATGGACCACGTTATCAGCATGAGCATGAATTATCCAAACCTGGCGGTTATAGAGTTTGTGTGCCAAATATCTTTAGTCCATTTACCTACAATTGCTTTTTACATGTCATGATGCATGAACGCCAGCCGCGCTCAGAACAGGCCGAGGTGTTGCACCTCATCAAAATGGGAATGCAATTTCAACGGAACGGTGATGATTATGGTAAAATGCTGAGCATCATGCCTTGGATACGATATGTGTTTCCCAAATGGAGCGCATATGATGTACTAACAGAGGCGAATAAAGCTCTTTTTGAGCATTTTGAAAAAATCGTAGATCATCACATTGCCACCTATGATGAGTGCAGTGAGAGAAATTTTCTAGATTTGTATATTAAACAGATGAGAATGGAGCATGATCAAGGTCAGACGGATGTTTACTATCGCGCACAGTTTATATTGGGCCTGGTGGACTTTGCTTTCCCTGCATTTACAGCAATCGGCGTTCAAATGACATTTTTAATACAGCACCTTATGCTGAATCCAGAAGCAATGAAACGCATACAGTCCGAAATAGATGAGGTTGTTGGAAGATGTCGACTGCCGACGCTTGAAGATCGTAAATATTTACACTACACAGATGCTGCTATTCGAGAAGGTCTGAGAATTGAGACTTTAGTGCCGTCAGATGTCCCGCACAGAGCGCTAGAAGACACAGAGTTGCTGGGTTACAAAATTCCAAAGGTACTTAAAATTTATCCGTAAAAAAATTGTAAAAGAGAAAATAAGAAGCATTTTTTGTTTTGAATTTAGCACACTATTGTGATACCGAGTTTGTATGCATATCATGCTGATGAACGCATCTGGGGCGATCCACAAAACTTTAGACCGGAACGCTTTTTAGATGAAAATGGAAAGCTTTCGCTGAAAAAGGACGTATCACTTCCGTTCGGCGCAGGTAACTTGTTGCACAAAACACTACTAAAAGTTCAGGAATAACATTTTTATTTTATTATTTATAGGAAAACGACTTTGCGCGGGAGAGACTTTTGCACGAAATATGCTCTTTCTTTTAACCACCGCAATTTGCCAAAATTTCAATTTTACATTAGGTCCAGCAGATTCCTTGCCCGATTTGTCGAAAAATTTAGGGGGTTTGATCATTACTCCGCCTGACTTTTGGCTGCAATTGGAGGAAAGGGACTAACACGCATACATATTTGTTTTGATATTATTAAAAAAAGGCTGGATTTCCTACATGTTTATTTACATACATGTACATATATGAGTAGTCCACTTGCAAACAGCGTTATGTGATTTTATAATAATAAGCCATAAATTAAAAAAACGACTACTAGGACAACAAAAAACATATAAAATTAATCTTTTTTTATTACCTCAAAATTTGGATAAATAAAAGCCTAATAACATTATCACATAACATAACACAACATAACATTAAGAGTATATATGACCTAAAACAGTTTTTAAGTTCATCAAAAGATGGAGACTTTTGAATGATTATAAATAAGTATAAGAACGACTTTTGCAAGAGTAGTTAACATTTAATCCTATTTTTTCAGAATGTAGAAAGATTTCGTACTGTGTTGTTAATGGACATGGAAGTACTTTAACCCTGGGATTCAGTAATTCTGTATCATCTCAAGTGACTAAATTTGAGATTAGTAATTAGTGACTATTTTTGTGACTTGAGATGATTTGGGTATTCAGTAGGAGAGAGTCACAAAAAGTTCATCAAAAATGTGTGGTGAAAGCAAGCACATACAGTCAACTGATAGTGTTTATGTATGCCTTTTGCCAGCGCCGCTCAAAGAGTCGCAATTGCCTAGTGGTCAAAGGATTAGGCTGCCGGCCGAGTTCAGGTTCGTGTCCCTCTCGGGCTTAGAGGATTTTTTTTTTTTTATTAAGTATTTTTGTCGTTTTTTATTAGTTTAATTTATTTTAATTAATCTTTAGATTTTAATGATTAAAAGACAAAAAAATAAATTTGTTTTCTCAATGGATTTGTATGATATTAAAGCATTTTGGTTTATTTCCTAACGAAATTGTTGTTGAACAAATTTCCTCGCTGCATTTACGCATTTTTTTTATAAAATGGAAAGCAGTTGACTTTTCCTCCATGTTTTTATTTTTAGGGACTTTATTTTGAGACTGAGACGTGTGACAGGGTACTGAATACCAAATCGTCTCAAAATCCAAGTTCACCACCAAAACTCTCTATTAGTGACTAGAGACTGCTTACTGAATGCCACGTTAAATACTGGTACGTTACCCACTAAAAACTCAAAATCTAAAAAATTTTACATAGCGCAATTTACAAGTGAACTACTCATACGTATGTGCGCTTTTGTTACGCTTATTATGTCGGAATGGGTGGGCAGAAATTAATGTTTTTTTTCACATACGCACGTTGCTAAAGGATCACACTCTTGTTTAATAATCAGGGAATGGATTTTATGGAAATTCCCTTTTTTCTGCTAAAAAGATAGAGTATATTCGATTAAGATTGTCCACGATTTAGCTTTCCCGGATTCTATATATACACATTTGATATTGCCTTTTTTTGGCATTTTTAAGATATTTGCCTTTTTTGCCTATTGCGCCTTTAAAAAAGTGATTATTGCGAGGAAAAAGCCCGTATTCCTGTTAATATAAAAGTTTCAAACGCTCCATATTTAAATTGGACGCCACTTTTATCAACTCACGTCGAGCGCACGTTTAGGACATTCAAAGCTGTGTTAATGCCTGTTCTGTTACAAAAAAAAAAGTAAGTGCGCCTGGGCCACACTGGAGAAGTGAAACTTACGTTACATATCTATTTTGTCTCTGTTCTGTTTAAGGTTATATTTTTTTCTTTTTTTCTAAAAAGGCCTGCAAATGTTGAACTATAAAACATAGCGACATGTGTCACATCATGCAAGTGCCAGTTCATAGTATGTCGCTCATACATGTTTCACAATAACATATCGTCGCCTCAGAAAACGGATGACGAATGTGCAAAATCACGATTTTGGGATTTTGATGCAGATTTACTAAGTTGGACATGCTCTTTCGATTTCTGCAATCCATTTTTTTATATCTCCATTAGTCTTTGAGATATTTCGTGCGCATTTTGTCGTATGTTACATAATATTAATGATTGGGTACGCCTTTTGTTGTATGTGCTGAAAATGCGTCACATACGACAAATTCCCATACAAACGTACCTTTTTTTTAATCATAAAACGTTTGTCGTATGTGGCACATACGACAAATTCCCATACAAATGTAATCCTTTTTTAATCATAAAACATTTGTCGTATGTATCGCAAAACTTTGAACTTACGACAATTGGATGGTCCTCTACTATAACGATACAATTAAAATTGAAAATTAAACTAAGTAACTAATTTTAAAATTTTAAATTTTTAAATTTTAGCTTGCACTGAGTCTCCAATGAAATGAAAGAGATAAAAATGTACAAAAGACTGAATTTAAGTATTGTTTTTTGTTTTTATATAAAGAAAACGTATGTTCGTAACATATTTACAGCGTAAGAGATGTACAGATTTTTTTTATTAAATACATGATTATGTTTTTGTTATGTTTTTTCTAATAAGTAATCATTATTTAATAAATATGTCTGTTTTTTTCATCAAATTATACCATCGTCGTTGAAATAGATACTTTACTATTGTCGTATGTTCTGTGGACAAAACAAAGTGGTGAGTAAACGCTACTTACGACAAATGTATACGGAATGAAAAGTAAATTTTCTCATTAACGTTAAGAGATATTATATGTAAAAATATGGGAAATCAAAACTAATAACACCAACTACGTCTCCTTCAAAAGTTACAAAAATCTACCGTACAGTTTCGGATTAATTCGACCTTAAACTTCAAAGTCAATTTTCTCAAAGTGTTTGTAACATTCGACATCCGTTTTCTGAGACGACGATATGAAGAACCTGTCGAATAATTGAAATCAAATCATGCATCAGATCTATGCATGTCAACACAAGCAACACATGCGACACGTGCGACATAAACAGCATTATTAATTACATTTTATATAGGGGAAATTTTTTAAGCACTATTATAGTAAAATGCATTAAAGAATTGCCTAATTAAAAACCTGTATATATTTTCATCCAAGGCAGGATCAAACAGTATTAAAAATATGCTACGGAAGCACATCAGCGAACAACAGCTTAGTCCCCTTTCAGACACGTCAAGTCTTGCTTTCAAGTCTGCTCGTTCGTAGGCGAAGGAGGTGAGAAGAGAGGGGAAGAGTACAGATACCTCCGTACCGTCAATTCGTTTCAAGTTTTCTTGTCTCTTTTGATCTTTTCGTTGCTTCCCATTTAAAGAACCAAGGACTTGAATTCAATTAAAGTTGACGCGTGTGGAAGCAAATAGAAAACACAAAAGAGAATGTGAAAAAAATGCTTTCAAGACTTGACGTGTCTGAAAGGGGACTTAGCTAAGTAGCAACGACATGCTAAAACAGTATGTTTGAGATGGAATGACATGGCATAACACCTTGCTTGAGTTGACATGACATAGCAATGCATGAAATTTTTGAAAAACACATTTTTACAGAAAATGTTGAATTTTGCAGTTCTTTAATCCCTACCTCTACCCCTGCTCGTTCTAATTACATTTATGTCGAGCCCTAACCGCCAAAATAACGTAAGCGACATTTTTTTCAACATTTTCTTTTTGATGCAGAAATATTCCTAGAGCTTCTAGATACATTTCTGCGTCAAAAAGAAAATTTTGAAAAAAATGTCGCTTACGTTATTTTGGCGGTTAGGGCTCGATGTAATTCCGTTTTCCTTTATCTTCGTTTTTATCTTTATCAGGGTTGTTGCGAATATTTGCATTCGCATTCGTTATGCTAATGATTCGCATCATTTTACACGTGCGCATTCGACATTTGCGTTAGCATCAAACGATACGAATGTGTACATGGGCAGAAAGTCCACTCTAGTATTGTTGAAATGGCTATAAGTCTGTCTAACTAGGGTGCGGACAATAAGCGGCTTTTAGATTCAGGCCCTAAACGGTTAAGTAGTATATCAACAACATTGATGGGCCTTCAACAAGTACTGCTAAAAGTCTTATAAGCAACCTAGTAATAATTTTAGATTCCTAAAGTGAAAGCGAAGGCGCGGATGTAGAATCTGGACACAAAAAAATTTGAATTTGAAGCTCAATTGAAGGCGTATCTTAAAGAAAAACGAACTCATCTCGGTGAAAATTCTAAACTAAACTAAAATACGACAAATTGGCAGATCTGGACCGCAAATATTTGAGCGCTCCACCCGCCAGCGTTCCAAGTGAGAATTGTTCAGTGCTGCGCCGGCCTTATATACGAGTCTCTCAGAATTCGCTCATGGGAGAAAAGGCTGCGAAATTCCTTCTTTTGAGATATAATATGCCCCTTTTGAACCTTGACTACTAGATTAAAACACTTTATATGTAGGTTAAACACTCGTTCTACGTTCTAATAATGTATAAAATTTGTAAGTAATAAAAACGATAATTTAAGTTGATTATAGCTTTTTTAATGTTATTCCTAACATTCGCATGCGAATTCCCATTCGCATATTCGCATTCCGAAAATTCGCATTCGTACTCGCATTCGCGAATGTGAAAAATCTGATAACAAAATCGATAGCAACATCCAACAAAAAATCGATAAAAATATCTGTATCAAAATCGATAATAAAATCGAAAAATAACAGAGACCGTACCGGTTTTGCATTTTATAATAAAAAGCAAAAAATTTAAGTTATTTTTTGACTTTTATTACTTTGAGCAAATAATACCCGGTAATTTTGCTTTTTATTTTTTTAAGGCAAAAACAGAAGTTAAAATTTGCCTTTTATTTTTTTTTAGCGGAAAATAACACAGGTTTACAAAAAAACAAAAAGTGTATGCATATTAAACCAAACCTATATATCCCTATGTTATTCGACATGCTGAATGCGAATCCGAGGTCCGTTAGCCTCCATCACGTCAGGTTTGTGGTCATTTGAAGGTCAAGTAGGGAAAAATTCATTGAATAAACCTGAAAATTCAATAAAATTTGACCTTGGGATGACCTTGCCATGACCTCCAGATGGCCTTGAGGAATCAAGGGACCTCCATACTCGGTTTCAGTGACAACAAAAACAATTTATTTTTTTTTTAAATTTTTATTGCATAAATTTTATGTCCTATTTGACCTTCAAATGGCCTCGAAGCTGACATAATGGAGGTTAACGGACCTCGGATTCGGGTTCAGCGAATGTAAAACCTTATGTATATGAATTTTCAGGTTTATTCAATGCGCTCAAAAAAAAACATCTCTTAATTGAAGAAAAACAGCAATCAAAATGAAGAAAAATTGGAAAGAAATAGCACTAAAGAAGTTTTATCCTCTTTTCATGCCCAACATTTATTCAAAATGATAGATTACATCCAGGGTTCCACATTTTCTTGTACGTTTTTATATGTGTATAAAGTTAGCAACACAACATCAAGCAAAAACTGTCGCATATACCCATGAATTTGCCGTTTTTTTGCCGTTAATTAGTTGTGGAAAAAATAATTTTGTCGCTCTGGCATTTTTTTAGATATAAGGTGTTTTATATAAAGTTAGCAAGCACCCCTTCAAACTTAAAGACAAACGACTAGGCTTTATGTCAAAATTTGCCGTTTTTTGCCGTTCTAAGATGAGCTAGTTTACTTTTGAAAAAAATAATTTTTTTTTTTAAATAAAAAAAATATATTTGCAATTTTTTTTTCAATTTTTTTTTCAATATTCAATAATTTTTGGAAGAAAAGGATAATAATATAATAGAAAAGCAAACCCGGTTTCGTTATGTACCACTTTGAAATTTAAACAAACAATAATCACAATGGTTAAAATTCAAAAAATTAAGAAGCTTTCTTATCACAATCAAACGACAAAATTAAAAACAGTTTTAATGCACAAAACAATTCAAACGGCAAATCATTCAACAAAAAAATTAATTATTTTTATTATTTTTAACCAAGTTTTAAACCGCTTTCCATGTGCCTATTTTTTTTAATAAGGCTGTTTAAACAAAAAAAAATTAAACGACAAAATCAAAAACAGTTTTAATGCACAAAACAAGCCAAACGGCAAATTATGCAACACAAAAATTTATTATTTTTATTACTTTTAACCTATTTTTAAACCGCTTTCCAAGTCCCTATTTTTTTAAATAAGGCTGTTTAAACAAAAAACAATTAAACGACAAACTCAAAAACAGTTTTAGTGCACAAAACAAGCCAAACGGCAAATTATGCAACAAAAAAATTAATTATTTTTAACCAATTTTTAAACCG
>NW_023458558.1:60982289-61010771 GCF_013731165.1 Rhagoletis pomonella
TTTCCAAGTGCCTATTTTTTTAAATAAGGCTGTTTAAACAAAAAAAATTCAAACGACAAAATCAAAAACAGTTTTAATGCACAAAACAAGCCAAACGGCAAATTATGCAACAAAAAAATTTAACTAGCTCATCTTAGAACGGCAAAAAACGGCAAATTTCGACATGAAGCCTAGTCGTTTGTCTTTGAGTTTGGAGGGGTGCTTCGCTAACTTTATATAAAGTTAGCAAAACACCTTATATCTAAAAAAACATACCAGAGCGATAAAATTATTTTTTCCACAACTAATTAACGGCAAAAAAACGGCAAATTCATGGGTATATGCGACATTTTTTGCTTGATGTTGTTTCGCTAACTTTATACACATCGTTTTTACACATTCCAAAGAAAAATTACTCATTCGGGAGATTTTTTTATTCATTCGGAAGAATTTTCGACCTTAAATTAAGGAAAGTTTTTCTTTGATCCGGAGATGGATTTTTGGTTCAATGTGAATTTTTCCCTACTTGACCTTCAACTGACCACGAGCCTGACGTGGTAGAGACTAACGGACTTCGGATTCGCATTCAGCGTGTCGAATAACATAGGGATATATAGGTTTGGTTTAATATGCATACGCTTTTTTTTTTTTGTAAACCTGTGTAATCTGTAATTGTTGCCTTTTATTTTTTCAGGCAAAAATAAAAGTCAAAGTTCCAAATCAAGTATTCCAGAGTTTTGTGTACTCGAATTTAATAGTTTTAAAGTTCCTATCTGGATTCTAATAACTCCCTAATACACAAATACCAGGGTTGGATCAAATCTAAATATGTATGTACTATGTATAAATACAGTACATGAAGGCATCTTTTGTTAACGGCACCGATTATTCGATTTTCAAAACTCAGGTTCCGAATTAAAGGGTTTGGCCTCTAAATGTACAACAAGGAATAAGATGTTTGAAAAAGGTTGCCACCTTTTTTAAAATTATAAAACCTGCGCCGCACGTTGTATTTAAAAAAAATAAAAACATCAAATGTACTTCAGAATAGACAGTTGTAATTCAGAAACAGTAAAATGTACTTCAGAATAGTAAATTGTACTTCAGAAAACGTAAAATGTACTTCAGGATAGTCAATTGTACTTCAGAAACCCTAAAAAATATTTCAGAAACTATCAAATGTTCTTCAGAATAGTCGGTTGTACTTCAGAAGCCGTGAAATGTACTTCAGGATAGTCAACTTTACTTCAGAAACCGTAAAATTTACTTCAGGATAGTCAATTTTACTTCAGAAACCGTGAAATGTACTTCAGGATAGTCAATTTTACTTCAGAAACCGTAAAATTTACTTCGGAAGGCGAAAATTACTACATATTGTAATTATTTAAATGGTATATATAATAGTATTTTTAAATATATTGACTTTAAATATTTGACTTTCCAAACTATAAGTACATAGAAGCAGTTTTTTCACAATGTCTGTGTAAATATTTAAAAATGAAAAAATGTATTAATTAATGCAGACTAAATTATGTTCCAACCGGCATGTCCTATAAAGATAGTGCACCTGAATAAAAGGTGGCATAACGTTGAATCGCTCTGCCACAATCGCAGCAACAACTGCCGCTTTTCCTTCGTCAACGCCCGGACCAAATAATAATGTCGCTTGAACATACACCAAACCATGGTGTAATAATAACAAGGTGTTGTCAGTAACTTAACCTCACTTTTTCGGCAGGTCTATTCCGGTCACGCATTTTAAAGTACTAGAAAAGGTACTAATTATTTACTACTTTTAATCCGTTGGTGCATACTACTTCAAATTAAATGTAGAAAAATGTATAATTACAGGCTTATAAGCCTGAATATATGTTTGTATCGGCAGCTCCACACAGATTGGACATATATTGTAACTTTAAAAAAGTAAAAGCCGTAAAATAAGGCAATTTCCTATTAGACTGTAAATGATATTCTAAATAGATTAAAACACATAAATATCGATAATATAAGCGAATTCCTAATTTAACCATGCAACCACTCTATTCTAGTGTATCAGTAGTTCATTTGGCTCAATATTATGACAATGCAGCAAAAGTTATTTAATATAAAAAATCGCCTTTCCATACTATTTTTGTGAAAGTTTTTCTCCATTGATAACCACGATATCTTTTATTTTTCTACTATTTGAGTACAAAAATTATACAAATCCAGCAATTTTAAATATTAATATTGTTCTGAAAACACCAAGTTCTTTAAAAATTGCGATAAAACGAATTACTAAAATGGAGTATTTTAGATACTATTTCCCAACGAATAGTAGTATAAAAATTAAGATCGGCAGCACTGAAAATAAGCATGCCGATGTTGTCAAAATCACAACAAACACGTCGCTACTGACAACACCTTGTTATTATTCCACCATGCACCAAACAAGGCCAAGCGTGCTGAATACATAACAACGTTGAATTCCTACCCTGCAAAAAATTGTGCAACTAATCTCTAAAGAGAGTATTCCGATTAGGCCCAACTAGTCTCATATGGGTACTAATGGAGGTCAATTAGTCTCGACTCATCCCTTGTGGGTATAATTGGAGATCAATTAGTCCCCAACGGGTACTATTAACGATTTAATGATATGTACGCTCTTAGTCAATGAAATTTCATGTGCGGCGTTGGCACACAGAGAGAGTATTCGCCTAACAAAACTGAGCACCCCGGTTCGAATCTCAGCTGGCGCAAATTTTTATTTTTATTTTAAAAAGTGACTAGTCGCTTTTTATACCCGTTCGGGTATAAAGGTGAACAATTAGTCTCTTCATAGGACATACCCGAACAAAAGCGATCAGTTCATTCCATATAAAGAGATCAAAAGTGGTATTAGTCGCATGCAATGCATTTAAAGCTTTAATTTGTTATTTTTTGGGTGATTCAAGATTTGGACACATGTCTTATCCACACTTTTGTTAGTTTTATAAAGAAAAACTTTTGTGCTCTGAGGTTCAGGAACTTCCCATATGTACTCGTCGCTTTTCTTCTCAATCCCTCTCTTTCACTACCATGCAGTAAAAAGCCAAACCAGTAAGAAAAAATACTAGTTCATTAACTAGTATGTGCCTACCAGTTCGCCAATTTCGAAGAACTTAGGCGATCAGCGACATCTGCCTTTGAATTGCCAAAGCCAAAAATTAAACGCAATTAATTGCTTTTCTTACACATGTGGCGTCACGTGAAGAGTACTGGTTCTGGTTCTGAAATCGCAAGTTCGAGGCCGCCTGGAGGTCGTTAAGGATTTTAAAGTTAAATAAATGTAAGTAAAAATAATTTATTCAATTTATAATTGAATAACAAATTTGAACATCTAATTGCATTGCAAAAAAAAATTTAGGAAGAGATGCTTGTGGTATAAAAACAAAGAAATTAAACAAAAATATTTTTTTTATTAAATTTAAAAATAACAATAAACAGCCTAAACAAAAAAATAAATTTATAAAAAAATAAAAAATAAAAAAAATTTTCCTGCGCCAGGATTTGAACCTGGGACCTCAAGCTTACCACGCGAGTGCTTTGCTCTGTCGGCCATTGTGACTACTGGAGCGTCGCGAGCAAAAAGGCGCACTTATGCTTTTCACGGGGCATGAATTGGCAGACTATCTCATCAACTGGTATGATGCTACTAGTATTTCTACTAGTAGATGCTGATGCATTGCCTGACAATTGACATCTCGTAGGACATCGCTTGTTAAAAATACCAGTCGCTAACATTGAAAAAGGATAGAACGTGAACTAGTTGGTCTGAAACGCAAACTGGTAGAATTCTAGTTCACAACTAGTAGCTTTCCCTGCGGGGTAGCAAGCAGAATACTTGAACCGTATAAAACCCGGAAATAGGTAAAAAAAAAAATAGTGATGTGTAATCAAATCAATGTTGCCAAATTCCCATTTTCAAAAATAAAAAAAAACTGCAGTAGTACATATAGGCTACATTCCTTTATTCATTCTGAACGTTTGGAATAGACTTTTTTGTTTATTTATTCTTAAGAACGTTCCTGATGATATGTTGACGTATATCTCAAAAGCATTCTGTTTATTCCGGCTGTGAAATGGGATTATCCGGAATGTATAAAGAAACGCAGCCATGATTTTAAAATGTAGGCAAACTTCAAAAAAAAAATCATGGCCGACGAATTGAGAGAACGGTTTTACCTTACTATGTTTTTATCCAGGCAAACAGTATCAGTAGAGCAGCTGATTTTATTTTTTTTTTTCACATTATTTGGTCTTGAAAATGTAAATTTTTTTAGTTTCTTCTCACAAAAATTCTAAATTGTTCAAATCTTTTTGCATGTAAAACCTTTTCCATACAAAACAAGCTATTGAACATCAGTTTTTGGAACGTTTGCCCAACTCAGCAGCACAACCGCTGATTACTGGGCCTTGCAAAAGATGGATCAATGCTTCGAGAAGCAAACAAATTTACTAAAAAAGAAAGTTGCAACAATTTTTTCCAATTTAAATTCTTTGTTTTTTATTATTTTTTACATGGCACGCTTTGATTTTAAAGAAAAAACTCAGAAAACAGTTTTTGACACTTTCGACACCAGAAGCAACACAGGCAAATGTTTTTTCTCTAATGCTACTACCTGTTTAATATGCCTTGCTTGGAACGTATCATGTTAAACTAATTTATTTTCTTTCGTTCATAACTTCATTAGCCAAAATAAATCAAGGAAAGCTTATATTTTTGTACTTTTCCTTGTTGCAGTATTGAAAACTGTTTTTAGGTCCGTGAAAAATCTTTTGACAAAAGGAGCAAAATATTAAACACAAAATGCTTGGATATGTTAAGAATTAGATTCAGAAGCAGCTTAAAGTTATAGTTAATAACAATAATCCTCAATATGTAAAATATTTGAAAGAAAGAAAAAATCGGACTGGTTTACTTTTCTGTGGAATGGACCATATATATGTGTATGTAATAATAATAAAACAAATATGTGCGTTAAGTCCTTTCCTCCAATTGCAGCCAAAAGTCATATGGAGTAGTGATCAAACCGCTAAAATTTTTCGACAAATCGGGCAAGGAATCTGCTGGACCTAATGTAAAATTGAAATTTTGGCAAATTGCGGTAGTTACAAGAAAGAACATATTCCGTGCAAAAGTCTCTCCCGCGCAAAGTCGTTTTCCTATAAATAATAAAATAAAAATGTTATTCCTGAACTTTTAGTAGTGTTTTGTGCAACAAGTAAGTTACCTGCGCCGAACGGAAGTGATACATCCTTTTTCAGCGAAAGCTTTCCGTTTTCATCTAAAAAGCGTTCCGGTCTAAAGTTTTGTGGATCGCCCCAGATGCTTTCATCAGCATGATATGCATACAAACTCGGTACCACAATAGTGTGCTAAATTCAAAACAAAAATGCTTCTTATTTTCTCTTTTAAAATTTTTTTACGGATAAATTTTAAGTACCTTTGGAATTTTGTAACCCAGCAACTCTGTGTCTTCTAGCGCTCTGTGTGGGATATCTGACGGCACTAAAGTTTCAATTCTCAAACCTTCTCGAATAGCAGCATCTGTGTAGTGTAAATATTTACGATCTTCAAGCGTCGGCAGTCGACATCTACCAACAACCTCATCTATTTCTGACTGTATGCGTTTCATTGCTTCTGGATTCAGCATAAGGTGCTGTATTAGAAATGTAATTTGTGCGCCAATCGCTGTAAACGCAGGGAGAGCAAAGTCCACCAAGCCCAATATAAACTGTGTGCGATAGTAATTTTCCGTCTTGCCTTGATCATGCTCCATTCGCATCTGTTTAATATACAAATCCAGAAAATTTCGCTCACTGCACTCATCATGGGTGGCAATGTGATGGTCTATGATTTTTTCAAAATGCTCAAAAAAGAGCTTTATTCGCCTCTGTTAGTACATCATATGCGCTCCATTTGGGAAATACATATCGTATCCAAGGCATGATGCTCAGCATTTTACCATAATCATCACTATTACGTTGAAATTGCATTCCCATTTTGATGAGGTGCAACACCTCGGCCTGTTCTGAGCGCGGCTGGCGTTCATGCATCATGACATGTAAAAAGCAATTGTAGGTAAATGGACTAAAGATGTTTGGCACACAAACTCTATAACCGCCAGGTTTGGATAATTCATGCTCATGCTGATAACGTGGTCCATTGCGTATGAGATCTAAGAGATCAGTTATCTCTTCTTGTATGAGTGATTCGAGTTCAAGGAAACGACGACCGAATCCAAAATCACGAAGGTATCGTAAAATAAAGCGACGTTGCTCCTTCCACACAGGACCTTCGCGGAAAAAAATACCTACGAAACAGAAAATAAATAAGTCTAAATTAAGCGTTAAAAACTCCTGGAAAAATGGCACTACTAGTTCACTACAGCAGTCCCCGCTTAATTCACCCACGCTTAACTGATTTCCCCGCTTATTTGAATCAGTTGCTTGCTCCAGAAAATAGTTCATACAAAATACATTTAAATAATATAAGTCAACATGCAATAATATAAATAAAAAGTACTGTAGTAGTAAAAGTACTACTGTACTTCATATCGGTTAATTTACAATACAGAAGTTTTACATATTTATATGTATCTACATATGTACAAATATATTATATGTATGTACATATAGAGCCATGTGTAGAATACTAAGGCCACCAAGCAAAACTATGGGGTTAGCTTTGAATTGTCAGGACATAAGATCTATATACACTGCCGGAACAAAGTATTGGCACAGCAAATTTTTCACAATATATGCAACAATTTTCATTCTAATATTTGTCCGCTAATTTTGTATAAAAATACGGTTCATTCTACAACAAAAAACATAAAAGTATAATTCCTAAACTTTGTGCAAAACTCGCGAAAATTCAGCAAATTTTCGTGAAAATTTTCAACTTTTTAATCAGATTTTTTAGAATTTTTGTGAGTATGCAGATTTGTAGCTCAATCACTTTTATTATAAAAACGTGCAAGTTTTAAGTAGCTAGGAATTACCGTTGATTTTTTGGAAATTTTTTTTCACGCAGTATCTTCCATACAAAAATTTTTTTTCGAAAATACTTTATATGGAAAAAATGCAAAACACCTTCAACAAAAAAAATTCTCAAAAATCAACGCAATAGGAATTATATTTTTATGTTTTTTGTTGTTGAATGAACCATATTTTTATACATAATTGGTGAAAAAATATTAGAATGAAAATTGTTGCATATATTGTAAAAAATTTGCTGTGCCAATACTTTGTTCCGGCAGTGTATGTATTAGAGTGGTTAAATTTTTTTTTTTTGCAAATTCATAAGCGCTACCTCAAGTTATTGTTATTTGTAACGAAAAAAAAGAGAAACGTGTTTTTTATTTTGCAAAAAAAAAGTTTTCTTAGAGGTCGCCCTGATAGGTTTTTTTGTAAAAACACTGATGTTGTAAATTTTTTTATTTTCTTGACATGTTAAAATGCAGCTAAAAATTTGGTTTTTACATATAATTGGGGAACATTCCCTTAAACCCTTCTGAAACCCCGTGGTAACAAGTTTCAACCCATGACAATGCGTAAATCGTTCAGTATCAACGTTTTACTAGTGTCTTTTCGGGAGCATATTGTCGGGAACTAGGCCCATTCTAACCGTCTAAGACAGGTGTGTAATTAAGGGAATATTCCCCAAGAATACCAGAGTAATTATATGTAAAAACTACATTTTTAGCTGCATTTTAACATGCCACGAAAATAAAAAAATTGAGAACATCAGCGTTTTTATAAAAAACCCGACCAGCGCGACGTCTAAGAAACCTTTTCTTTCAAAATTAAAAAATACGTGTATCTTTTTTTTATCACAAATAATAATATTCTGATGTAGCGTTTATGAATAATAATATAATAGCGAAGGGATTTTTTTGTCCATCAGTAGGGCTGCCAGATATCTCTGTTGCCAAACCGGGACACTTAAGGGTGGGAATGGCCTCTCGCTCCCTTCCCTTTCGTTTCGACAAAAATTACGTACGAAAGGATGTAGTAAACTAAAGCACAGAGAATTTTTCACAATGCATGTACCTTTTTGTTCCTTATAAAAATACAGTTTATACTAAATACGTCAGAAAATATAAAAAAAAAAATTCTAAACTTTTAATTCTAATTTGCATACAAATTTGCAACTTTCTATTCAGTCTTTTTTATAAAATTTTGAAAATTAAGACCATAAAAATTTAGTTGATTTTTGGTATTGTTTTTACTGAGAGTTTCTTCCATACAAACTATGTTCGACATTTTTTTGTATGTGGAAGACACTGTCAGCAAAAAATAAATAATCGCAAAAAATCAACGAAATTTTCTGGTAACTTCAGACTTGCACTTTACTAAATCGCTCAAAAGCTACATTTTCAAAATTTTTCTTAAAGATCTGATTAGAAATTGTGATCTGATGAAAGAGTCTCCGAGCCAATAATTTTGTACGGCACGGTACTTATAAGTAATCTAGGTTTCACGAAAGAAAAAAAATTAAATACAAATTTCAACGTATTTAGGTACATACTTATATTAATCATCAACTATTGGTTGTGAAAAACGTGCTAAATTTAAAAAAAAAAATCGCATATGAAAGTGCACCAACCCAACTCGTAATAAATTTAAGTATACAAATTTTAGTAATTAGTATAGAAATATTCAATTCAAATACGCCAATATTAAAATGAAGCGCTTTGCACTTAACGGATACTTTTTCATAATTACGTTAAAAAAAAATATTTAAATTCCATGCTGCCTGTAAGGGGATTTGAATCCTGACGCTCTGGAAATTAGCAAATTGTGGCAAGCATCTTCGTGCACTCAGCTAAAGCCAGACATGTAAATGTGCACTCAAATGTTCAGTTTGATTCAACACCACGTGTTCGTGGTATGAAAGTATTGTTTTTAAATACGAACACGATAATCAAATAAAAAATATTCATGTTTACCATGCGTTATTTCCCATAGTAAATTCATAAAATTTTTCTTAATATTACAACGCGTTTTTTCTCAGTGTAGTCATTTTTATTCAAAATTTGTGCAATCAAATCGAAAACCGGGACACTTAAACGAAACCCGGGAGATTTTAAGGTTGGACCGGGACACCGGGACAAATAGTCTAAAACCGGGACATGTCCGGGAAAACCGGGACGTCTGGCAGCCCTACAGTCCTACCTTGTGGGAAACACCCACAACGAAAGTGAGAATAATGAATTTAACTTATTAATTAACTTGCATTCAGCTTTTTTAACGGGTGGCCACCCCCTTTATATCTACACCTCAAAAATATTGTAAGTGTTAAAAACATAAGCTTTCCTTACACTCTTTTTTCTGGCATATTTTAGTATTTCATTGTGTTCATGTATAACTTAACTAAATTCGACGTTTGAAACAGGTGGCAACCCTCTTCAAAATATGGTGCTACCTATTTCTAGTGCCTAATTTCCTTATCTCAAATTGACTTTAATATTTTAAACAGGTGGCAACCTTCTCACCTGAAGTTAAGAAATAAATCCTTTTTTACACCATTTAGATTGATACCTATATCGTAAAATTTGATTTAACTTATCAAATAATTTGAATTTAATATTTTAACAGGTGTCAACTCCTTTCGAAAAACTAAAACTTTAATGCACGTCCAAAGGCCAAGCCCTTTCATTTGACACATTTGAAAATAGAACGAATGGTGCGGATTTAATGGCACTGGTTACTAAATAATTTGAATAATGGTTTTAATAGGTGGAAACTTCTTTAAAAAAAAAGTAATACCTTATTGCACATCTACAGGCGAAGCCCTTTCATTTTGACTCCTCATTGAATATCAAACGAACGGTACAGATCGGATGACCTGGACAAAAAACCCCTTCGCGTATCTATACTAAATATACTAATTATATAAAGAGAAGTCCCTTTTATTGTAACAGGTAATCTCGCGAACGGCTGTATATGTATTTAAATAGCTTTCAGTAATCACCATGTCGTAGGCGAAAAAATTTTCCTTTTTCCGGTAGGTGGATCAGGGACCGATCTATTCGAAGAAATCTTATTATGGCCCGATTTGCTTAAAATTTGATACGTTGGTAGCTTTTTGCCTGGATAAGTATATAGGATTATTTTTTCGGGAAGTGGACCAGGGACCGATTTATTCGAAAAAATCGTATTTATGGTCGGATTTGCTTAAAATTTGGTACGTAGATAGCTTTTTGCCTCAATTAACATATAGGATACTTTTTCCGGTGGCTGGACCAGGTACCGATCTATTCGAAAAATCTTATTCCATATAAAGTATGCTCGACAATTAGGTACTTTTATATGAAGGAAAATGTCTAGCATCGTCAGCTAAGAAAATTATTAAAATCAACGCGATTTTCTAGTGATTTAAAATTTTCACTTTAACCTACTAAAATTCAATGGGCTATAAAATTGCATACCTAAAACTTTTCTAAAATTTTTTAATAAAAAGTTCAACATTTTTTGGTGTAATTGTCAACGTTTGTTAAATTTTTACAAATTTTGAAGGGAATTTGGAATGTGGACTTATGTGGTGCTGGTTATGTAATCGGCTAAACTTTTATAAACATTACATAAACAAAAGAAAATGAGCCAAAATTGGTCAAAATGTCTGTTAACTTAATCAGCTGACCAAAAGTGTATATGCAGGTATGTACATATATATATATATATATACGCATATGTTTAAATGCTCAATCCTGATAACACTTCAGTTTTTTAAGAATATTTCGTCGGCTGAGTTGTAGGTCGCTGTATCTCAGCTGCCGCTTCGAAAACGCCATATCTCAATATATATATGGGCAAATCTCCGGAAGCGTGTGCTTTTGTGTCACTCACCTTTAAATTAATTTTATTAATGTAATTTTACTTTTTATAACTTGCGCCATTTTGATAACAAATGTGACGAGTCCTTGTAACTTATTTAATTTTCTTTATTTTATTCATTCTAATTTTTATAAACAGTCAAATTAATTAAAATAACAGTTTCTACGTGGATACCTTTTGTACGGTTTTTGAGTACATATAACTTTTTCAGCGCAAATATTGGAAAATGCAATAGACGTTGAGAAAAATATGTGCTCCTCATTGGATATAAACTGTAACAATTTGAAATCTGTCACTCGTAATTATCAAAAAGGTAATATTTTAATTTCTTTTCCATTTTGCACTTCCAACAATTACTAAATTTTTCTTATTTTTCTATACACATGTTAATTACACATTAAAGAATAAAATGAGACCTTTTACAGCTGAGGGTCTTTCAAAATATTGAAAATATAACAAATATTGTCTGAATAGGTCTTTGCGTGAATGGCTTCAAATTTCCCCTTTTTTTGATGGCATACTGACCAAGGCTGCAAACCGGTTTTGAACCGAACCTTAGCTTTTTTTCTGACTTCGAACCGAACCATTTTTATTTTGAAATGCCAAAACCGAACCGAAAACCACTCCAAAAAATGGTTCGGTTCGGTACAAAACACACTAAAGCACTTTGTAGGGTTGGTAATACACAACTTTGTCTAAAAATGCAACACTATGGTGAAACTGCCGCGCGGCCGCTGTGGTATAGTGGTAAGCAGTGCGCGCTTCCACTCCACAATGCCTGGGTTCAAACCCTGGTCAAAGCAACATCGCAAAAATATAGAAAAAAAGGTTTTTTCTTAACAGCGGTCGTCCCTCGGCAGGCAATGGCAAACCTCCAAGTGTATTTCTGCCATGAAAAACAGCTTCTCATAAAAATACAATCGCCGTTCGGAGTCGGCGTAAAACTGTAGGTCCCTCCGCTTTGTGTGACAACATCAAGGCGCACGCCACAAATCGGAGGAGAAGCTTGGCCAAACACTAACATATGTGTAAGCGCCAATCTATTATTATTATGGTGAAACTGCAAACATTTTTGTGTTTAATGGCATCTCTATGAGTTATAATTTCGTATTTATAAAAATTGTTTTTATGTGGAAGAAAATGCATATAACCGATTAAAAATTAGTGCGAACTTTAAAATAGGTAATTCAAACTTGCACTTATCATATTACATTACACTTAAGTGAGCTATAACACTGCATACTCAAATTTTTTTAGTTCTGATTAAAAAGTTTGAAGCAATGAACTTTTTTGAAGTTTGTTGATTTTTTCCAATTTTCGTACGGAGTTTGAAATTTGGATTTACATGTTATATGCTTTTATAGAAAAATAATGAACATTATTAATAATTAGGATTTCAACATTAAGCCAAGATTTTGAGTATCAATTCAAAATTCTGAGTGTGTTGTTTTAGTCTATTCGGCTATACTCTCGACCTGTCCAAACCTTAAATAAGTTTATTAAAATGCTTCCAATTTCGCCTTGATCGCGTTGATTTTAAATGTTTTTTGTTGAGGGTATTACGCATTTTTTCATACGAAAAATTTGGTGAAGATACATGAAAAAATTGCCAAAAATCAACCAAAACTTTTCTAGAAATTCGTATAAAAATGTTTGCAGTGTAGATGAAACCTTGACGAATTTTCCTAATTTTTGCACAAAGTTTTAAGCTTGATTTATTATTATTTTTGTTAGATGATGAACCATACTTAAAAAATAAACATTAAATGAACACAAAATAAAATACCCAAAATTGTTAAAATTTCGCGTCTCTATTTATGGATATTTGAATTTATATCTTATCGGTTTTTAATATTTGTTTGTATCCTTTAGCTTTAAAAAAATTAAACCATTTGTACCGAACCGAACCGCGGTTCAGGAATAATGATGAACCGGTTCCTGAACCTCTACAAGCTTTTTCTAAGTGGTTAGAACCACTGAACCAAACTGCACCGTTTTTTGCAGCCCTGATACAGGCTAAAAAATGGGGGCAAAAAGTAAAATTTCGGTTAAAATATATTACCTTAAAAGAGAAATTTTAAAACAAATTTTTTAAAAAGTTTTTCTTTATCTTAATATTCAATTATAATCCCCTTTTTGGCTAGCACAATATTATTTATAGGACAAGAATACACATAAATCGTGACAAATTAAAACAATGGATATGTAGATACTATAAATTTATAGCCCTTTTCATAACTTTACGACACTCACATATTGACAAGATTTAGCCATTTGTCTTAATAATTTTTTTTTTTATTTTAATTATTTGTTTATTAAAATGTAATAATTTTTTTTTTTGTTGACGGTGTCAGTCATTTTCTTTCCTCCAAGGAATTTTCGACGATTTTTTTAAATGGACAGAAGGAGCAACACCTTCAATAAAAAAATTCCCAAAAATCAATGGTCATTCCGAGCTACTTTAAACTTGCACTTTGTTATACTAAAAAACTACAAAACTGCATACTTAAAATATTTCTAAAAAATCTAATAAAAAGCTCGAAATTTTTATAAGAATTTGTTGATTTATTTTTAAATTTAAAAGATTGAAACTTGGATTTATGAGGTTTTTGTTATTATAAGCAAATAATTAAAATTAAAAATAAATTAAGATAACTGATGAAGTCTTGTCATTATGTGAGTGTCGGAATCGAGCTTTCTGATACTACTTTTGTCTATTTCCGCGGTGAATAAGTCCCGACTTAATCAGTATTACCCCGTTGTACTACATGATAAAAGGGGTGAAATTTAGCAGAATGCCCACTTCTGCTAAAATGCGCACAAATTAGCCATAAATGGTCTATTGCATTAATATTCACGCGATATATAATAGGGGGGTAACTGCAAAATGAGTAAAAACAACGCTTGCATTGCCACGTCTGTTACCGATATTGCTAAGGAATTGGATTTTGACATTGTTCTTCCTCGTAGAGCGAATAGACAAATTTTCTGGCTTATTATCGTGAATTTAACACTGAAGATTTTTATCGAAAGGCAGTATTTATACCGCTATTGGATAATATCTTCCTCGATCTCCGAGAAAGATTGCCGAAAGAGACACTAAACATTTTTGATTTGAACTTATTACTTCCATTCAACAATTTTATGGAGCTTGAGGTCGTTTTTTTAATGAAAACCATTGTGGAAAAATTAACAATAATTTATAAATGGTAGAAGTGATAACTCTTTCGGAGATCACTACATCTCCTCATCAGACTTATTCAGCGGGATTTTAAACGACGACCTCAAGCTCAATAAAATTGTTGAAGATAATTGTTATAAGGCCATAAAGTAACAAAAACTTATTACTTCCATCTAAAATTGGCGAATATAACACGCTATATGAAAAAAATAATAATTTAAATTGCACGGTGTTACACTGATCATGAACTTTTTGAGTGACCTAGTACAGGTCGTAGGGCTCGTCGAGCAATTCACGAAACTGCGTTTAAAATTTTTGTAACACCCTCAAATTATCGACTTATTCTTAAAAAACCATTTTTACATGACTTCCAGCACTAAACCATTTTTAGTTCTATTATTTTTTACCCAATTAAAGTTTTTATATGGCTTTGAAAAAAATAATATTTGTACTATTTATAGAAATAATAAGTTTTGTGAGCACATTGTAAATGTGTTGTAAATTTTTGGAATAAGTCCGAAGTTAACACAATTTTTTACTATTTTTCCCAGTTCGACATCATTTTTTTTTTACAAAATTTTGATTCCTAGTAAAACTAGGTACCTTTTATAATTTACAGTTGGATTGGATTAATTTTAACGATTCAATAGTTCGTATAGAAAAATTTTAATTTGTCTGTCTTTAAAGAAATGTCATAACTTAATATTGATTTAAAGAATGGTACCTAGTTTTACTCGGAATTAAACATTCTCTTAGAAGTTATGAATAAAAGAGACTACTTTTTATAGCTCATTCTATTTCAGTACAAAAGTGAACGTTTGAGGTTCCTCAAAATTCGCGCTGATTTTTGAGAATACTATATATATATAGAAACATACTTATGTATGTTCTAAAACACTAATATTTTTATGTCGAAGAAAATGCATGACTGCGAACTTGCTCCTTATTATACTGAAATTAAATTGGCTATAAAAATGCATGCAAGAAACTTTTCTAAAAAATCTGATTCAAAAATTTTGATAGCAAGCTTTGGAAATTGGTTGCGAATTTCGCATTTATTGATCCATTTTACACGGCAAAATTACTTGATTTCAGCGTGATTTGTTTATGAACTACGAATGAGCCGTAAATTACGATAATGTGAACATGCTCTATATAAAATACCTTTTCTGTCCAAAATTTTAAAATCGCTAATATGAAATCCCGAAAATTACGCTGTTTGAAAAAATCAGCACTCACTTATTAAACAAATTTTTTTGCACGAACTTTTCAGGAAACAATTTTTAAACTTTCGAATACGAGTATTTCTAAAAAAAAAAACACAAATCTTTCAGAAATTACTAATTCACCAGTTTTACCTAATAATTCATCTCCAGGTGCACGCATTTGAGCCAGAAACATAGGCGGACGTCCATCGAATTCCTTTCTATTCAATATTTCTTTGACACCCTCAGCACTGTGCACTGCAACCACGGGAAAGGATCCAACATGAAAACCCACAATATCCGATTTATACCATTTGCTAAATTTCATTACACCTTTATGCAAATATTTTTTATTAGCCAGCATCATGAATAAATAGCTTCCGAAGAGCGGTAATCGTGGCGGTCCTTGAAGTAAAATGTTGCAAAAAAGAGCAAACTTATTTGTCAATAACTTTAAAAACGACATAAATAAGGGATTAAAAATTAATGCTAACCAGGCGGAAATCCTTCAGGGCGACTAACTGCATAACGATATGATAAATATAGGCAAATCACTGCGCAAATGCAGAAAAGAATTCCCGTTAACATTTTTTCCTTCAATTCAATAGCTCGATAATTACTGTCTTTACCGTTACGTCGACCAACGGAAATTAAGAATAACTGATTGGTAGCTATTGTTTTACTTGGTTTTTATGCGCAACGCACGACAGATATTTTACTAAATAAAGAAACCGATCGCTAAACGATCGCCATTCTTTCAGAGCTGATCGTGATACATACATACATACATATGTAGATATTCCTGAAGATGCATATTCTTTTTTAAATAGAGAAATAGGCGCATGTTTCAGATTTGGCTATTAATCAGGCGATTGCCAGTAAAAGGCATTTTTCATCAAGGGGCATGACCGCTACTTATGAGTTTACGCGCTCAATATGGTTTTTTCTACATGGCGAGATTATACGAAATAATTTAAACGACAAAAATATTTATATACATAAATGAATGTACGTATAGGGATGTGTATTCATACAAAATGCATTTCGTTGTGATTCATTTATTTTGTCGCAACCATTTGCTAATGAAGACACGCCAATATAAAAAACCGGTAATATATTTCTGGAGATATGGCAATCTTCTTCTTTTTCTTTATTGGCGCTGTAACCGCCTAAGCGATTTTGGCCGAGTCCAAAACAGCACGCCAGTCATTTCGCTTCTGTACTATCTGACGCCAATTGGAAATGCCAAGTGAAGCCAAGTCTTTCTCCACCTGGTCTTTCCAACGCAGAGGAGGCCTTCCTCTTCCTCTGTTACCAGCATCGCGACCCGCGTTGAATATTTTCAGAGCAGGAGCGTTTCTGCCCATTCGAACGACATGGCCAAGCCAGCGGAGCCGCTGAATTTTAATTCGCTGCACTATGTCTATATCGTTGTAAAGCTCATAGAGCTCATCGTTAAATCGTCTGCGATATTCGCCATCACCAACGCGTAAAGGTCCGTAAATCTTTCGCATAATCTTTCTCTCGAAAACTCCAAGAGCCGCCTCATCAGATGCTTTCATTGTCAATGCCTCCGCGCCATACACCAGCACAGGCATGATGAATGACTTATAGACATAGTTGCCAACTTGGTGCTTTAAGCACTAGATTTAGTGCTTTTTGAAAATTAAAACGCCAAAACAAATTATTTAGTGCTTAGTGCTTTTTTTCTGAACTAAAATTACTCCGAGATAGTAAAACCCTCAAAATATTTAAAGCTGTGGCAGCATTGAATTTACCAGAATCTACAAATTTAAATGCACTAAAATACAACCATTATTGATAAAAAGCTGAAGTTTCAAACCCACCTTGTTGAATTCCATTCGCGTTGAAAATGCTAGTACGCAAGTAAGTTAAGTACATATTTCTTTTTTCCATTTCTAATTATTTGCACAAATTTTGATTTTTTATTACCTCCGGAGTAAAACACATCGTTTCTGGGTGCTGAATCCAAATCTGGACGCACAATTGCTCTAGCACTACAATTTTTAGATATCTAACCTCAAAGTGCCAAAAACACGGTTTTTGGCGATATTTGAGGTTATATAATGAAAACATCAAATTTTTTTTTGCGCATGCCTACTTAGGGCATCATTTTCGTTTGTCGCGATTCGATTTTTTTTCTCGAGCTTTAATGGGCAGTACTTCGGTTCGACGTCATAAGCATGAGTCATCACAGCATGTGTAGAGGCTATTCAATCGTTATGAGCGAAAAAGTTTTGTGTATTGATTTATGTATGTAAATATTGTTAATTTTTTGATTTTGTTAAATACAAACCGTTATGAAAAAAGCATCCTTTTATTCAAAAATATTTGGTGCTTTTAGTGTGGTAAAACGCTTTTTTCACAAGTTTTTGGTGCTTTTTGAAAATCAAAAGTTGGCAACACTGCTTATAGAGTGTGATCTTTGTACGACGAGAGAGGACTTTACTTCTCAATTGCCTATTCAGCCCAAAGTAGCACTTGTTGGCAAGAGTGATTCTCCGTTGGATTTCAAGGCTGACATTATTATTGGTGTTAACTTGTAATTGTTAACAGTGACGTGGGCGCCAAGACGCGTATGCTCTGGCTGTTTATGTGATGACAGGAGATACTTCGTTTTGTCCTCGTTCACCACCAGACTAAACGGCTCGGAGAGGTCCTTCCCTATTAGCCGTATTAGTTTCGCGGGGATACCAAATTCAGACGTCGCGGCATAAAGGCAACTTCTCTTCGTGCTGACGAAAGCGGCTTTGAAATCAACAAATAGATGGTGTGTCGATCCTATTCTCGCGGGTCTTTTCCAAGATCTTGCGTATTGTGAATACCTTGTCAATGGTGGATTTTCCAGGCCTAGAGCCGCACTGATAAGGTCCAATCAGCTCGTTGACGGTGGGCTTCAGTCTTTCGCACAATACACTCGGTAAGACCTTATAACCTATGCTTAGAAGGCTGATTCCGCGGTAGTTGGCGCGTATGGCGGGGTCGCCTTTCTTGTGGATTGGGCAGAGAGCTCACTTAAATTCCAGTCGTCGGGCATGCATTCAGCTGACCATATTCTGCATACGAGCTGATGCATGCACCTCATCAGCTCCTCGCGGCCGTACTTGAATAGCTCGGCTGGTAGGCCGTCATCTCCAGCAGCTTTGGTGTTTTTCAGCCGCGAAATCGCTATTCGTACCTCGTCATAGTCAGGCGGTGGAACAGCTACTTCATCGTCATCGACTGGGGACTCGGGTTCGTCTTCTTCACCACTTTCAGTACTGTTGCCATTCAGTAAGTTGTAAAAGTTTTCCCTCCACAATTTAAGTATATTCTGGGCATCGGTCGCTGGGTCGCCATTGTTGTTCTTACAGGAGTTCGCCCCGGTCTTGAAACCTTCCGTAAGTCGCCTAACCCTCTGGTAGAATTTTCGGGCATTCTTCCCATCGGCCAGCATCTCAAGCTCTTCGCACTCACGTATTTCGGCCTCTCTCTTCTTATTGCGGAAAATACGTCTCGCTTCCTTCTTCAGTTCCCTATAACGGTCCCACATGGCTCGCGTTGCGCCCGATCGCAGCGTGGCCCTGTAGGCGGCATCTATTTTCTCTGCGGCTTCTTGACATTCCTCATCGTACCAGTTGTTCTTTCGGGCTCGCTGAAATCCAACTACTTCTTCGGCGGCGGTACTTAATGATCGGGAAATGGTTCCACTGCTCGCGTATGTCGGATTGTTGAAGAGTGCTCTCAGAGAGCAGGTGTGTGAGTCGAGTGGCGAATAAATTGCCCGTCTGTTGTGATTGCAGCTTTTCGACGTTAAGCTTTTCTTGCATTGTTGGGCGCACATTTTTTGCTGCACAGAGGCGGGTGCGTATCTTGGCTACAACGAGATTGTGGTCCGAATCGATGTTTGGCCCTCCGAGTAGGGATGCAAATTTTGAGCAGTAACATCGATACATCGATGTTTCGATGCATCGGAGAAAAGACCATCGAGGCTAAAATACATCGCCAGAGGAACATCGATATATCGATGGTTTCCGATGTTTTGCAATTTCGTAATTTCTAGTTAAATTTAAAACAATATTGAATACTTTAATAATTATGAATGTATTTTCCTGTATTTTATTATCCTTTGTATACCCTTTCTATTATTAGAATCTAAATGCATACCATCGTAAGATCTTGTTGAAATTCTAAGGGGTGTTTGGTTATGTTTTAACGGCTAGGTTATTATTCAGAATGAATCCAACAATTTTATTGAGCTAGGGGCCGCTTTTTATGAAAAATTTTGTGGAAAAGCAACAATAATTTACAAAGGTAAGAAATTATAGCTGTTGTTTGGGAGATCCCCACATCTACTAATCACAACCGCGGTCACTGAGGAGAAGTGGTGATCTCCGAAAGAGCAAATTAGTAAATTTTGTTGATTTTCAATAACATTTTTCATAAAAAACGGCTGAATATAATTGTTATAAGGCCATAACAAAAATATTCTGAGTAATAAATTTAAGGTCAGTCAAACACGCCGAAAGAAAGTCGGAGAGTCTCCTTAAAGTCGATGTTTAAAATATCGGTAAAACTTCCATCGATGTATCGTCAATTTCGCGATGTTAGTAAATTGTAAACATCGATGGCAAACATCGATAATTGAATCGATATTATCGATGTTTCAAAAACATCGATGCATCGTTTGCATCCCTACCTCCGAGTGTACGTACGTCTAAAACGCTTGAAGCATGCGTTCCATCTATCACAACATGATCGATTTGGTTTCTCGTTTTTCGATCTGGAGACAGCCATGTAGCTTGGTGGATGTTCTTATGCTGGAACCTAGTACTACATGTTACCATGTTTCGGGCCCCGGCGAACTCGATCAGCCTCAGTCCGTTATCGGACGTTTTCCGCCGTGGCGCCAAAGAGCCCCTCCTTGCCCACCTTGGCATTAAAATCGCCAAGCACGATATTGATATCGTGTCGGGGGCAGCGCTCATATGTACGTTCCAAGCGCTCATAGAAGAGATCGCCTTATCCTTCTCTTCCGTCGGGGCATGGGCGCAGATGAGCGAGATGTTGAAGAATCTAGCTTTCATGCGGATTGTGGCTAGACGTTCGTCCACCGGGGTGAACGCCAGTACTCGGCGACGGAGTCTCTCTCCTACCACGAATCCAACACCGAATGTGCGCTACTTTAGGTGGCAACTGTAGTAGACGTCGCAAGGCTTCACGTTTACTTTTCCGCTCCCAAACGGGTGTTTGGTTGCTATCCAGAGGATACGTGAATATAAATATCCGGACGTTGTGAGCTGCGACCGTACGCACAAGAATCGCTTCTGGCCACTCCCAGGTGAATGGCAGTTAATAGTTTTCCACTTCTGCACACGGAACCATCCTCCATGGCAATCGGAACTCCAAAAAATGCGAAATAAATACATATGTTCGTTTGCGGAATTAAAATTTGAAGTAGGCCCAGAGGCCTATCGAAATATTTACAAGCAACATTTCATAACGACAAAACAAGAAGTCATAGACATTTAAAGTTTATACGAGTTCATATTTAAGTCTCAACTACGAATAATGTGCCATCAAACAAGTTTTAGCCCCACCCTATTAAATTCGGGTCTGAAGGGGCGCAACTGAGTTATGGTGATAATTTGCAGCAGCGCTCATATGTACGCTCCAAGCGCTCATAAAAGAGATCCTTGGATGCTTCGTCCTACTCATCCTTCGAAGCGCCATACTTATAAAAGTTTTCGCGTGAACAGTTGCGAATTGAACGTTGTACTCTTTCATTTATATAATTATTATCTGATACGATTTTTATTATACATTTGCTTGGAATAAAATGAATCTCCTAGAAGAGCTTTTAAGTTTCCTGAATTATAATATTTTTTGAAACAAGCCAGTAATATTTAAGCAAAAACACAACCAACTTCATTTATCATATAAAGATTTAGGAGTACCGTTAATCTCTTCATGGTGAACAGGGTGTCCAGATTGTTTAAAAAAAGCGCAATAATAATAATATATAAACTTATTATAACTTATATTAATTGATTAATCGCACAATCCGTTTTTAAAAGCTCGGCGCTAAAAATTAAATAAAAACCTATAATAGGGCGAGATCAGCTATTTCCACAATTACTTTAAAATCACATATAGTGTCTGAATGATTTACATTTCTGTTGTTGCCATATATTGAGCTATTCAACCTTGATAACATACTGCTTGATATTGGAAAGGTTTTGCAGCAGAAACTACTAGCCTTCATATAACATTTTATTCGAACTAATGAATTAAGGCTTTCCAACCTCATCCTAATTGGAATCTTAGTTTTTGTTGAATGCATTTGAAAACTGCGGCAAGGATAATAATATGAATTTAATTATACATATTTCCAAACATTTTATTGCCTGTTGCGATTTTCACTCCGTAAGCAATTATCCAAAATTCTTCAGAGTCGAATGGAATGGTTTTGAGAAAAGTTATTCCATGGGAAAGTTAAAAGATTTAAGTATTCAGTTTCCGCTGCTTTTCTTCCCTTCAAAGTCAAATAGGGAATTAGCAGGTCCCTTTCACACTTCTACACTTCTGTACACTTTCTGGTGACAAAACCAAAGCTTTTTTAAAAGTACTTAATTGACTAGGTAATCGTTTCAACAGTCCTTCGATTAAGGCCCGTTTACATACAACTTCGGCGTTGGCGTTGGCGTCGCTTCGACAGCCGACTATGAAAACATGAATTTATATGAAAGTCCCCACATAACCAAAGCTGGGCAACGCCAACGCCAACACAACGCAGAAAGATGGCAAACTTTCAACTTTTCGCTCGCGTCGTTCGTCAGCTGTTCCAAATAATCAAAATTATGTGATTTAATTTTCCTTTTTAATCAAATGCGTGCAAGAAATACAGTTTATAATGCAATTATTGATATAAAATTTTGATTTATCTGCCGCTAGTACGTTAATTTAGTGACCAAATTATTCCCTGCTAAGCGTTTATTGTAGCAAACGCGGGCGTTACCCGCGCTGCTGTCAAAGCGACGCCAGCGCCAACGCAACGCCAAAGTTGTATGTGGACGGGCCTTTATCACGGTTGCCGTTTTGGTCCAAATGGACCAAATTTTGTTCATTTCTTTGCGCTTGGTCCATAGGTCCAACTCACAACCTTTTGATTAGGTTATTATAACCTTTTCACTTCATGCAATACTTTCGCGTTTTCAATTTTTTCTATTTAAATGATGAATATTCCGCCCTATGTTTAATATATCAGTAAAAGTGACGATACGGCCATCGTCAGCCATGTTACTGATGATGACGATGGCGATATTCAGCATAGGACCAATGGGCAACACCTGAACTCGCCTTGCCAATACAATACTTGCTAATTTCAATTACTCGGTGACCAATATTAAAGTGGCTGTCAAAAATATGGAAAGGTAGCAAAACTTTAATCACAGCATTTAGCACATGAAATAATATTCGATTTCAATCGAAAAGATATTAAACATCTTAAAATTATTACACCACATAAAGTTCTTTCTGATATTTATGTATGTAACAATTTTACCGCTACTCGACCAATTTCCTGCATTGGTAAATGATGCAGGCACAATTGAACTTCAATTTCGCAAACTGACGCTGAGTGAAGGTAACTTCAAAAACTATACTAATATAGAACGTTTTTGCGATGAAGTAAGTTTGTTTAAAAATGGATTGGGTGCAGTGTTGCAGTTTTAGCCCTTTGGTAGCTAGATTTAGCTACCACATACTTCTTTTGGCCACATAAATTTAAAATTGCCCCTAGCCCTTTTTTAGCCCTTTGGAGAATTTACTTCTACTTGGCTCGAAAAAGTTGTATATGCTTAATTTGATCTAATTTTTTTATTTATGTAAGAGACGAATTTTTAAACTAAGAAAGACTAATATATATACATATGTATCTATATGTATTGTATGTTCCTTACGTTTTTATACATACATACTGTAAACGTGTTAAGGCTGTTAACTTATCTACTAACGATTTAACTATAGTTTAAAATAGATAAATTTACTGCCCTTAATATGCTTAATTTGTTAAATGGCCCATCAATTCGATTGACCATGTATGTCAGCATACGAGACTATATTAACACCCTCTGGTGGCTGAGGAAGCTTTGATATGTAATAATTAAACAGTAGTGGGGACATGACACCAGCCTGTGGTACCCCCTGTTTAATTTTCTGAAATTACTGAGGAGTGTCGACCACTCAGGTAATTCGCCGACCACCGTTTGAGTCCCTGTGGGAGTGAGGAGGCCTCTATATCTTCTAGTAGCTTTGAATGACCGACAGTGTCGAACGCCTTGGACAGGTCCAACGCTACTAGAATAGTTCTCTCAGAGGGGCGGTTTCGGTTTAGGCCACGAGTTATCTGAGTGTTTATGGCGTTAAGTGCTGTTGTACTATGCACTTTACGGAACCCATGTTGATGCTTCGCTGGGGTCAGGTGGTTCGTGAAGTACGGGAGCAGCAGGGCCTCGAGTGTCTTCGCTACCGGGGAAAGGAGAGTTATCGGGCGATAAGACTCTTCTTTGTTGGCTGGTTTCCCCGTTTTAAGCAGTGGGACCACTCACCCCATTTTCCAGATGTCTGGAATGACGAGAGTGGCCATAGACAGATTGAGGACCTCCGTTAGGTACGCTACTCCCGCAGGACCCAAATTTTTCAGCATCAACATGTATATTCCGTCGCCTTCCCGATGGCTACCCTTACCTCACCGCTGGTGAAAATAAGAGGCGCACTAGGTTTTGGCATTTTGTGCAGCCTTCTGGTCACTCGACGTTTGGCTTTATCCACCGGAGGATGCAGAATGAACTGCCGGCTAAAATAGCTTCCGCATCTCTCCGGGTCCGACGAAGCGTGGTCACCCAAGTCTATCTCGACTCTGTCGTCGCGCTTCGTCGGGTTGGACAACGACCTCACGGTTGACCAAAGCTTGCTCACACCAGAGGCGAAGTTGCAGGTCTTCAGATGCTCTTCCCATTTCTTCCGCTTATGTACGTTCACAAGTTGCCGAATCTCCGAATTGAGATCCCTAATACGGGGATTTCCGGGATCGGCCTGACGAAGGTTGTAGCGCTCATCAGCTAGAACAGCCGCTTCGGCAGGAAAATTCGGACGTGGATCCTTAATACATCCTGCTAGGATGAAGCGAGCTGCAGCAGCGGTGACAACCCTGCGGAACTTACGTTCACCTACATGAACGTCGGTTGGTATGGGTAGTGCAGTGAAGGCGCCCTCAGTAACATCCGTGAAGCCTTTCCAGTCAGCTTTGGAAAAGTTGACATAAGTCCGGTGATCCACGGAAGCAAAGTCGGCAGGTTCATCAATCGAGATGACTATGGGCAGATGGTCTGATGCTAGAGTCAGCATAGGTCGCCATGATACGCTGTTTATCAGACCAGCGCAGACAAATGTTAGAACTGGGGAGCGGCAGCAGCTGCCCATAATCCTAGTGGGTGCGTCGTCGCTCATTGTGCAGAATGTCGAATCGTCTATCTGATCAGCCAGATGAATTCCCCTATGATCATTTGACAGGCTTGAGTGCCAAAGATCGTGGTGCGCGTTAAAGTCGCCAACTACCATAGGGTTTTCACCTCTGAGTACCGCACCTATTTCAGGGTGATATCCTGCCGGGCAGCTGGTGACAGGGGGTATGTATACGTTAAATATTTCGAGCTCAACATCGCCTGACCGGATAGCAATACCCTGACATTCTAGGATGGTATCCCTGCGGTCGATGTCTGCTTCAATGAGACGATACTGCACGTTGTGGTGCGTGATGAACGCTAAACCTCCACCATTATCTCGCGATCTCGACGGTGCGCGTTGTATCCGGCGCAATTCAACAGGGTTGAATTGCCGTGCAACTTCGTCTCTTCGACCGCAACTATTAATATTCCATGCCTTCCCATAAAGACAGTTATCTCCTCGATCTTGCTATGGAGTCCGTTACAGTTAAATTGTAGCACCTTTGTGTGCCTGGGAGACCGATTATGATGTGTGGTGTTAAAAAGTTGTGTTGCCTTCCGGCCCCCTGCTGTACGTGCTGCAAAAGGGGGTGCTGCCTTGTGGTGGTGGTTGGCGGCGTCACGGGGGAGGAATGCGACGGGGCAGCACAGCAGGGGCCCACATAGTCACTCGTCCAATCTCGTGTGTTGCGAAGTCCTGAGCACGCCCTAAAGTGGCACCAGCCGAGGCAAGAGTTGCACTTGACTGATGTCACGTTACGGTATATTCTGGGCTGACAGACAGAGCAGATTGTCGGAGGGACTAGGAGTTGCCGGCGGCGGTGTGTGGGTGCTATTGTGTTTGTTTGTGTGTCTATTGTTGTGTTGTGTTGGGGTGTGGGTGTGTTGATTGTGTGCTGCCCAGGCGGGTGGTGGTTTGCCGAGGAGGCGGTCCGGTTCGCACAGCATGGGGCCACGAACGACGTGGTCCATTGCCGGTGCGTACGCAGGCCCGAGCAGTTGAGGAGGTGACTCCACCCGTCACAGGCATTGCCCCTGACCGAGGTGGAGTTTGTATGCAGTCGTCTCTGGCATACGCAGCAGGTGTAGATTTCTGGCCCTGGGTTTGACTCTATGCCAGCCTTGAGCAGAAGGGTGCGGAGAAGGTGTAGCCCTAGGATCGAGCAACGTTTGATGGATTTCGCCGACCTAAACGGGGTTAGATCGCCGAAACAACAGCCCTTGGTCGGGTAAAACCCGAGTCATTCTGGAACGTAGAACCGGCTGTCGGTTTATTGTTGTTGTTGTTGCGGCTACAACAACCCCGCCCAGGTCGGTTCGTATCTCAGTCGTTGTCGTTAAGTTCCACTAACGGCAGCCCTAGGAAGCGTGCAGCTTTTGCGGGATTGGTCCACAGGGACAAGGCCGTCAGGGTTGTCGGATTTTCCGGGCATGCGAAGAGATGTTTCGAGTCATGTGGGGTCTCTCCGCATGCCGGACACTCATTTGGCACATCCTCATTCAATCTACTCAGGTAGGAGTTTAAACTGCTGCAGTAGCCGGAGCGAAATTGTGCTAGTGTCGTTCGCGTCTCCCGAGGCAGATGAAGCTCCGCCTCGTCTGTGTCCGGGGGTGGTATGCTTAGAACGGCATTCACAGGTCTAGACTCTACATAACTCGAGACTGACTCCCTGTGAATGCCGTTCAGGGCCAGACGGTAAGCTGTCGGGTCCAGAGGTTGCTTGATGAACCTCTGAACTTCGTCCCTCAGTTCATATACATGCCTCCTGACGTGCCGTGGCGAGGGCTCCTCTGCAAGCAGCTGTCTGTTTGGGTGGCCACTTCTGTGGCTCCCGACCAGGAACTGCTTGCAGAGCATGATGTTGTGCTCCTTTACGGGGAGCATTTGCGCCTCGCCGTGAAGATGGTGTTCGGGCGACATCAGGAGGCATCCAGTCGCTGTCCTGAGTGCGGTGTTCTGTGCAGTCTGTAGCTTCGTCCACTGCGTCCTACTAGTCCCTGGCGACCACACTGGCGCTGCGTAGTTCAAAACCGGCCGGCCTATTGTCTTGTATGTTGCCAGCAACGTTTCTTTGTGTTTGCCCCAAGTACTGCCGGCTAGCGACTTGAGGACCTTGTTGCGGCTCTGTACTTTATTGACAATAGCGGTTGCGTGCGCAGAGAAGGAGAGCAGGCTGTCGAATGTTACTCCGAGTGTTTTGGGGTTATTCACCGTCGGAATTGGTGTGTCATCGACGTGAATTCCCAGCGGTAGCCTGCCCTCCTTCGTCCAGGTTGTGAACAGGGTCGCAGAGGATTTCGTAGGGGAGAGGGCTAGACACTTTGCAGTGAAGAAGCGAGAAAGTTCGGAGAGATATCCGTTTACTTTCGAACACAGGTCATCAATTCCATTCCCAGTCGCCATGATCGAGCAATCGTCGGCATAAGAGACAATCGAGACTCCCTCTGGTGGTTGAGGGAGCTTTGAAATGTAAAAGTTAAACAGTAGCGGGGAAACGACACCACCCTGTGGAACCCCCTGTTTTATTTTCCTCTGTTTACTCGTTTTGTCTCTAAACATTACCGACGAATGTCGACCACTCAGATAATTTGCCGACCACCGTTTGAGCCTCTGTGGGAGAGAGGAGGCCTCTATATCTTCTAGTACCGTGGAATGGCAGACGGTGTCAAACGCCTTTGACAAGTCCAACGCTACTAGAATCGTTCTCTCACAGGGACGGTTTCGGTTAAGGCCACGAGTTATCTGAGTGTTTATGGCGTTAAGTGCTGTTGTTGTGCTGTGCACTTTACGGAAACCATGCTGATGCTTCGCTGGGCTCAAGTGGTTTGTGAAGTACTGGAGTAGCAAGGCCTCGAGTGTCTTCGCTACCGGGGAAAGAAGTGTTATCGGACGATAAGAATCTCCTTTGTTGGCAGGTTTCCCCGGTTTGAGCAGTGGGACCACTCTCCCCACCTTCCAGATGTCTGGTGTGATGAGAGTGGCCATCGACAAGTTGAGGACCTCCGTTAGGTACGCTACCCCCGCAGGACCCAAATTTTTCAGCATCAGCATGCATATTCCTTCGGGACCCATAGCTTTGGAGGCTTTCGCCTTCCCGATGGCCACCTGAACTTCACCGCAAGTGAAAGCAAGGGGGGCACAGGTTGTTGGCAGTTTGTGCAGCCTTCTGGTCACTCGACGCTTGGCTTTGTCCACCATAGGATGCAGTATGAACTGCCGGCTAAAATAGCTCGCGCATCGCTCCTGGTCCGACGAAGCATGGTCGCCGAAGGAAATTTCGACTCTGTCGTCGTGCTTCGTCGGATTGGACAGCGACCTCACGGTTGACCAAAGCTTGCTCACACCAGAGATGAAGTTACAAGTCTTCAGATGCTCCTCCCACTTCTTCCTCTTATGTACGTTTACTAGTTGCCGAATCTCCGCGTTGAGATCCCTGATACGGGGATCTCCGGGATCGGCCTGACGAAGGCTATCACGCTCATCGGTTAGAACAGCCGCTTCGGCAGGGAAGTTTGGACGTGGGTCCGTTATACATCCTGCCGGTATGAAGCGAGCTGCAGCAGCAGTGACAGCCCTGCGGAACTTACGTTCACCGAGATGGAGGTCGGTTGGTGTGGGGAGCGCTGTGAAGGTGTTTTCGGTAAACTCCGCGTAACCTTTCCAATCAGCTTTAGAAAAGTTGATATAGGTCCGGTGTTTGGCGGAGGCAAAGTCGGTTGGTTTATCTATCGAGATGACTATGGGTAG
>NW_023458558.1:61010871-61015189 GCF_013731165.1 Rhagoletis pomonella
ATTTGTTTGTGGAAAATTATATAATTTTGATAAAAAAAGACGCCAGAAAAAAACATTCAAGGTTATGGCGTTTAAACTAAGTTTAAACCACAGCCGTGCTCTCGAAAACTGGCCCTTAGTGTTCGGGAGATATTATGTCGCAGATGAGAATATCAAACATTGGCTAACACAGTCGCAATTGGCGATTCGTACTGGTCGAACTCAGGAAGAATGAAAAGTATACGCAGCTACTGAACGATTTCGATAGGAATGCGATCTACACCATCAAATGAGTAGTGCCGTAGGTGTGCAATTACATCGCGCCAGTGACTAAACCGAGCCCATGGATACGGTTTGCCAATATTATATTGCGTCGAAGTCGGCCGCTGTGGTGTAGTGGTAAGCAGTGCGCGCTTCCACACCGCAGCACCTGGGTTCAAGCCCTGGTCAAAGCAACATCGCAAAAAATATAGAAAAAATATTTTTTCTTAACACCGGTCGTCCCTCGGGAGGCAATGACAAACCTCCGAGTGCATTTCTGCCATGAAAAACAGCTTCTCACAAAAATACAATTGCCGTTCGGAGTCGACGTAGAACTGTAGGTCCCTCCGCTTTGTGTGCCAAACACCAACATATGTGTAAACACTAACATATGTGTAAGCGCCATCTATTATTATTATTAAAGTCTCATTCGGAGACACCAGGATTGTGTTGCGTAGGTCAAGCCTTAGTATCTTCGTTGACTCATTTACCAGAACCATTGCGCGCTTTACTTTCCAGCGAATTGGCAGAAGCAATAGGTATCCATGAATGTCGACAAACATTGAATTTGTGTAGGCCAACGATTCTCACCCATTTTGTCTTGTTGTCGCCAGCGAATGAAGAACAAACATTCCTTCAAATTTAAAAAGTAAAAATTTCACTATTAAAAGTTTGGAAATATTCTTAAAACTTGCAAAGAAATTAAAAAAAAAAAAATAATTATTTTCGTTTTTAGGAGTAGGGTGAGAGTGTCATTTATACAATTAGAGTGAGGGTAAGTTTTTCTTACGAAACCTTTCATTACACGTCAATATAAAAAAAACGATAATATACATACTTCTGAAGGTATAGCAATAGGAACTTCAAAAAATGCGAAATAAATACATATGTATGTATGTTTGCAGAGTTAAAGTTTGAAGTAGGCTCTTGGCTCAAACTGATTGCTTATTACAATTATGTATGGCTTAAATATTGTGACCATAACTCAATTATACAGGATAAGAAGTTCGTTAAAGTACCATCTTTTAAAAAAGCAAACCTTTTCTACTTTATATAAATTTCATTTTACATATATTTTTTAACAACTTAAGTAAAGTTCTGCATCCGCCAATTTGTACAGCCATACATCAAAAAATAACGAAGTTACTTTATTGGCTCATTGCTATGAAAAAGTTACTTTTTAACAGTGAGATTTGGCTAACTTTCAATTTTTTTACTGAAACCGGTGGTGAACACTCAAAAAACGGCCCCAAGAGGGGCATAACATGAATGAAAAAACGGAATAGATTTGAAGTCAAGCGGAGTAGAGGACTTGATTTCAAAGATTTAAAAAACCGGAGTAAATCTAATCTGATTTTAGCTGAGTCCAAACACTAGTAGGGAACGAGTTCTTTACATTTTAACGCTAATGACCCACAGATTGCGGGAAAACACAGGGTTGTATCAGACTCTCGACGTGGTTTCGAGTTGGTTAGATTTTAACCATCTCAGTGAAATGGTTAAGTGCTGTCATTTTTATATGGCGAAACTACGCTAAATGAAGTGGGTTATCGGGATAACCAACTCAACAGCCATAACTACGTGGTTAGCTCCGGTGGGGACATGGTATTAGACTGCAAATTATCTTTTCGAAAAATCTGATCTTAAAAATTATTTTAAAAATTCAATGCAGTGTAGAATAAGAATATGTATACGAAATGAAAGGGGAAATTTCTTTAGAATTAAAATAGAAAAAAAAAATTTTAGATTCACAAGGACAAATAGGTAATTTTTAAGATAATAAAGGTAGAAGGACGAAATTCGAGGATGTTATCGAGTTTATATAAATCCTTAACATATCATTTTTTCATAAACAAATATTTGAAAATTTCAAGGATATTCAAGTATAAAATTTTAAAAGGACATTTACAATACTCACCAATCCTCATGCACCAAAAAATTGAAACTGTTCAAATTATACGGAATTTTCTTTTAATTTGATATCCATGTTTTTTCTCTAAGCAGATTTCACTGAATTTTTTAAATCATGTTTGACTTCTATATGTATGTATAATGAGCTAAACATTTATAAAAAAGTATTATTTATTAAATGAAAAAGAAATATAGCCATCACTGGTCAACAAAAGGAGTTTCTGTTATTGCCACCAGAGCAATTACAAATCCCGAAAATCACAGGATTCTTGGCAAATAAGAAAAGCCGGGATTCCGGGATCCCGGGATTAACATTCGCAGTGTATCCCCGATTCTGCCCAAATTAATATGTAGGTATATTTTGGCTAAATAGGAGACAAATCAATGTTCAACAGCTTTTGAGTTTAAAACAGGGATGGTAATCATTATAAGTTAAAAAATATTAATCAACATTTAATTATTATTTTCTGATTTTTATCTTTTTTTAAGAATAAATAATATTATTTATTAATTTTTACCTTTTTACTCGAAAGAAATTATTAGGGATGTGCCGGGTATCCGGTAGATATCCGGAATCCGGTCTTTTTTCTTTTATCCTACTATCTGGCCGGATACTGGCTTAAATCTGGCCGGATTTCCGGATTTCAATTATAGGAGATTCAATTTAAAAAGCTTGTTCAGAATTTTTTCTTTTAAATTTTTATAATCAAATTCGTTAGTACCTAATTAGTGATTAAGAGTTAAATATTTATATGTTTTTCATTATGAAAAGAAGCATTTCCGCAACCGGTCAAGAAAGAACCTATTTCTATTTTCAACATAAATGCTACTCGATGCATTAAACAGTCTTTTTGAGTTTACTGAGGAAGGTGGTTCGCAGAGATACTTCATGGGCAAAGTAAACAAATTTGGAAATTCTTTGCGACTAGGGTTCAATCGATACCACTAAGGTATCACTCTAATGAGTACTGCTACCCTAAAGTCTGATAGTATCGATACCCACTCAGTATCGGCAAATTATCGAGTACTTACTTGAATTGTTGAAAAGGTCGTATGATTACGTCTTATTTTAAATTTGTTTTTACCAACTACCCAGTTTTTGATTTATTGATGTCAGAGACGAAGGCGAGTTTGGAAACGTTTATCACAAAATATTCCAACAATGGAGCCTTAGGCACTCCGCACATACGCGCCTAATCTTAGTGGAGTAATCGTTTCGACATGCCGAATGCATAACGACTCGACTTCTGCATGCTACCGCACCCTGCATAAACCCTTGTCATTAATTTTTAATTATTTTCTGTTGAAATGACAAATAATTTTTATTTACAACACAAAAAAGTAAACAAATGGCGATTTAAAAATAGAAGGCGTTTTACAATGTTGGGCGCTTCGATTCATAAATTTTTTATGATTAGGTGAAAACATGATTATGAATTGTAATGTACAGAGCATCATTCAAATACATGTGTTGTGTAAAATTTGTATCAGACATACATACATACTTCCCAGCCACTTTACAATAGGGCTGCCATATAATCTGCTTCCCTGCATGCTTCCTAGAAAGGTTTTTCCTATTTACACTTTACGCGAATGTACTTAAATAAATGTTTTTATTACTTAGCATTACAAATAGGCATTTAAAGTCTAAATAAAACTTTTTGATATGAACCATAAATAAATTCCTTAAAGAAGTATGATTTTTATGAATTAAGAAAAAATTTTAAAAGAACTTCTTCAGGCGTCCTACAAAAGCCCTTCTGAAAGCTCTTTTTTGAGTAGCGAAAGCAGAGGCCCTTCAATTTGTGCCACTCCATACACAAAATTAAGGAAAAAGGAAAGAAAGGCCTTTTTGATAAGAGTTTAGCTCCTGAAATTACCTGGGTAGTACTTATATATGACCCTTCAGCAGGTGGTACTTACCTATTTTCCCAGTGGATACCTAAAAAATTTTTAATTTAAATCTAAAAAATAATGATTATTTTCCATCCCTGGTTCAAAAAAGCAGGAATACACTTTCAGTGTCCAAATTAAATAAATACGGAGCATGAATGAAGTATGCATATGTATATGCATGTATGTATATATATATAGATATACGCCAGTAACAAAATCTATTTAATCCATTTAATTTAAAAAGCACTATTTTCTTTCCTCTACTTGCACC
>NW_023458558.1:61015289-61024690 GCF_013731165.1 Rhagoletis pomonella
CAGTTACCCATAATCCTGGTGGGTGCGTCGTCGTTCATTGTGCAGAATGTCGAATCGTCTATCTGCTCAGCCAAGTCTGTTCCCCTACGATCGTTTGACAGGCTTGAGTGCCAAAGATCGTGGTGCGCATTAAAGTCACCTACTACCATACGGTTTTCACCTCTGAGTAGCGCACCTATTTCAGGGTGATATCCTGCCGGGCAGCAGGTGACAGGGGGATGTATATGTTAAATATTTCGAGCTCAACATCGCCTGACCGGATAGCGATGCCGATGCATGAAGACGGTTATCTCCCCAATCTTGCTCTGTAGCCCGTTACAGTTAAATTGAAGGAGCTTCATGTGGTTCGGGAGACGTGTCGTGATGTGGGGAGTAATCTGTCGGTTTATCGATTCGTTTGGTTCAGGATAGGTCTGTTGCCGTGTAGATGCGCTGCTTAGTCGGCTATCTATCTGTTTTTGGCCCATAATATCTTCGGTAAATAAATAAATAAAGAAATTAAAGTTGCGTCAAAATATGTCGCCAAATTTTGGCCTTAAAATATGACAAAGTGAAAACCAGTCTTAAGTTGCCCAAAAGCACAGGGCGATTCATGTTAGGTATACACGTAGAGCCAATTTACACGACGACTTTGCACCCTGCGTTTTTGGCACGTTCCCTTTTAAAAAAGTCTTCGAAAATCCTCGTGCATTTACACGAGGACTTTTTCTTTGCAGCGTTTCTTGCGTATTTTTGACATTTACGCGTAAAATTTTCTTTGGTCAACTCTTTCGTCCTCATTTTTAAAGTGGAGCGAATCACGAACTCAAAGCAAAAATACGAAAAAGTGAACTCGATAAAAGCGAAACGTCAAAAAAAAACCCCTCGATTTCGCTCGCCGTGCGTGCTTGCCTTCCCCGCTGACTTCGCTACACTTCTTGCCATCAAGCTCGACACTCATGACTTTCCACCCAGGGTGAAAAGTCATCGTGTAAATTGGCTCGTAGAGGAAAAAATTTCGGAGCAAACTTTAACTTGGTATCAGGTTTCGATACGAGTACTCCCTTTTCATACCTACTCAGTACTTGTTTCAAAAGTATTGATGCCAAATTACTTGTTATCGATCGAAAAGTATCGAGTATGTACTTGTATTTACAAGTATCAAATCATTCCTACCGGCGAGTGCCGCGAAAAGCAATTATTTTTTAATTTTCGAAGATTTTATTTTCCGAAATGAGCAAAAAAGGGGCAATATCAAAGGCGTTGGCGAAAAAAGTATACCAACCTGGTCGGGTAGTTGAAGTTAAGGTAAAGTTCTTCAATTTGTTGTCCCGGTAAGTCGTATAGTTTCCCTTTCAGGATATCGAAGATACAGTCAAGTCCCCATTTTTCTCACCTGTACAAACTCGGGGACAGCGCAAAGTAAATAAAACTCAACTGCATAAATTAGTGCAACCCGCTAAAGCTCCAGCAAATTGTTTAAAGGAGCAAGATGATTTCAAAGAAATGATTTGTAACCCTGGTAGTAGTGGGAAATCCAGACAACTTACAGATGATAAAGCACTGGTTAAAGATGATACAAGCAAGCTAAATAGATCTGGCAATCCTGAAGCTAAAGAAATGGAAAATTCGGACAAGTGGGAACCGAAAAATTGGCGTTTGATGTTAGAGAACATCAGAGCGATGCGCTCTGCAACTGATGCACCTGTGGACACTATGGGATGCCACAAATGTTCAGACAACGAAGCCGATGAAAAGGTAAACAGTTTTTCGCACAGTTGAAGCTCATATTTCCAACCTCAATTTAATGTATTTTTGGCAATAGACCCAAAGATTTCAAAAACTTGTTGCCCTTATGCTTTCTAGTCAGACTAAAGACGAAATCACTTACGAAGCCATGCAACGGCTAAAGGATAATCAAATGACACCGGAAATAATTGTGACCATGGAGAGAAGTAAACTTGAAGAGTTACTGAAGCCTGTGTCATTTTATAAAGTAAGCATATGTAATTTGTATGTATATCTAACTACGGTGACCATATTTATGGCAGCCCAGTACGCGACTAAAAAACGTTTTACACTGCTTATTCTTGACTCAAGTCAAGAAATTTGGCTTGACAAAGTTAAGTTGAGTTGGAGAAACCATCCCTATGTATGTACACAATATTTTGCTAGCTGCCCATCCTTTGCACGAAAATCTTGCGTGCTTAATCGGAAAAGCACTTAAGCGAATTTTATTTATTACTTCAATTAGGATGGTATCCGAATCCCTATGAAACAAAATATTGGTGGAGGGAGCACTTTCGAATGGTATCTATACAACTGCATAAAATGATAGCCGTTTTGATTGTTCTGTGAGATGAGCAAAAAAAATAAAAGTTTGTAACATAAGGGTAAGTGTAGAGCAAGTGCAGGTAAAAGAAATACTTTCTTCGATAATTGATAATAGTTGCAAATTTTAAAGGCCGGTATCGTTAATGTGCAGGTATTTTTAATGCATCCATCGGAGAAGTTTCCTTACAAATGCTAAAAATAATACCGGTGATGAGTATTTTCGGGTGGGTATGTTAAATGTGCACTTAAGCATAAATGCAGCAGGGCAATATATACTGCACATACATATGTATGTACATATGTATAATAGTATGCATTTTTTTTTTAGAATATATGGAAGTTTGAAAACTCCTTGGTAAAACAAAAAACCAAAAGTACATGAATACTTCAATAATACTAATGGGCCACTAACTTCTGTTCCTCTCATCGTTATCCAGTTTTTTATACCCTTAATTCGAGTTCTAGCTAATAGGACGAAACATATTTTTAAATAACGATTTGTGTATGTTTTCTGTCCATTTGGACTTATACGGTGTTCACATCAGGCGATTTTCCAGGCAATTTTAGAATCGATTAGTTGAATCCAAAGTTAGCTGCA
Organism: Rhagoletis pomonella; assembly: GCF_013731165.1. NCBI lineage: Eukaryota > Metazoa > Arthropoda > Insecta > Diptera > Tephritidae > Rhagoletis > Rhagoletis pomonella. Next base: position 61,018,201 of record NW_023458558.1, read on the forward strand.
TCCCAACTTCATTGGAAGGTTGAAAGGTCGTTCACACACGTTTGTTGCTTTCAACTAAAAGTTGCCTGTAAAATCGCCATATGCGAACACCGTATTACCGTTATACCACTCTTTTAATGGAGTTACAGTCTAGTAGGAGTGGCATCAGTGTTATTTTTCCGTTCCCTGGACAGAAACCGAACGACTCAAATTTATTCCTGACCAGGGATTGTCACTCCATCATTCCCCAAAAAACCTTTGGGTAATTTGTATGCTGTTACAACACCAGCTTTTTTTTGAACAATAACTCGCACATATGCAAAACTGTCCCATATGAAAACCGGTTTTTACCGTGCAATCCGTACACCGTCCAAGGGCTTGGCAAGACTTCGATAATGCCCCTAATATGAGCCGTTCAGTGTTCACATCGATTAACTCCACTTTCTGAAAAAAATCTTAAATTTAAGTGTTGTTGTTGTAGCAGCATACATGTTCCGCAAAGGGATTTTGGGGAGTGTTGCTGGAGTGACAGTCCTTGCCCAGATATAAATCTGGGTCGTTCCGGTTGCGTAGACCCAACTGTCGAGGGAACGTCAGCACTTGGTATAGTCATAACCATGATAAAAATATTAGAAGGTATCGGTGGTGTACTGTACTTATGTATGTACCTAAATAAATTTCGATACTACAGAAAACCAACATCTCCCGAAGGGGGTTGTTGGTTATCTATCTTCTATATATAAATGTGAATGACAATAAACAATAATGCCTTAAAGAAAAACCCGAAACTTTATCCAAAATAAAATGTATGATAATTGTATTGGAAAATGCTGTGAAATCATATTAGAGTTATTATTCGTAAGAAATTAGATAGTATTTCTTCTATTATATAATTTATTGGAGATGGTTGGTTGGTTGGTTGGTTTAAGTGAATTGTCCCTCAGGTGACAAGCAATTAGCAAGTTTGCCATTTTGATTCCACAACTCGTGCAACCTACAGCCATTTGGCGGCTTTAATAAATTTCAGTACGTCATACAGAGAGAGGCAGCTGCACTATGAAATATTCTGCAGGAATGGTTTGCCGAGTGTCTTTAGCCTCATCCTTGCGAGGTCTGGACTCTCGCACAGCAAGTGTTCGACTATCTCTTTTGAGCCCGGGTCATCGCAGCTGCGACAGAACCTATTGAAGGGCAGTCCTATCCATTCGGCATGTACCCCAACGGGCCAGTGCCCTGTGCGCACTGCAGTAAGTTTGTAGGCATTTGTTTTGCTCATTCCTAAGAGAGCTTTGGTTTTGAGTGAGTCGTAGGACACCCAGAACTGCCGGGCAATTCTGTAGGATCCTGTGCAGTACCTACCATTTTTCACCGTAAGTAGGTTATTTACAATCTATGCATCTGTGCTAAGTTTCAGTTCCCCAGTATAATTGGCTTTAGAGGTATAGTGGTTTTCACATTTTAGTCTATATGTCAGATGCCACACCCCCTATGTACCGGGACTAACATTTCGGGATTAGAGAAAGCTATATCCCTTAAATCGATGTATGTTTCATTGAAATCGAGCGAACCGTGCTTTCAAAAAAGGGATTGCAAAATTTTCTTGTGGCCTATTTATATATAGATATCGGACATTTCGTGTCCATTACAAACTAAATAAATTACACTTAGAAATACATAATAAGGCAGGTTCTGCACTCCACTTCCGGGTGAATTTCAATCCCTGCTAATTTGAATTCAAAGCGAATTATATTAAAATTCACTCGGAAGTGAATTGCAGAACCTGCCTCTTTATAAATTTTTTCTTATCCTTGTTTTAGAATAAAGCTAAATATTTGCAACTGGCCTCACAAATACTGATAGACAAATACAGCTGTGACATTCCGGGCACCATTAAAGAATTAGAAGCATTACCCGGCGTCGGTCCCAAAATGGCGCATATATGCATGGCGACGGCATGGAACGAGGTAACAGGAATAGGCGTCGACGTGCATGTACATCGAATTACAAATCGTTTAATGTGGCTACCTAAACCTACAAAACAACCGGAACAAACCCGTGTGGCATTGGAATCATGGCTCCCGCAGGGACTGTGGCAAGAAGTTAATCATTTGCTGGTTGGTTTTGGACAAACAGTTTGCAAGGCTGTGCGACCACATTGTGTGGAATGTCTGAACCGAGAAATATGTCCAGCGTCAGAACATAAACCTGGCCCAAAGAAAAACTTAATTATCGACAATTGTAAAAATGAGATCGCCCCTAAAAAATCAAAGTTGAAAAAGTAAAAGAAATCTTAAATAACTACCTAATTGGACATGCATAAGTTGTCTACTTGTTTCTATCCTATATTGATCCAACAAATAAAATGCAATTAAACTTGTTTCAAATGCATATATTAGTTTAAAGTAAATAAGTTTTATAAATACCAATGAAAATTGATTGATCATTCCCTATGTCATATCTTAAAATAAATATGCGCGCAGTATCAATAAAAATTAAGGGACTTCAGTTTGATCATAACATCTGGTGAATACAAGGCATATCAATATGCCTTGGGTGAATATAAAAATCTTTATAAATTACTGCCCCAACTGCTGCAGTTTCTATCTTCTCAGTTAGCCCTTCTATTTTTGTTTTGTTTCCTGATCAGTTACATAACGAACATAAATAACTGGATAGGGTACACTTGCTGGCCGCTCTTCATATTCGTCCATATAAGAACATCCAATGGCCAGTGTGCTGCCATCGTGACTGAAGTTTAATGACGAGATCGATGTGTCATATTGATGGAACTGGCAGAGACGCTTTTTATTGAAACCATCCCAAATATTTACCAAACAGTCTGAACCGCCCGTCGCAAATGTATTGTAAACGTTATGAAAACTTATAGCGTTTACAGGGTAAATATTTTCGATGTTATCCTCTTTGACACGATGGCACTTAAAGGCAAATTTGCGCTTTTGTACTTCTGGGTCGGGATCTAAGTATTCAACAGCAACACGTCCTTCAATAGAGGACATCACATAGCCCTCTTTATTAGGAAATAAACGTATGCAACGCGTTTGATACTTTAGCGATGATTCACGTTTCATCATATACTCTTCCATTTTACGCAAATCCCAAATGAGAACTTTGCGATCTGAGGTGGCCACTACTATTTTTTCATCATTCACTGACATGGAATACACTTTGCCGTTACTTTGTTCATATGTGCCCACACAACGCTTTTCCCGCATATCCCACAATTTAATAGTTTTATCCCAACTACCCGTTAAAATACCATTTACAGACTCTGCATATTCCACACAACGAACAGCATCATCGTGAGAACCGACTATGTTTTCAGTGTGCGTATTCACGTCGTAGAGGCGCAGTTGTTTATCCAGTGAGCCGCTTACAACATTTACAATGTCCTTAAATGAGCAACCTTTTTGTTATTGTTAAACCTTGCAAATCGCAATTTCTTACCATAAACGCAACATCCATTACGGGCATGTCCTCTGCGAACTTCGTCCGCATGGCGTTGTTCACGACATCGTAGAAACGAACTGTGCCGTCCCAAGCGGACGCAATTAGGTATTGATTAGTTTTAGGTCCAAATTTTACTGCAGATATAGCATCTTCAGGTGGATTATTTAATTTTACTTCTGTGGGACGCATTCTTTACTTGCTTTTATAGAAAATTTTAGATTTTTTGCCTAACCTGCGTCCTTTTAAAACTGAACCGGCGTCCAAAATTAGAGTAGGGATGTCCCGATACAAGTACGTACTCGATACTTTTGTTTCGATACTAACTACTTTTTTTACTCGAATCGTTGTTTCGATTCGTACTTGGTATCGAAAGAAAAGTACTTGTATCGAATCGATTTGAGTAAGTGCCATATCTTGTCAGCATCTTTTTTATGAATAATAAATGCTGTAAGCAATGACACCGCCAAAATCTAAAGTATGGATATATTTTTACAAAATTACTGATACCACAGCAAAGTGCAAGGAATGCTTTAAAACCGTAAAGTTTTGTGGGAACCTTTCAAAGGTTGGAATTGTTGTCTAATTAATGAATAAATATACATATCGTTACTAATGACCAAATATACATATCGACACCTTAGTGGAAGATTGATCTATCTCGGCAGCCAGTTCGAAAAAGCCGTATCTCAGAAAACTATTCAAGAATGCCCTATTTCAGAAATTGATTGAAAAACGCCCTATCTCAGAAAGCTTTTCCAGAACGCCCTATTTCATAATTTGGTTCAAAAACGTCCTATCTCAACTGAAAATATACTGAAAATATGTTGGGATAGGGCGTTTTTGACCCGAGTTATGAAATAGGGTGTTCTTGAAACATTTTCAGAGATAGGGCGTTTTTCAATATATGTCTGAAATAGGAGTTTTTGGAAAGTGTTCTGAGATAGGAAGTTTTCGAACTGGCTGTCGGGATAGGTCGGTCTTCCACCCACTGTATTGTAAATACAACACAAATTGCTATTTATTTTTCGTTCATGTTCAACAAAATAATACCAATAAAAAATTAAAAGTGTTTAAAGTCATGTTTTTAGTTATTTAGTTCGACTTTGTGTGAAAAACGCATAACGAAAAAGGTATGCCACAGATAAACGCCGGAAAATCCCTTTCACTTTGTTGCATATACAAGAATGAAAAATTATCGATATAAGTAGGTATCGATACTTTCGGTTTACTCATATAAGTAGTACCCAAATAACGATTTGAGTAAACTCATTTAAGTAGGTATCGATATTTTGATGGTATCGGAACGTCCCTAGATTAGAGCCGGCGAATCCGAAATGTTTTAATCGATTGTTCAAATATCTCGATTGTTCTCGATGTTTTCTCTCGTTGACGAATTTTCACCCGAAAATACTCGTGTTTAACAATTCTTTATTGGCGCTGTAACCGCCTTAAGCCTGCTATATAGTTCAATGGGAGCGTGAGCTTTTTATTTTGACCAATATCTCCGTTATTACTTAACTTTTTGCAATAGCTGATACATCAAAAGATAGAGAGTTAGAATATCTTTCAGAATTATAGGATAAAACTAATTTATAAAACATAATATGCCTTTTTTAAGGGCAAAGAATTCCATTTGTATGCTTATAGACGCTCACACACATCTGTCAACACTTGTCGTTCACAAGCGAATGCTTTGCGTACGCACAAATGTGTGCTTGAAAAAAAGGCATATTATGTCTTTCAAAAGAGCTTTTGCGTTGGCCAATGCAGAAGAGCGTTTAAAAACAAAATTAGTCTGTAAAGTCAAAATTTTTGATTTAAGTTGAAACCACTAAGGCACAGTATCCGCCTCACATATAGGCCAATAATAGTAACGCTGTGATACCATATGGAATACCAATCCCTTTCGGTGTCATGAGCTTTACCGATGGTCTTATTTCCACCTGTGAGATCTCTGCCAGGCATGCGTAATCTTTTTGTATGATCTTGCAACTACAACATTGGTGCGATGCGTATGCCAATGAAAGTTCTTATAGGGAAACTCAAGAGCACAGAAGTGCGTTTTCTGTTATAGGAGGGCCAAGAATCCTCTCTGTCCCACAGGATTAAAAGTTTTCCGGTACATTGCTAAATGAGTCGTGTGATCTCTTAAGTATCTTTCAAATGAAGCAATTGATATACCTACGGTGATCTTTCCTTGTTAATTCACCACTTACAATTCGTGGTAAAATTTATGAACTGATTTCTGGGTAGATGCAAGACCGCATGATCGTGCATGAGGACGTCAGAAAAACTCATCCTTCATTTAGACATCTGAAAACTAAATTCGTATAACTTAAACATAGTGCCAAAGCAGACCAACCACACGGGGTCTCTATACATTTCCTCTGCAGCGCCATCCATTTGGTTCATTTTCTGCAAAACCATTCTTCTTCTTCTTTTTTGGCGCTGTAACCGCCTAAGCGATTTTGGCCGAGTTCAGCAAAGCACGCCAGTCGTTTCTCTCCCTCTGCTACCACCAGCGGGTTCCGAGTTGAATACTTTCAGAGCTGGAGCGTCGGTGTCCATTCGAACGACATGACCAAGCCAGCGGAGCCGCTGTATTTTAATTCGCTGCACTATGTCCATATCGTTGTAAAGCTCATACAGCTCATCGTTCCATCGTCTGCGGTACTCGCCGTCGCCAACGCGTAAAGGACCGTAAATCTTCCGCAAAATCTTTCTCTCAAACACCCCAAGAGCCGCCTCATCGGATGTTGTCATTGTCCATGCTTCTGCGCCATATACCAGTACGGGCATGATGAGTGACTTATAGAGCGTGGTTTTCGTACGTCGAGAGAGGACTTTACTCCTGAATTGCCTACTCAGTCCAAAGTAGCACTTGTTGGCAAGAGTGATTCTACGTTGGATTTCAATGCTGACATTATTATCGGTGTTAATGCTGGTTCCCAAGTAAACGAAATTCTCTACTTTCTCGAAATTGTAACTGTCAACAGTGACGTGGGTGCCAAGGCGCGAATGTGCTGACTGTTTGTTTGATGAC
>NW_023458558.1:61024700-61125703 GCF_013731165.1 Rhagoletis pomonella
AACGTCATTTTACACAGCCGTATGAGTTTTGAGGGGATGCCAAATTCAGACATAGCGGCGTATAGGCAACTCCTTTTAGTGCTGTCAAAAGCGGCTTTAAAGTCGACAAATAGGTGGTGAGTGTCGATCCTTTTCTCGTGGGTCTTTTCCAAGATTTGGCGTATTGTGAATACCTGGTCTATGGTGGATTTGCCAGGCCTAAAGCCACACTGATAAGGCCCAATCAGTTCATTGACGGTGGGCTTCAGTCTTTCACACAATACGCTCGATAAGACCTTGTAACCTATGCTTAGAAGGCTGATACCGCGGTAGTTGGCGCGAATGGCGGGGTCACCTTTCTTGTGGATTGGGCAGAGCACACTTAAATTCCAGTCGTCGGGCATGCGTTCATCTGACCATATTCTGCACAAGAGTTGATGCATGCACCTTATCAACTCCTCGCCGCCGTACTTGAATAGGTCAGCTGGCAGGCTGTCAGCTCCAGCGGCTTTGTTGTTTTTCAGCCGCATTATTGCTACACGTACCTCGTCATAGTCAGGCGGTGGAACGTCGACTCCGTCATCATCGACTGCGGGCTCAGGTTCTTCTTCTCCACAACTTTCCGTGCTGCTACCATTTAGTAGGGCGGAAAAGTGTTCCCTCCATAATTTAAGTACGCTCTGGACATCAGTTACTAGTTCGCCATTATTGTTCTTACAGGAGTGCGCCCCGGTCTTTAAACCTTCCGTAAGTCGCCTAACTCTCTGGTAAAATTTTCGGGCATTCCTCCTGTCGGCCAGCATTTCAAGCTCTTCGCACTCACGTATTTCTGCCTCTCTCTTCTTGTTGCGGCAAATTCGTCTCGCTTCCCTCTTCAGATCCCTATAGCGGTCCCACATAGCGCGCGTTGCGCCCGATCGCAGCGTGGCCCTGTAGGCGGCATCTTTTTTCTCTGCAGCTTCCTGACACTCCTCATCGTACCAGTTGTTCTTTCGGGCTCGCTGAAATCAGACTTCTTCTTCGGCGGCGGTACTTAATGAGCGGGAAATGTGGTTCCGCTGCTCGTATATGTCGGTTTGTTGAAGAGTGCTCTCTGAAAGCAGGTGTGAGAGTCGAGTAGCGAAAGCGCTGGCTGTCTGTTGTGATTGCAGCTTTTCGACGTTAAGCTTTCCTTGCATATTTGGGCGCACATTTTTTGCTGCACAGAGGCGGGTGCGTATCTTGGCTGCAACAAGATAGTGGTCCGAGTCTATGTTTGGGCCTCGGAGTGTGCGTACGTCTAAAACACTGGAAGCGTGCCTTCCGTCTATCACAACATGATCGATTTGGTTTCTCGTTTTTCGATCCGGAGACAACCAGGTAGCTTGATGGATCTTTTTATGCTTGGACCTAGTACTGCATACTACCATGTTTCGGGCCCCGGCGAAGTCGATCAGCCTCAATCCGTTGTCGGACGTTTCGTCGTGGAGGCTGAATTTTCCGACGGTGGTTCCAAAGATCCCTTCTTTGCCCACCCTGGCATTGAAGTCGCCAAGCACGATTTTGATATCATGACGGGAGCAGCGCTCGTACGTACGCTCCAAGCGCTCATAGAAGAGATCCTTGGATGCCTCATCCTTCTCTTCCGTCGGGGCATGAGCGCAGATGAGCGAGATGTTGAAGAATCTCGCTTTGATGCGGATTGTGGCTAGACGCTCGTCCACCGGGGTGAACGACAGTACTCGGCGACGGAGTCTCTCTCCTACCACAAATCCAATACCGAATTTGCGCTCCTTTACATGGCAGCTGTAGTAGACGTCGCAAGGCCCCAGACATTGTTTGCCTTGCCCCGTCCAACGCATTTCTTGGATGGCGGTGATGTCAGCTTTTGTCCTTACGAGGACATCAACCAGCCGGGCAGAGGCACCTTCCCCATTAAGGGTCCGGACATTCCAGGTGCATGCCCTCAAATCGTAGTCCTTTAAACGTTTGCCGTGGTCGTCATCATAAGAGGGGGTCTCATCCGAGGCTTTGCCTTGCTTCTTCACTGGAAATGGTTTTTACGTGGCGGGTCCCAAGCCCAGCGCACAACCCATTGCTGGGGCGGGGGTGGTTTCGCAACCAAATACACGTTTATATAGCGAGCCGCTTGCTCCAAGCAGACATCCGCTTGCAGCCGCACCTACTGGTGAACAGACGCTGCAGACTTCAGTGAGCCCTTAAACCGAATAAGTCAGAGTGGCCCCACCGAAGCTCCCTCTCTTTCTGCCGTGACCCAAGGCTCCACTCGGATTGGTTACCGCATCTCGCACATGGGTTGCTCACGTTGCCCAGAGTGCGCGAACGAGGGCGCAAGAGTCGGGATTGAGTATAGCCATGCAACTGTAACTGCATACCCAGCGCAATGACTATACCCCATTGCAAACCATTGCTTACCATAAAATGAATACGTGTTATGAATTTCAACCTTAATTCCAGCGGCACTAATCAGGTAAATTTTAATCAAAAGAATTTTCCATCATACAGCTACATAGCTCACATTTAAAATTTGAACGAAATCGGTTAATAAACACGATTTTTATAAATAACTCTACTCCAGCACCACCTAGCGAGTTTTCTAGTAGCATGTAATTGGACCATATATGTATGTAAGATAACCTCCGACAATCTGACGGAACTCTATTCAGTGTTTTTTTAGTTTATTCCGAACAACAAAAACGGCTATCATTTTATGCAAATAGGTATGTAGATAGGAAAGTTTATAGCGAAACTCGTAAAAGCAAAGCTCCATTCATTGTGAAAAATAAAAAAAAAATTCTTCAAAATTTTCACATAAATGTTACCTTACTAAAAATTAAAGACAAAGTTACAATAATTCAATGGGATTTAGAAATCTAGGAGAAAATGGTTCCCAATCGAATGATACTTGCGCGTTTACGTAAATGTATATCGAGCCAGCCTTTCCAATAATTACCACTTTTCGCCATAACTACGGTATTGATAACATATCGTCCCGTTTCTGCCTAAACCTCGTATCTGCAATAGAGGTATTTTAGAGAGCGTAAGAAAAAATGCTTAATTTCTTCCCTTAGAATACCATAAACTCATTTTTTACTTAATATTTCGGGTTCCACTAACAGTAGTAAGCACCCTCATTAAGTCTCTGTTCTATTTTGAAATAGTGTGACGCTTAAACAGCTGTTATAAATGGTAATATTAGTTGTCCCAGAAATTGTAGATACGTGGTTAAGGCAGAAACGGGACGATATGTAGCTGTGTAGAATTTCAGGACGTTAGCGTAAGCAGTTCCAGAGATAAGCTACATATATGAGAAGTTCAGTTTGTATGGAAGGAAGGAGCCACGCCCCCTTTCCCAATGCATTTGTAATATATGCATCAGTGCTAAGTTTCAGTTCCCCAGCGTAATTGGTTTTAGAGATATATTGGTTTTTTACGTTTTAGTCTGTATAAGAATTTTAGGAATAACCCGAGCTACATACCGAGTACATTTTTGGTCAGAATATTTGTTTTCAAGGTGTTGCCAAATATGAACCAAGTCGATTAGTGAAATACATTGTAAAGAGAACTGTATGAAATTGTAAAACGTGACGTCTCAGATTTCTTAATTTTTTGGCAGCAACAACGAAAAGTTTTAATTTTTTTTAGCGAAAAACCTTCCACACAAAAAAAAAAAATTAAGTTTGTGGTTATATGAAGGCGAAATTTTGAGAACGGTCCGTTGCTAACTCTAAATATAAACAACGACGCACTGGAAAAAGTTAATACGAATAATAATAGGAATAATCATCGAAGATAAACTAAAACAAAAAAAAAATGGATTCTATATTTTCAATTAGAGCTCTAGCAATATGTACATCGGTGAAAACTGAATTTAACTCCATACATTAGCTTTTGCGTGATGCGCTTACAAACATACAGACAAACATACCAAAATTTTATATTTGGCTTCTGTTGATCTAATAAACCCCCTATTAATTTTTCTTTAACATCTATTATGTACAGATATCGGCCTGTTGCAATTTTATTATTCTCAAATACTCTCGTTTGATACCCATATGGCAACACTTGGTTTATATTATAAATTTAACTGAATTAAAGTTTTCAAATAAGTGGCAACCCGCTTCAAGAATATTTTCAAAAGTAATCCTCTTTAGTTTAATATTCGTATTGCAATATTTCATTTAGTTTACAAATTTTAATGAATACAATTTTTCAATCAGTTGGCAAATCCACAAAAAATATTTTCAGCATTAAAATTTCCTAGCCTCTTTAGTTCGATGCCAATATTGCAATATTGAATTTATGCTATCAATTAAATTAAATTAAAGTTTTCAAATAGGTGGCAACCTTCCACAAAAATATTTTCAGCTGTAAGCCTTTGTAAATTTCTTTCTTTTGACAGCCATATTGCAGTATTCACTTTACCGTATCAATTGACCTAAACTGAAATTTTAAACAAAGGTGGCAACTCTCTAATTTTTTCTTCTATATTGGAAGCTAGATCTCTAGCGATACATCGGTGAAAACTGCAATCAATTCCATGTTTTCGACTGATCCGCGTACAAATATACAGACAGGCAGAGATTCAAAGATTCTAAAAATTGTTTATTTGGCTTCTGTAGCTTTAATAAAAACCCACCATATTAATTTTTCTTTAATATCTATAAGGTACAGACATCGACCTGAATTTTATTATAAGTATAGATGTAGATATAGATTTCATTTATTTTATCAATTAATTACAATAAAATTTTTCAAACAGGTGGCAGCCCTCCCTAAAAATATTTTCGGCAATAAAATTTCCTAAACCCCTTCAGTTTGATACCCATATTGCAATATTCAATTTATCTTATAAATTAAATTAAATGTGAATTTTCAAACAGGTGGCACTCTAAAAAAATATTTTTGGCTGTAAGCCTTCTTCAGCCTCTTTCTTTTGACGCCCATACTGCAATATTCATTTTTTCTTATCAATTTACTTAAACTTCAATTTTCAAACAGGTGGCAACTCTCTAATTTTTTTCTTCCTATATTTTAATTTAGACCTCTAGCAATACATCGGTGAAAACTGCATTCAAATCCATGCATTCGTTTTCGAGTGATGCGCGAACAGACACACAGACAGACAGACAGACAGACAAAAACTCTAAAAATGGTTGATTTGGCTTCTGGTGCTCTAATAAAGACACCCACATTAATTTTTCTTTAATATCTATAATGTACAGATATCGACCTGTTACAATTTTATTATTACTATTTTCGGCAATAAAATTTCCTAAACCCCTTCAGTTTGATACCCATATTGCAATATTCAATTTATCTCATAAATTAAATTAAATGTAAATTTTCAAACAGTTGGCAACTCTAAAAAATAGTTTTGGCTGTTAGCCTTCTTCAGCCTCTTTCTTTTGACGCCCATACTGCAATATTCATTTTTTCTTATCAATTTACTTAAACTCCAAATTTCAAACAGGTGGCAGCTCTCTAATTTTTTTCTTCCTATATTTTAAGTTAGACCTCTAGCAATACATCGGTGAAAACTGCATTCAAATCCATGCATTCGTTTTCGAGTGATGCGCGAACGAACATACAGACAGACAGACAGACAAAAATTCTAAAAATGGGTGATATGGCTTCTGGTGATCTAATAAAGACCTCCCACATTAATTTTTCTTTAATATCTATAATGTACAGACATCGACCTGTTACAATTTTATTATATGTATAGATATTAATATAATATAATAATATTTAATTATCAAGTGAAAAACTAAAGCTATATAAAGAGGAATATTACCAACAAAAAGTAAATAATCTTCAAAATATCCTCAAATAATCTTAAAAGTAAATAAAACGCTTAGTGATTCAAGTGGCAAAACTGTGTACTGTGAAGCGAATTATTGTAATACGATTTTGCTTAACTACTTAATACAAAGGGATAAATAAAATGAAAAATTAATAGTATTTAAATTCATCTATCCATGTCGTTTCAATCAAAAAGGTATAAGGTATTTTACTATTTCAATTTCAGTATTGCCCAATTTGGGCAATTCACAAGGTGTCGTATTTGTCGTGTTTGTCGTGAAGTCATGATATTTCATGACAGTTGTAAAAATGTTGTTATTGTTTTGTGAAGAAAAATAACACATGACGATACAACTCTGCATCCTATGTTTATTCGGTGTTATGTGAGGTTAAGTGCTGAGATATAATAAATAATCGTAACAGGTGTTCACAACCGTCGTGTTTTAACACAACTTTTGTTAGGAAAATATAACTTCACAACACCTTGTGAATTGCCCGAATGATATGTTTGAGACCAATTGGAGAATTACATAAGACTTCAAGTTGAGAACTAGCATTTTCTCAACTTGAGAAACAGTCCTTTTTTCATACAAAGAAAAATGCCCTTTTTCTTGAGAACGCTATGATCCTCCACTTGAGGTACTGTTGAGAAACAACGTTGGAGATTTGAGAAATAACTTAGTTCTCAACTTAACCTCAAGTTGAGCTTAAACCTAAATGTTTATTGGGTTGATACATATGGTAGAATATAAATAGCCAATAGACATGATTCAATAATACAAGGTTCGATAAACTGACAGTTGTCTCTCGCACCGCTCCCTTAGCAGTGGCACTGTGTTGCTTCTTTGCAAATTAACATGGAAACCGTGTAGCTTTGGTGTGAAATAGAAGTATAAGCTTTTGTGCAGCATGTTTATTTGTATATGCATATGAAGCATATTTAACTGATGAAAACATAAGGATTGGATGTTTACATCAATCTCATAGCAGTCTTATTTTAATTTTGAGTCATTTTGCAGTTTTTATACGGCTAAATAGCATATAAATTAAGTAATTCACGTAGATATATCAATATTACGTTGAACATTTCGTTTAAAATGCCAGATTTCCTTCAAATACATTAGAATTTACGAAAGGAATTCACTACTAATTGCCTACTTTGCGTACTTTTCTACTACCATTTTCGAAACAAGGGATTGCATTCTTGCCCTTTCTCTGTCCTTCGTAAATGCAACCTTTTGTAAGGGAGTGTCAAACCGCAGCTGTCAATAATTATCTAACCTTGTATTATTGAGTCATGGCCAATGGAGACCGCTCATTGCTCTTCAAGAGCAATATATATCAGAGCTTATATCTTGCTATCTATTGCCGGCAATTTGGTATAGTATAACCTTCGTTTTCTGGGAGTGGAAAGCAGGAAACGAAAATTAACTAAAATTCCATCACATTTAATGACTGGGACCACATTTTTGTGAGTTTTGCACGTTATAGTGATTCAATCTTCCCCATATTTTATATTTAGGTTTTTCTAATAAAATAAAGACCACAAACTAAATTCCATCGAAATCGGATGAAATTTAATGTTTCCGCCACCAAGAGTAGAGGGCGTGGCAATTATTCCATGTTTACAAAATTTCATAATTCTCTATTTCTAAGCAAAACTAGAACACACGTCAAGTTTCAGTGAAATCGGTGCAGGTGTACTATTATTTCCACCTGCCTCCATATAGTCGAAACACTGTGCGTCGTGCCGCTCATTGTTTTGTAAACAAAACACAGCTGATAAGCATATCCACAAATGTTATTTCAAATGTCAACGCATGAACGCAACAGAAAAGTAGCGAGTTGGATTACTTTCGACCAAAGAACGTAGATAACAAGAAGAAACAACTCGTTATAATTGTGGCGAAAGTGCGCAACAGGGTCGTGCCTTATCTTTTCATCCAATCAAAAAACGCACTAGGCCAAAAGAGAAGGCACGCCCCTGTTGCGCGCTTTCGCTACAATTATAACCAGTTGTCCCTTCTTGTTATCTACGTTCTTTGTTTCGACGGCAACTACGTTAACGCATTCCTAACGGCGTCGTCTGTAGCAGCTGTCATACAAATACACGTGTTCAATTTTATTTGACGTTGACGGCGTGACGCATTTGCCGGCGAACGCATGTTGTTGACCTTCGCTTTTAGTCTGTTCCAATAGCAGTCCGGTTTACAGGAACTTACAGGAACTCGTTCATATAGACACAAAACCTGTGGGAACACTTTTGAGAGAGTAACTGAGCAACTTTTCGTAGTCAGAAGTTACAGGATTTAGTCCGGAGTTTGTTTTTTCCTGTAAGTTCATGAAAAGTGTCAAACGATGGGCAGGGTTGCATTTTTAAACAAAAACAGAACGCGGCGAAAGCCTTAGGAACCTTATATTTGAAAGTAAACAACGAAATGTTTGAATATGTATAGATTTAAATAAGTATTTGGTGATATTTCAGCCAAATCAGTGTTGTACCAATGACATGTAAACAAACCGAGTGAAATTTTTACAGGAAATAGTGCTTTTCGCGTTCCCGTACATTTCTGCACCTGGTCTCCTTTTACTCTCACTTGAGAGAGTAAAATTGTAGTCTGACCGTTCCACAGGTTTTAGTCCGAAGTTCAAAGCAACAATCTTATTATTATTATCTTTTTTTATTCGCGAAAATTACCTGATCTAGAACATCGGTATACAGATCCATAACATACAACTCAAAATTAAGTCTACGTGTCTCGGCGTTCTTTTGTGTCACTTTTGAGTCCCTCCCTACAGCGTCATTAAAAAAGTTCATGTTTTTAAAATACATATTCACGAAATTTTAGTGAAAATCATGGTACTAAAATATAAAAGGCTTTATTTCAGTGGGTTTTGTGAAAACCCACCTGTCGGATGGCGGGTTAAGTTTTGTAAATGATAAAGGTTTTCTTCATGTGATCACATGAGCGTATGCAGGTACGGTTGAAAATAATAAAATAATTATGATTTTGGTGTAAAAACGAAGACGCGTTTTAAAATTTGCATGCAGTTAAGGCAACTAACAAATATATTCAACCGTTTTTATTGAGCTTGAGGCTCAACTTATTGTGGAAAAGCGACAATAATTTGAAAAAATGGTAGAAGTGATAGGTATTTCGGAAATCGCCACATTTGCTCATCAGACTATATGTACGTAGGTCTCGTTTTTTGTCCACTCGAAAGAATTTCTAAACAAATTTATTAGGGGTCTTCATCAAAAGTGATAAATTCTTGATGAACTTGATAAAGTGATAAATTTATCATTTTGATAAATGAACTGTCAAACTTTGTATGGAAATCTATTTAACCAAAGTTTATCACTTTATCAAACGACTTTGGTGGACAGGTTGTCAGGCAGTCGCTCTTGCTACGAACACATAATAAAATCAAATGAACACAATGGACGAGGTAAGAATGAAACGTAACTAGCCATATAAGTTAAATAATCAACAGTTTTATGCGAGTATTTACCAAGGCGCGTTCATGAAAGGATACGGATAAACTGACAAATTTTAAGCAATTGATCCCTTTATCACTTTAGACGAAGACCCCTATTATGTTTGTAATGCAACTATGGACACCAGCTGGCAGTGCAACTTGCACTCTCCTGCAAAACTTTTTGAGAGAGGCTACTTTAAAACAGGGACCGTAACCGTTATGATTTTTATAATAAAAATTCGTTATTTTGGGATTTTATATATATATATATATAAATTCCGTCTAAAAATGATTGATATATTAATTTTGAGTAAATAAGCTTCAGCACATACTAGTTACTAAAATATCGCAATTTTCGTATTTCTGAAAATTGCCGTTATATGGGAGGTAGGCGTGGTTATTGTCCGATTTTGTCCATTTTCAATACCATCCGTCCTACACTGAAAAGAAGTACACATACCAAGTTTCGTTAAGATATCTCAATTTTTTACTCGAGTTATTGTGTGCAAAATCGGACAGGCGGATGGACGGACGGAAGGACAGACAGTCACCGCTTAATAGATTTCTGTTTTCATTCTGATAATTTATGTATACATTTATCTATATCTATTTATCTAGATTCGTTTTGCACAAGTGCGCTCGGGTATAACGAATTCAGTCAGCTCATTATACATATCGTCGTTTAAAGAGGAAAACCGCCTATCGTCGTTTTGCAAAACCGCGTAACTTACATTTGTGCCAAAAATTTGATTTGCTCATAGGAAGCTCCAGGCATAAAGTCTTATCTATTAATGCCAAGATATCGATATTAAACTATGTATTGCAAAATAACAGCATCGTTGCAATACCGCTGATCAAGAGTAGCATATATATTTTTTTATATATATTTTTACTCTCTCCTCTATAATCTTGGTGAATTTATATACGCGGTTTTGCATTATCGATGCATCGATGTTTTTTCAAAACTGGCATCTAGAGTACATTGAACCGTCATTTTAGTTTTTTAATTGTAAAAAAAAAGAGAAGTGACTTTGTCCAAGAAATTGAAATTGCTCCAAAAAGTTTCGTTAGAAACATAATTAGCTCAGTGGCAGTAATTTATTTCCAGCTTTGTACAATTTTGCTAATAACATATTTTGTTGTAAAACATTATCTGAAAAATCCTATGCAAATCGATGTATGCTCTTCGATGCATCGAAAAATATCGATGTACATTTCGATGCATCGAATCAAAGAATAACGTCGATGTATTTTTGCCGCTGACATCCCTAAGGTAGGCACAATGCCAGCCCGATGAACGTCGTACTACAGCCACCTATCTGCATTGGCATTCGAACATTTTTTTTTATGATTATGTATGTATAAATAAAAACAAATTTCTTATTTATTATTATTTCGTAATACATACATAAATTTCTTTATTAACTGTTAAATATTAACACGAAATTCTAAAATCTACTGATAAGTATAATTAGATCAGCTACGTACACCTAGAGATAAATTGACACATTTATAATACCTACACTATGAAGAATAAATAAGTTGATAATACCTTCGGTTATATACAATTTTAAACACATACATATGTACGTATCTAGTTATACATATGTATATTCATGCATAAATACAGGTTTCTCTACATAAATATATATTTGTTAAAGTAACCTTTATTCTTGAAAATTTTCAGAGTAAAAGTACGATGGAAGTATTTGGGTTTATTTTTGGTTTTTTTTTTTGGTGGTGACAGTTCGATATAGGCAACGCAGTTTACATATGAAAATTTTTTTGCTTCTCAATTTGAGCTACTTTTCTTCTAATTAAGCCCAAGTTTATCGGTGACTGATCAGTCTTTTGATTTAACGCGATGACCTTTGAGCGCCGGTTTACCATTGCCCATATGCTTCCAAAAGTCCGGGCTTTCATTGGCAGTGCTGAACGCTATTGCAAATTGAGCAGTATAATACGTGGACATGATGAGCATCTGAAAAAATGTAGAAGGTATTCTTACTGCCGCTTTAACCAGCAATTTAAGTGAAAAATGATTTTTTCCTTCTGTCAATTCATATTGAATGAAAAAAAAAAATATTTTTCACTTAAATAGCGTTCGTGAAACCGACTATTAATATCCTGGAGTCTTAACAATTTCTTATTTTTTTTGTGCTGAGAGTTTTATATGAATGAGCAAAATACTAAGTACTAAAGAGGTATCTAAATATAATATATATGAATATTACTAACTCTTGAATACGGCACTGAAATCAAGAACATATTAATGCCAATGAATATATCGGATATGAGAAAGAGCACTGCACCCACTGCACAGAACGTATCTATGAAGCTTGAGCTTGGGAGAGCGCGTGCGATGGCTCGCCAACATGTGGTCAATAAGAGAGCAGTATAGATAGGAAGACCAATGGCGAGTACGGCGTCGAGGCGATTGTATACCACTGAAACTCCTAAAAAAATTTCGTAGAAAAAGTGTAAAATGTAGTATATCTATATAAAATACAATATGTACATATGTATGTATTCACGTTATTGCATTTACGGTAACATTTTAGATAAGGGTATTCACGAAATTGTGTGCTTAGCATCTTTTTTCGTTATTTAAATTGTTTTCGTAATAATAAAGACTACGGCATATTCATAGTCAAAAGTTAGTTGTAGTTTTTTTAACAGATACTGCATTGAAAATTATAGGAGTATACTCGAACGCAAAACTATCAAAGGCTTTAGAAAACTTTTACCGGTTTTGGGTTCTCCTGCCCAAAAAATTTGCAAATTGCAAGTAAGAAAATCTGCTGATCATAAGCATATGTTTGTAAATAAACAAAAGAAAATATGACCTCTTTGAATTATATATTTATGGCAAATTTTATTATTAATGCTAGTATATAACGAAAAAGAGAGTAAAGTTATTAAGCACAAGTTTGTTGAGTTAATTTACTATTAATCTCCAGTTTGTTTACTTTAGTGTGTGCTGATTATGCTTGCCGCATGTAATTTTTCGTTTGTAACATAATTGTCCTTTAAATATACCAAAATAGATAAAAATGCAGCAAGCTGAAATTCTGTTGACGGAATTTGTTAATTTTGGTAGGTTGATTGTTGAAATTAGAATTTTATAATTTTAAATGTACATTTGTAGATATCTACTAACTTTTTTGGATCAAGGATGGGTTTTTGGAGGATATTCTCTTTTATTTTTAGAAACATATTTCATTCATTCCGATTTAATTAATTTGTAATTTTCGTTTCCAAAAGTGAGCAATTGCATAAAATGCAAAATCAGAGAAAATGTGCCAAGCAGAAAGTAAATTGCCAAAAGACCCACCAGTGGCAACTGTGGAAGTGATTAGCTGTTTCGAAGTTTTTGCAAATTTTGCGTTCTCGTTCTTCTGTAAATATTTTGTCCCTTTGAGAGCGAATGTTGCTAAATTCTCAGAATTTTTTCTCCTGGAAAATTTTGTCCTCTCAATACGAGTACGCACCCTATGTCACAAAGCTGCAGCAAGCTTTAGAGTCGACTTTATTTTGACTATCAATATGCCTCAATATTTTTACGCTGCTTACTTTAACAAATTATTCCCCATATTTACAGCACCCGTAAACTTTTTTATTCGCAATTAGCACTAAGCAACTTATGCATCATATCATGAAAACCCGCATTATTATCTTAACTTTGTTTACCAATTGCTCCACTAATGTACAGTGTTACACCGATTGCCAGCTTCAGTGGTTTCCAACCAAACGCTGATATGTACCAGATATGCCCGATAGCAAATGCACCCATTCCATGTGGGAAGAGATTCACACTGAGCAATGCATCACCGGCGCATGAGCCGATTAATCCGAGTAGTATACGTTGTGAGCGTCTGTAGCTGTGTTAATCAAAAACAAAAAACAAAAAAAAAAACAAAAAAAACTTGGTAAGAAAGACATAATCGACTGTGTTGTTAATTTGAAAAGACTTACGTTGGTGTGAGCGCAAATCCTTTGGCTACAACATAGAATATCAGCATTAGAATGGGGAGACATTTCAGCACCGTCGTCCATAATTCACCGTGTGGATCTTTTACGAAGGCAAAATAAAGAACAACAGCGTTAAAGAATGGCATCAATTTCCATATTTGAGATTTGAGCTGAAATTACAAAAACAATAGAAAAATATAGTATTTCTACCTAGAAAAATTTTCAATTGCACGATTTTAAAGTGGGAACCCTACTTAAAAATACTTATGTATGTATTTGTATTTAAAACCGTGTTGGTCAGCGAATTCTTTATTTTGTTGTACATACCCTGCAGGAAGAAATTGTCAATTGATTAAAATAACCAACTTCTAGTTAGCTTTTTTGCGGGAGTTCGATAAATAACTAACTTTTAATTAGCTATGACAAAACTAACGTTAAGTTAGTTGTAAAGCCGTGCAGGACTCATGCAAATGTTATCGGGAGTTTGTTTTCTTCACAAGTTTCTATTTAAATATCCTCATAAAAAAATTACTTTCAATATAATTCTTTTCTGCACTTCGCATATTCTTTTTCGAATTCAGGACAAATTAAATAAAGGACGAAATTTTATATTATCATTTTGATGTTATATCTGATCGAATTCAAATATGACACCACCTACAAAAGAACATGTAAACAAATAGCAAATATGTTATGTTAAATAAAATAAGTATTTAAATAAATAAAAATATATAAAATTGAATTTATATTGATAGCTTATATCCAAAGGTAGTTAGTTACAGTCCTTTATAACCAAATCAGCAGATATTCCCGTGTGATCTGACACTTGAAGAGTATTTAAAGTGAAATAAGTTTGTTATATTTACCAACATAATTTAGCTGAGACTTGCAATGCCTAGCTTAGAAGTACATAGTTTAAAGGCTGTTAAATGACTTGTACGCATTTGGCCCGATGCCCCTCCCCCTCGTGCTTGAGGACTGCAAATAATAGGGCTTGGAATAACGAAGGCTGCGCACTATTCTTGGACATTGATCTAGATCTATGCCCTAATAATTTCCACCTCACTCTATACGATACCCACTTCTTTTTAACCTTTAAGTGGCCTCAAAATACTTGCCAAAAATTAGGTTTTTTACTAGTCTAAAAAATTGCAAAGGGCAGCGCTGGAGCTGATCCAAAGATGTCAATAAATTTAAATTTTTTTTAGATACATATGTATGTACATATGTATGTGCATATGGATGAATGCCTTTGAATATCGGTATCTTGGAGGAATGTAATGGAACATTAAAAAAACTTTTCCAAAAAAAACGTCGCTCAGCGCCTTGGCCATTGTCAGCGAAGATACATCCATACTAGATGATTTCAAAATGGCCGGGATAAACGGTATCGGGAAGGTCTTTAAAATGTTTGCAGGCGGAAACGGACCAAAATCATTTCCCGATTATTTTTTTATTATTTAAAATTTAATAAAATTGAAAATAAAATTTTAATTTCAAAGTAAATTTTTTTAGTGATAGATTTCGGAACCCATGGGACCGGGGGTACAATTCTGAAAAATGTCGGTATGGGCGAGTTCGAGACTTAAAATTCAATTTCGGAATTGAGTATTTAGTTACGTGCCCATCTCTAATCCACACGCTAATTTGCACAAAAATGATGCTAACAACAATTCCTTGAAAAGAAGTAATATTATTATGGAATCTTGGAAAAATTTCAGCCCCCTATCTTAGTTTTTCAGTTGGCGCTCGCAAAAATACAAGTTTTTTAGTGAAAACAACTTTTTCCGCTATCTGCTTTTTCTTTTAATAAACAATTAAATATAACAAATAAGAAAAACTCTGTATTCCATTCAATTTTAATATGACAAGCGCACGTTTGACGTAGATAGGACTCACCGTTGATTTTTGGATTTTTTTTTATTCACGGCATCAGTAATTGTCTTCCATACAAAATCCAAAGCCAAAAATCAACCGTAACTCGTACTATTTTAAACTTGCACTTAGGACCACGTGCTCAAAGCCTGGTTGACACTAATCTCCAGATAAACATCGTTATCGACGTTACCGACAGCCTGTTATATGCATGGAGCCGAAGACCTCGATAACGATGACACTTAGGACCGTTTTAACTATGCCCGGTTAACACTAATCTCGAGTTAAACATCCTTGCCGGCGTTACCGACACAATGTAATAGGCGTGGAGTCTGTAACGTCGGCAACGGTATTTAACTGGGGATTACTGTTAACCAGAGTTAGTGAAACGGCCCTTATTATACTAAAATTGAATGAGCTAAGAGTTTGTTTTCATTTGCTATATTTTTTAAAAATTAAAGTAATGGTAATAATCAGGGAACGGATTTTATGGAAATTGTCTTTTTTTCTGCTAAAGAGATAGAGTATATTCGATTAAGAATGCCCACGATTTAGCTTTCCCTGATTCCATATATACACATTTGATGTTGCCTTTTTTAAGATATTTGCCTTTTTTTGCCTTTTTTAAGATATTCGCCTTTTTTTGCCTTTTTTACCTTTAAAAAGGGATTATAGCATTCACAATTTTTTTTAAAGATTAAAAAATATTCACATGCCCATGCGGCTTATAGAAGCGCAGGGATCTCTTGCCAAATTGGTGTTGGAAAAATTCAAAGCCGTTTTCTCAGGTAACGTAGGCTTGGAGACAATAAGGGGTGTGGATACAATTGTAAAGGGCGAGGAAAACGCCCTTATTCCTGATAATATGAACGTTTCAAACGTTCCATATTTAAATTGGGCTCAACTTGTATGAACTTACGTCGAGCGCACATTTAGTATTTTCAAGGCTTTTCTTCGCGAAAATTGAATGAAAATGCTGCCAGAAAACTTCAAAATGCATCTTGTGGGTCAATGTTACTACAACTGTACAGATTAAAGTTTTATGAGTTAGAAACTCGAAAGGATAAAATAGTCAAAGACGCAGAGTACGAATATTTCATATAATGAAAGTTTTTCTCTTTTTACTTGTAATATAAACATTTGAACTTATACTTCTTTACTTGTTTCTTAACAGCGATCGCACCTCGACAGGCAATGGCAAACCTCCGAGTGTATTTCTGCCATGAAAAACAGCTTCTCATAAAAATACAATCGCCGTTCGGAGTCGTCGTAAAACTGTAGGTCCCTCCCCTTTATGTGACAACATCAAGGCGCACGCCACAAATCGCAGGAGAAGCTCGGCCAAACACTAACATATGTATAAGCATCAATCTATTATTACCAGGGAACGGATTTTTAGGACCTAAAAACCTATAAAAAAGGCAAAGTAAAGTAATAAAATAGGCTGGAAAAGGCAAAATAAAATAGCGAAAAAGGCAGGAAAAGGCACTAGGTATTACAAAAAAGGCAAAAAAGGCAAAACAAAATAGCGAAAAAGGCAGGAAGAGGCACTAGGTATTGCAAAAAAAGCAAAAGAAGGCACTAAAAAAATACAGAAAATACGAAGAACAATAAAAAAACATTTATTTTAGGGGCGAAACCGAACTTTATATTCCCGGCACAGCTATCAAATCTCGTTGTTTCAACTTTCTCTGAACTACCTTTGCATGATAAGTAGGGGTGTTTACACGATTTCAAAAATTCGGTAATATTCAGAGTAAGACTTAATGATATATTTAATTGAACCTAGTTAGGTACAAATCGATAAAGTGGTTACCGAGGTACACCTTTGTAGTTATAAAGGTGGCGGTGCTACGCCCAATTCCTAAAAGTCTATAGCAGGCCTATTTATTGTTAGGAGATTGAACGATTAACTTGAGGTAAATTAATGTCCTCAGTTATTGAAATATCGGAGTTTTCGTATTTCTGAAATTTAACGTTGTACGGGAAGCGGGTGTAATTTTAGTCCGATTTGAATAAGTTTATTAAGTGCACCGAGTTTGGTGGAAAGTGATAAATCAGTTACCGAGATACACATTTGTGGTCATAAGTGGACGGCGCCACGCCCGTTATCCAAACATTTATGATATTCTTATTTTCTGCTAAGTGGTTATTGCAATCATCGATTTGAAGTGAATTAGCTCCAGTAGTTACTGATTTATCGCAGTTTTCGTGTTTCTGTAAATTACTGTTATATGGAAGGTGGGCGTGGTTATAGCCTGATTTTAAAGATTTTCAACAGATTTCTTAGCTAGACTCTACCCAAGCCTCGTACCGAGTTTGGCAAGGATTGGTGAAGCGGCTACTGAGATACAGCATTTCCTCATAAGTGGGCGGGGTCACGCCCATTTTTCAAAAGTTTCATAACGAAATTATGTTTTACCACAATTCTACACCACATACCAATTTTCAGCAGTTTACATCTAATATTTACTGAAATATCGCAGTTTATGTATTTTTCGAAAATACCGTTATATGGGAAGTGGGGGTGGTTACAGTCCACTTGCGCCCATTTTTTATACCAACCTACCTTGGATAAAGGGCAACCTACATACGAAATTTCGTTGATATATCTCAATTTTTGCTTGAGTTATCGTGTACACGGACAGACGGACGGACAGACAGATATGGCTTAATCGACTTCTCTTTTCATTCTGATCATTTATATATACATTTGTCCATCTGAATTCATTTTGGCTGTTACAAACAATCGTTATGCGAACAAAGTTGATATACCCTTGTACACAAGTGCGCTCGGGAATAAAAACCTTTCTTCTATATATATTTATACCCGAGCGCACTTGTGCACAAGGGTGTTATAACTTTGTTCACATAACGGTTGTTTGTAACAGGCAAAAGGAATCGAGATAGATATAGACAAATGTATACATAAATGATCAGAATGAAAAGAGAAATCGATTAAGCGGTGACTGTCTGTCCGTCCGTCCGTCCGTCCGTCCGTCCGTCTGTGCACACGATAGCTCGAGTAAAAATTGAGATATCTTAGCGAAACTTGGTATGTGCACTTCTTTCGGGCGTAGGACGGACGGTATTGAAAATGGGCAAAATCGGACAATAACCACGCCTACCTCCCATATAACGGTAATTTTCAGAAATACGAAAACTGCGGTATTTTAGTAACTACTGAAGATTATTCGCTCAAAATTGATATTTACAATAAGTTTTAGACGAAAAATAAGAATATTATAAATTTTTGGAAAATGGGCGTAGCCACGCCCACTTATGGTTACATGTGTATATCTTGGTAACCGCTGCACCGATTTCTTCCAACCTTGGCACAATTGTTAACCTTGGTATAACATACGAAACGGCCGAAAATTTTTAAAATCGGACTGTAACCACGCCCACATCCCATATAACGGTAATTTATAGAAATGCGAAATCTTCGATAATTCAGTAATTATTGAAGCTAATTTATTCAAAATTGATGCTTGCAACAATTCTTTACCAAGAAATACGTTTAGGATAAAATTTTGAAAAATGGGCGTGGCACCGCCCACTTATGATCACATATATGTATCTCGGTAACCGTTCTACCAATTTGTACCAAACTGGTGTGGTTATTGTGCTTGCTACATAGAAGCAAAACGTTGAAAATTATTGAAATCGAACTAAAATTACGGCCGCTTTTCATATAACAGTAAATTTCAGAAATGCTTGAAACTTCAATATTTCGAAATTTAAGGACGCCAATTTACTCAAAATGGATACACCCCGGTTTACTATGTAGCGGTAGCTTTCGGAATGGTGAAAAACATATATTTAATACTTGCGCCGGGTATTTAATGTTCGGCTCCGCCCGAACTTAGACTTTCTTACTTGTTTTTTTTTGCGATGCTGCTTTGAGCAGGGCTTGAACCCAGGCCCTGCGGAGTGGAAGCGCGCACTGCTAACCACTGCACCACAGTGGCGAAAAATCAAGATAAGTGGTTGAAATATTACCTCAATTATTTTGTTTGTGATCGACAACGAAATTTTCATAAGGGGGAAAAACATTCCATTTATGGGACACAGTCTTATAAATAGCTTGACAATGTAATGGGTCTTAACCAGCGCTGTGAGTGCATTTTATTAAACACAAAAGGAAGGAGGAAGGAAAAATGCGAAAACGCGCGCACTCACCTGTCACTCAATTCGCTAAATTATCAAGGATACCTACATACATGCATATCTCTGTTCGAACGCAAAGTAGTTGTATCAATTATCGTTGTTACATTTGTTAAACAAAAAGTGCAAATAGCCACTCCGCCCAACAACGCTGATTGAATCAATTCGAGTATGTCAAATTCCTGGTTAGTACAATAGGACGGAACATACATATGTACACATGTAATAGGGCGGCACAATTTGCATACGAGAAAAGTTTTGAGAGTTCAGCATAAATACCAAAGTTTTGAAAATGTTTTGGAGTTTTCGCCTGACAGATAGTTTTGAAAACGTAACGTAACGTAAGTGACGAACACAGCCTCTACGTATGTAAGTTCGACTCATGCCATACCAAAATGCTGCCAAACGCCTAAGTAGTATTCACGACTTTATGGGATTCACTGGAGAAATACATTGACTTCCACAGAATTTTTAAGTACTCAGTTCGGTGGCAAAGAATTTTGACATTCAAAGACGGGACTGCAAATTCTGTTTCATGAACATTTATGTTAGGTAATATCAGTTCCGCATAACCTCGGATAGACTAGCGGAAATCTGAGTTAGCTTCTCAGCTTAAGTGTCTGAACTGGTAACATAGCGTTACTATGTACGCCAAGCCGATCTCATGGATCGCAACATCGAAATTTTCCACTTGATCATTTGATAACTGTTAAAACAACACAAGCGGAAGAAGTTGAAACTTACGAAGACTCACAATTTTAGCAGAGAGTAAATTTCATTATATTAACATGACTCGTAAGATCTGAAGAAATGAGCTAGCTAGTTAGACGATAATTTATGTATTCTGCATTATTTGGTGGATTATGCAAAACTTCGAGTGACCAAAATTCTGCACAATCTTTTAAAAAGCTATGTGTGCCTTTTTACGGCCTGGCTGGTTGAGGTCCACGTAAGGACAAAGCCGCCATGCAAGAAATGCATTGGACGGCGCTTGCGACGTCTACTATAGCTGCCATGTTAAGGAGCGGAAATTCGGTGTTGGATTTGTGGTGGGAGAGAGACTCCGTCGCCGAGAACTGTCGTTCGCCTCTGTGGACGAGCGTCTATCCACAATCCACATCAAAGCGAGATTCTTCAACATTTCGCTCAGCCGCGCCCATGCCCCGACAGAAAAAAAGGATGAGGCATCCAAGGATCTCCATGATATCAAAAACGTGCTTGGCGAATTCAATGCCAGGGTGCGAAAGGAAGGGATCTTTGGAACCACAGTCGGAAAACTCAGCCTCCACACTCTTCAACCAACCGGCATATGCGAGCAGCGGAACCACATTTCCCACTCATTAAGTGCCGCCGCCGAAGAAGTAGCGAGCCCGAAAGAACAACTGATACGATGAGGAGTGTCAGGGATCTGCAAAGAAAAAAGATACCGCCTAGAGGGCCACGCTGCGATCGGGCGCAACGCTTAAGAGAAAAGCGAGACGTATTTGCCGCAATAAGAAGAGAGAGGCCGAAATACGTGAGCGCGAAGGGCTTGAAATGCTGGCCGAAGGTTTCAATACCAGGGCGTACTTCTGCAAGAACAACAATGGCGACCTAGTGACCGATGCCCAGAATATACTTAAATTGTGGAGGGAACACTTTTCCACCCTACTGAATGGTAGTAGCACGGAAAGTTGTGGAGAAGAAGAACCCGAGCCCCCAGTGGATAATGACAGAGTCGATGTTCCACCGCCTGACTATGATGAGGTACGAATATCAATAATGCGGCTGAATAACAACAAAGCTGCTAGAGCTGACAGCCTGCCAGCTGAGCTATTCAAGTACGGCGGCACAAGGTGCATGCATTAACTCTTATGCAGGATATGGTCAGATGAGCGCATGCCCGCCGGCTGGAATTTTAAGTATGCTCTGCCCAATCCACAAGAAAGCCGACCCCGCCATTCGCGCCAACTACCGCAAGATCAGCCTTCTAAGCATAGCGTATTGTGTGAAAGACTGAAGCCCACCGTCTAATAACTAATTGGGCCCCATCAGTGTGGCTATAGCATAGTTGCCAACTTGGTGCTTTAAGCACTAGATTTAGTCCTTTTTGAAAATTAAAACGCCAAAAAAAAATTATTTAGTGCCTAGTGCCGTTTTTAGTGTTTTTTTCTGAACTAAAATTACTTCGCTATAGTTAAAACCTGAAATAATTTTTAAATATTTAAAGCTGTGGCAGCACTGAATTTACAAAAATCTACAAATTTAAATGCACTTAAATACAACCATGAGTGATAAAATGCTGAACTTGCAAATTCACCTTGTTCAATTCTATTCGCGTTGAAAATGCTAGTAGATATGCAAGTAAGTTAAGCAATTCTTTTCTTTTCTAATTATTTGTAAAAATTTTTATTTTTGTACCTCCTGAGTAAAACACATCGTTTCTTGGTGCTGAATCCAAATTTGGCCTCACAGCACTAGAATTTTGAGATATCCTAACCTCAAAGTGCCAAAATCACGGTTTTTGGCGATATTTGAGGTTATATATTGAAAACATAATTTTTTTTGCTCATTTCTACTTAGGGCATGATTTTCGTTTGTTGGGATTCGATTTTGTTAAATACATACAAACTGTTATGAAAAAAGCATTAATTGATTCAAAACCATTTGGTGCTTTTAGTGTGGTAAAACGCTTTTTTTCCAAGTTTTTGGTGCTTTTTGAAAATTAAAAGTTGGCAACACTGGGCTTTAGACCTGGCAAATCCACCATAGACCAGGTATTCACAATACGAAAAATCTTGGAAAATACCCGCGAGAAAAGAATTGACACTCATCACCTATTTGTCGACTTTAAAGCCGCTTTCGACAGCACGAAGAGAAGTTGTATATATGCCGCTTTGTCTGAATTTGGAATCCTATCAAAACTCATACGGCTGTGTAAAATGGCGTTGAGTAATACCACCAGCTCCATCAGAATTGGGAAAGACCTCTCCGAGCCGACGCTCATCAGACGCTTTTTGGGAACAAAAAAATTATGAATGTTTTGACATTTTGTTTGCCGGTTCGGACCGGCCCCAAAAAAAATCCTCTCGTCTTCATCGGTGCAGAGTCGAAGGCCGGTACAGCCACAAAGTCTTCTCGTCTTTGTTTGTAATCGGGCATGAGGAGGAACGTAATTTTTGTTCGTCGGGAGAAGATCCAAAGTAGCACCGAGATTTAATATTCTTCGTTTGATCTCCAGGATGATGTTATTGGTATTAAATCTGAATCCTATAGATATAGTACCTTACTGCTTCAAAGTTAAAACTTCCCTTGATATATGTCCAAATACGCGGAAACTCTTTGCGTGTTGCCAGGAGGTTTTTTCGAAATTTGAAACAAATAATTTCAGCTGTATATTGCATTCCAGTTACCACAGCCAATGTGGATAGAATATTTTCCCAATGCTAGGTTTACCGATCAATTTTAAGTTTATTAGCCCAGTGCTCGTCAAACTTTTGAGTGTGACGGACCGGCTGCAGTTTTTCTATTACGCCGGGGACCGGTACCTTTTTTTATTGATTATTTTTCGTTTACGATCATCTCACATATGTATTAAAATTTGTTTAAATGAATTTCTTTATTAGCCGGGTGTCTATATATGACCTATTACCATTTAATGATAGCAGATATTAGCGATTTTTTATGAATGTTTAACAAATTTAAGTTGTTTTTATTATACAAGTTGTATATAGCCTCATTAAACAGTAATATAAAACATCAAAAAATCGTTGTCCATTTCGCGACGCCCTTTGCGGACCGGCGACTTATGGCTTACGGACCGGCACCGGTCCGCGGACCACCACTTTGGCGAGCACTGTATTAGCCTATTGAAATTGGCAACACTGAGTGTTAGCAAATGCACCTCAGCAGTAGTGGTCGCCCGTTGTCAAGCAGTGCACAAATAAGGTTCTCATAAACTTCTGTTCGGAGGCAGCGCAAAAAATTAGGTCCCTCCATTTGTGAGACAATATCAAGATGCTTACTTAAATTGATGGAGAAATTCGGCCAAACACCAAAAATGTGAGAGTTAAATACATATTTGTTTTTCTATTAACACCTTAGTCCCTTCGCATACTCGTAACCTAATTCGTAAATACTACATTGCAAATACTATGTGTGTATATGAATGCACGTATGTACTTACATATATACGTATTTATATATGTACATATATACATGGCTAGTTATAAAATATACAAGTGTATAAATACATAAATATAACAATGTTTGAAAACTTTTTCTTTCATTTGCTCTCATCCAGCAAAGCCGAGATGTAAGCTTTTTCTCAGCGCAGCATTCAAAATTTTCTCTGCTATCTCCATTGTCACATAAAACAACAAAAAATGAGAGCATTTCTCAAATAAGAAGAGATAGTAAGGAAAGCCTTTGGTACAGGCACCATAGCAAATACAGATGGTCAGCTTTTATATATATATGTATGTATATTTTCGGGGTAAAGACATGAGGTACAAATCTGCGATACCAAGGTCAAGGACATGAAAAACGCAAGTGCTTGCATCAAATTGAACCTTGGTTGCTGAAAACCGAACTATTGTAAAATATATTAATTAAATGTAATAGATAAATAAAAGCAAACCAAATTCGGCGTACAATATGGAATTATGATGTGAACATTGAAAATAGATAGATAGATTTATTTTACATCTACAATACAAAGTCCCTCACAGACTTACGAAAAATTAACAATAAATGCTTATTAAATAAATAATAGAGTTTAAAATCCTTACAAAAGCAGATGTAGATAATGAAAATTCAATATTAATAAATTTTTTTAGGGCACGCAATATGGACGCATTACTCGAAAATTAAGTTTTGCAGCTAATAATAATAGATTGGCGCTTACACATATTTTAGAGTTTGGCCTAGCTTCTCCTCCGATTTGTGGCATGCGCCTTGATGTTGTCACACAAAGAGGAGGGACCTACAGTTTTACGCCGACTCGGAACGGCGATTGTATTGTAATGAGAAGCTATTTTTTCATGGCAGAAATACACTCGGAGGTTTGCATTGCCTGCCGAGCGACGGCCGCAGTTAAGAAAAAACATTTTTTCTAAAAATACTAGAATTTACGAAGACTGCTTTCCGTAGCATTAAAGCTTATCCGTTCAAGTAAAATTGGGCAATCGATCATGCCATTACATTAATTTCATTAAATATATATAAAAAGAGAGAGGACTGACCTTTTGAATATTCGATTCAATCATAATTCAAGACCTCAGAGAAACGATGCAGAAGAAGTAGAGGTTCGATGAAGTGTGTATGCAACGGCGCGCCTTGGAAAAGACTCGACAAGGAAGTACATTTAACGAATGAACAAACCTATGGCAACAAACTGTTATCTTTAGGGCAATTTTTTCGACTGCCAGCTAATAATTGAAGCCCGGTCTGCCTTAAAGACTTTATCGTTTGCCTGTTATAAGCATGTGAACGCCAAATTTGACAAGCAGTCAAAGCACTGGTTATATTTAACAGGCAGTCGAGAAAACGGCCCTTACAGTTTCTTTTATTATTCCGCGCTTATTTCTAGATATCGTTCCTGCATATCTATCTAAATTTATCGAATAAAACTAATTAATCCAATCATAAAAGAGCCTGAACAATGCCATGTAAATAGCTTAATATACATAATTACCGATTCTCTACCTACTTATTTTGAAATGCCAGAGCTTTACTTCACTAAGTAGTGAACATGAATACCACCTATTTCATATCTCAAAGAAGTACAGGACATGAGAACCAAAAATAAAATGAAATTAATGAGAAAATTGTAAAAGCAAAATATTACAAAACGAACAAATTTTATTAATTCAAGCTTTTATTAGTGGTGACTTCAAATCGCTATGAGAGAGGGAGTAGGGGTGTACCAATAAGAATATACAACAAAAGTATGAAAGTTATTTGAACTTGGAAAGATAGCGGTGACTGAAATAAAAAGTGTTACACCATGATACAGTTTTGCTCGTCACTGTACGTACACATGCTAGTGGTTGATTAAGCTAATTTGCATAACAAAATTGCGAGATGCGTTTACTCAAATACCGTAAGCTCAGAATTTTTATGGAAAATAGGGTAAACAACTATGTATGTAAATATGTATATATTCATATGTATATGCAACAATAAGCGAATAAGCATGGTAGTGAGAATATCTACAAATCATGCCATCTATCATAATAAATAATTGCGTATACGCAGTGATATACACTTTGGACTACATAAGTATTTACATTAGTATGTGCATACATATGTATGTATGTATAGTAGCAATCGGTTGCATTGTTTGTAAATTACAATCGTTGTAGTGTGGCTAAACGTAGCGTGGGTTGGGCATGTTAAAGTGGCGAAAGATATTGAGAAAACAGCTGTGTGCTGATATTATCAAGTGGGTGTATGTTTGTTGCTACATGTTATGCTTTTCAGGTGCATGTGTACCCGAATGCGAAAGAGTGTATATACATACCCCAAGTAAAATAATTATATGTATGTGTAAAATGTTTTTCCTCATTTTAGCTCTATTATTAGAAGAGTAAAACTTTTTGCTGTATGCAATTATAATAGCCTTTAGTTTATCAGTATTTTTATATATTAAGTTGATGTTCCTTTACAAATTTAATCACCATTATCACAAAAAATAGTTAATATTCAATAGGAAATAATTATATGTGCAAAATTAAGTAATCAGTGTCAAAAATTTTCAACAGAAAACTACATCAATGACTATGTTGTAAAAACTTAAACATATTGAAGCTATTTTCATAATAAAAACCGTTTTATTATTTTCCCTAGTTATATTATGGCCCATAATATCCCGTGACATTGAACTATCTGAAGAACAGCCCGGACATATATCAGGAATGAAGTTTTGTGGCATGAAAGAATATAATAAGATGTTCCTTTAAAAATCCCGACGACTATAGAAATAATAAGCTTCGTGTCCTATATAAGCCCCAAAAGAGTAGTGCAAATGCATATCCAATAGTTAGCTACTAGGAATAGCATGATTTATCGTAAAAATTGAAACATATTTGAATTTCTCTGTCATAAGTAAAAGTTCGCAATAACAGGTCTATTCTGCACGTTACCGATGATTTTGTAACCGGAAAATTTTATTACCAAAAAATTTTACCAGCTCTTGTCACCGCGATTCTAGGTACGTTGGTAATGCAGTTGAAATATTCAGCAATTCAGCTATGAAGAATTGTACAAATTCTGGCATTGCATATTTCACTGGGTAATACTTTGTTACCAGCTTATGAGATGGTAACAAAATTTACCGGTTACAAAAGTACACAGAATGCGAAAAGGGTTTAAAAATTTACAGGAACTTTATATACCGGTTACTAACATTTTATTACCAGCGCAAAATAGACCTGTTAATAATAAACACAGTTTTGGTACGTAAGTTGAAGAAATTGATCGCTAAACCACAGCCCACTCTATGTAACGAAAATGCGTTTTTAGCATTTTGCGAAAATTACAAATTTTGTATGAAGAATTGAAAAATGCTATGCCCACCACAACTTGGAGAGTCATTCGGCTGCCATGGCAAACCTGTCCTTGGCGGAGAGGATCTTTGGTTTAAAGTAAAAAGCATATAGCTTTGGAAAACAAATAAAATCTTTTCACTATGTTTCTGTTATTTTTGGCCTTTATAACAATTATATTCAACAATTTTTATTGAGCTCGAGGCCGTTTTTCAATGAAAATTTATTGTGGAAAAATGAATATCAAGAATGAGAAACATTCTTTGCGCAATAAGTTGGCAAATTTTTCGCTCATTTCGACTGAAGATATTTGGAAATTTCAGCGGTAAAACGTTGCGAACAACAAAATCGTTATTCAAGGAACAATATACCTTCTTTTAGAGTAACTAGCTTCAAATATGGGCTTTAATACCACTGGGGAATTGTAAGATCTACCTCCCAACAAGATTTGTACTTATTCAAAACAGAATGATAACGTGATGAAACTTAAATAAACCAAACTTCACAAATAGGAGAAAAAACAAATTTTGCTACAAAATGTCGGTAAATATATGCCGCAAAGCGTGAAACAAATAAAATTGTGCAATAGAAATACAATCTAATACCAACAAATAAAATTATCGTTAAAACATTTTGTAAAATAGTCGGCAACCTAACAGTTGTTTCTTTGTACACATAAATATTTTCTACGAAAATTTGAGCATAATGGTACAATTAAATTTTCTAGTTATAAGCTAATACATATTCATAAAGTTTTTTATATTCTTTTGATAAAGTATGTAAATGAATACAATGATTGGGAAAAACTTCAAAGATCTAGTATTGAAGTATTGCACATATAATTTTTTTATTGGGGTACATATGTATATATGTATTCTCATATTGTTGGATGTGTGATGACGGTCGCTATGGAAAATATTTGTACGCCAAAAAGGAGGAGTTTTTTCCTCATTGTGGACGGTGATTGTAAAAATTATGGAATATTTGTTTGCATAGAAGATTTGGATGAAGGTTCATCATAAAGAAAGGCAGCATGGGGTTAACATATTCTTGAGCACTCCACTCGCCAGCGTTCCAAGTGAGCAATTGTTTAGTGCAGCGGGCCTTATATACGAGCCTCTAAGAAATCGCTTCATGGCAGAAAAGGCAGCAAAATTAATTTTTTTTTTAAATATCCCTGCAGAAAAAGTTATCAATTGATTAAAATAACCAACTTCTAGTTAGCTTTTTTGGGGGAGTTGGATAAATAACTAGCTTTTAACAAGCTATGATAAAACTAACTTTAAGTTAGTTGTAAAGCCGTGCAAGAGTCGTGCAGACGTTGTCGGGAGTTTGTTTTCTTTACAAGTTTCTATTTAAATATCCACACAAAAATTACTTTCAATACACTTTCTGAACTTCGCAGATTCTTTTTCGTATTCAGGACAAATAAAAGGAAGATCGAAATTTTACATTATCATTTTGAAGTTATGCTTGACGGTGTTCGAATATAAACAAATATGAAATGCAATAAAATAAAATAAATAAATAAATAAATAAAAAAGTAAAGAAGCAAAAAAAAAAAATATTTTGTTTTTCTTATTGATATTTATACCCAAAAGTAGTTAACTACAAGTTAGTTGACATCTAAGTTCTCACTATTTGGCGGCCATCGCCCTTGAAAAGTAGTTAGTTACGGCCAAAGGAAATATTTAATAAATAGTTACCACTAGTCGAATGCTAGTTAGTTAATAGTTTGCTACAAACTAGTGTAGAAATAATATGCCCCATCTGAACTTTGACTGCTAGATTAAAAGACTGTATAGGTTAAGCACTCGTTCAATGTTCTAATAATTTATGTACAAAATGTTCACATTCGCGAATGTAAAATATATGACATTCGATACATCCCTATTACATATGTATACCCGTCGTTGCGTATGTAACGTATACGCCCTGTAGCACAATAAGCAGTCATCTAACACGTTTACTCGCATTTAAAAGTCATATCATTTAAAAGTATGTAATTAAATATTGGCGGGGAAGATTTTCTTATGCACATATGTATAAAAATATTACATTGTTCATGTATATAACAATTTTAGGATGAATTTCAATAGTACCAAAAAAAGTTGTAAAAATGGAATCTTATAGTTCAATAATGCATACTTGGCATTGCATGAGATTTGTAACATAAGGCATCTGTTAAATGAGCTTTGCGTCTAAGCTGCTATCCAAGGCACAGCATTACATATGTAGAATTCTATTGGGTTTGATTTCTAGGTAAAAATCGCTTAGCAGTGCAAACAAAGTAGGCATAACTGAGCTATTAGTTTCCCAAATCATAGTAATCTTTTACGCAATGCAATTTTTTTTTTATTTGGGGCAAACAAATTTTATTATATAAGATTCATTTGTTTTGGCAAGAAGAACATTTTCACCGTTTAATTTTAACATTTTGAAATATTTTAAATTGTTAAAATTAAAAAATCATAGCATTTCAAAAATTTCAAAATGTGCACATAGCTGCGACAGTTATTCTGCATTCTGTTTTTTTTTTAATTTTGTGGTACACTCTTGAAACTTCACAGATATTTCGTATTTGATGCCAATGTCCATTGCCTCTAATAAGAACCTTCTATTTGAGTGAAATAAATGCAATAAGAATGCTTTAGCGTTTTGTTTTGCTGAGAAAAGGGAGGACTCTAAAAAAAAAACAACTCGTGAGATTTTCTCATACACAGTTGAAAAGCTTATTAAAATTTAGTGTAAAAGTAAAAGGAAAGTTGGCGCAGTCGCTTCAATAATTTTTGGCAGTGTAATGGGTGATATGCAGTTGGTGTGCCCGTGTATGTACCATTAGTGGTACAATCGAAGCACGAGATAGCAGTAAGGGTATGATCGGCGCACCACTAGGTTTACTATAATGTTTCAATGGGCTAGTGCAATCAGTGCTGCCACTGCCTTAGCCTTTAAAGTATCCATAAAAAATCGAAAACTCAATCAAAATGTATCCACCGAAAAGAGCGGACATTTTTACACATTGCATCTATGGAAAGCAATCACAGCCCCTTAGCAAACTTATTAACATGTAGTCAATATTTTCCCATCCTGAGACAAGGATTCGGGAAACAAAGGCCCGTAGTTATAGTCAAAATGAAGTCGACTCTAAAGTTAATTGCAGCTTTTTGATATAATCTTCAATGGGATATCTGTCAAAAAAGCTGCAACTAACTTTAGTGTCGACTTAATTTTGACTATAACTACGGGACTTTGTTTCCCAGATCTGTTTCTAAGAATAGGAAAATACTGACTACAACTACGGGCCAAAGTTTCCGCATATTATTACTACGATTACATTCTCGGCATTACAGGTAACTACTACGGGCTGGAAAATTTTTTAAAATTTGCAAATTGCTTGGTGTTATTTAATGCACGTTTATGTAGCTAAAAATTTAGTTATTCAAAGTGACAAGAATAAGGGAAAATTTCTTGCTTGGAGAATGAGCAGCCAACTGTTGAAAATACTATAATAGCTCGCACATAAATCAAAAAATAATTCCTTCAACTTACAAATACTTATGGGCGAAGGTATCCAAATTTACACTGAGGAAAAAAACGAAGTATCCCTCAGAATTTAAGGCGAAAATGTATCCAATTGCACTGAGTGCAATACAAGAAGTACTGTTGTTAATCCAACAGTTCGTATTGATCTGCACCGAAGAGCAGTCGGGAAAGTACGCGAGTCGATAACGTTTGCATCGTAAATAATTATGGTGGAAGTTTAGCGTTGAGAGTGCCCTTTGTTGTGTCGTAACCCAATACCCCACATGGTTTGGCTACTGCATCTCTCACGTGGCCCTGGGTGAGGGAAAGTGGAGAGTTTGAGTTGCTGGCAAATGCGACTCGAAAACTCTATTAGGCAATATGGCTGCAATTAAATGGTTTCAAGACTTGTAGTAGTTCCTCCAAAGATGTAGATCGAAGTCTTTTAATAGCCATTCTTAGTGCACTTAAGACACGGAGAGAATATTCCACAACGCTTTTCAACGGCAAAGAGGAACTTGTACCATTTTTTAATGTCCTCCTACTCAGTCGAGTGCGAATAACAATAATGAGAACAAGCTGGTATGGCGCATGCACCAGCTGTTGGCAAAATCGGGCCTCATAAATACATTCCTGAGATTATAATCTTAGTGTATCCATACGGAATAAAAAATATTAGGCCAAATTTAACTTGTAAAAAGATAACTGTTATTTCGGTCCCTAGAATATTATGAAAGTGCACTGATAACACGTATATCTGACCAGTCACAGAAGAAAGCATTAAAAATGAATTACAAAAACTAAAATCGAAAAACGCTGATAACGTGACAGGTTCTCCGAATTTTTTGGAAGACAACGTTGTTTAAATAACGATCGTGCCATTATGCTAGATTGTGAAGATGAAAGTCAGGAGGATACATCCGACATTTGCGGCCCCGATGAAATTCTCAGAAAGTAATTATTGCACCGCAATAAAAATAAATAAATTTAATTGAAAGTTCTCTCAACTGGTGCAGTGTCAATCGAAATAAATTTACAATTTTGTCAAGTTTCAAGTTTGTCGCCTAGAGCGAGTAGTTATAAAGTGGCGCAGATTTGATTTACGATCCTTTAAAAAGTTTTTATTAAACACAATGTTCAAATTTTTAAATTAAAGCAGTAAAAAAATTAGTCTTATCATGAGTTTCATTTTTCCCGAACCGGTTCACTTTTCACTTTTGGTTTTCATGTATTTACTATGGGCGGAATAAAATTTTTCGGGCGAAACTCAGGATAAGGCAGATTATTAAAAAGTACTAACCTTTCCATTTTTTATTTACCTAAGTCAGCTAATTTACCTACCTAAATTATTTCTTAAAAATACATGACATCCGCATTCGCATCCGCGGATGTGTAAAATTCCACATTCGCAACATCCCTAGTTCAAAGCATTAAAAACGAGTTTGGTACAAAATTACTATGGCTCAATATTCTGTTTTTAAAATTCTGTATTCAAAACTCTGTATGTATGTATGTATAGAAAAGTTCTGTATTTTAATACTCGGAAAACCAAATGGATAAATAAAACAAGTGCGAATTTTGCAATACAGAATATTGTTTTATTTATCCATATGGTTTTCCGATTTTTCCATACAGAATTCGTAAAGCAATATTTAAAAATGAATAAATAAAAATAGGGTTTCCGATTTTTCCAATACAGAATTCCGAAAAGCAAATAGCGGTTGTGAAATTGATTGTACTATGCATAGATTTCAAAGACAAATGTTATTGAAACTTTTCAAAGTTATCAAATTATTTACAAATAAACTACCATTAAATGTTTTTGCATTAACGCTTCTGCAGTGGGATATACAAACGCGATGTCCTCGAAAAGTATTTGCTTGAGGTAGTTTGTTAAGTATCTACTAATAATTTCAGCTCGCGTTGTCGTATTCGGACAACTCTTCCTTAGTTGGTAAATATATCAATAAATGGAATTTTTTACTAATAACCCATGCACATTAAGTGCATATACATATATACTTATGTATGCATGTACACTAGTGTGTACAAGTTTTGTAAGGAAAAAATACCATCGCAGAAAACAGGGTACTCCCTTAGCTTTTTATTTTTTTATTTCTAATATCTATAACAATTTTCTCAGTAGCTCAGTGACCTTGAAATGTGT
The DNA here is from genome assembly GCF_013731165.1 of Rhagoletis pomonella. NCBI lineage: Eukaryota > Metazoa > Arthropoda > Insecta > Diptera > Tephritidae > Rhagoletis > Rhagoletis pomonella. The sequence continues at coordinate 61,057,197 of NW_023458558.1, forward strand.
ACAAAATAGTTCTAGGGTAAAATATAAACATTTTGTGAGCGTCCTCTAAATTTATACGTAGAAACGTAAAGTTATATACCAGCCCAGCCCCTCTTTCGGCAAGAGGAAAAATTTTTGAAGGTGCCCCAAACCCTATCTCGGAATTATTTTTTTGGACCACTCTAATGTAAACATTAGTGTAATTGTATGTCGTATGAACAAAGACACATTTGAACTCTTGTGCATACCTGCACATGTGTCGGATGAAAACTTACAAGATGCATTATATCAACCATGGCGCCTTTTGGGCACTCCACCACTTGGATAAGCTATTTTTTTTTCTGCTGGTGTTGCGCAAGGTTAAAGCGTTTCATTTACTAGAGATATACGAATTTACATTTTTGCTTTTTCAGAACTTTTCACGCGAAAGTTGGCACGATCTTAAAGGTGGGTTTAGCTTTTGCATTTCCGTCTGCTTTAATTGATTTGCACTTTGCAACAGATTTAATTAACAACCAAAGATTTTCAGTATTCACTTTGCAGTATTTATTGCATATGGGGGTCTGCAATTTCTCTACACAAAGCTAGCGCGTCGCGTGCACGAGAACAAAGAAAGCAAGCACAACGCATATAAATATACCAACAAAAAAGTTATATGCACAAACGATTAGCCGCCCCACTAATGTGCGCCGCACTGCAGAGTCCAAGTGAAACTGAAATGTGCGAAAAGTTATTTAGCTTCTCCAAGCTCTCCAAAATGCCAGTATATTTTAATGCACATGCAGCGTTGCCGAAAGCTTTCGCTGGAAAGTCGTCACTTTACCCTAAAAAAATCGTAATTTCGGCCAAAAAATCGTCAAATTTTGTTTATCGTATTTTTTTAACAAAATAAAGAATACAAAGAAATTACATACAATGAGTCGTATGCATAAAAACTAAGAAATTGCATTTTCCTAAAATTGCCCGCCTTTAACTTATATTTCTTTGAACAAATTGTGTAAAAGGTCTGAAACTTTAAGAAAAAGCATTCGCTTAGGTTTTATGCATACAGCCCAATAAATATGGCAACACATTACAAAACCAAATGGAACCTACATTGTATTTGGGTTAATAAAAGTGGATTTGCCAATTGTTAACGATAATATAAAAGTACAATTTAAAACACAACTGCGTTTGAAGTTTTTGAAGATTTTGATCCAGTTTTAAAGTAGGGGTCTTCACACCGAGCTTGATACACGGTGTTCGGTAATTTTTCCCAATGGCTTTTTTGTGTAAAATTATTTTATTATCGGTGTACCGCTTACCGAATTATCGTGAAAGAAGCTTGATAATTTTTCTGGTAGTTGGCAAACTGCAATCAGGTGTTCGATATTTATTCAATTTTAAATCCGCCCGCTGCCAAAAGGCATTACGCATATGAGCAAGTAAAATTCCTTAAATTTTCTGTTACAATTTAGTTTTTTAGGAAAAAAGCTACGACTCCGCTGTTGATAAACATAGTTTACCAGACCAACAAAAGAAAACTGAAAAGGACGTTCACAGTTGATAAAATTACCGAGGTCAACCAGCAATTTACCAAAACTACCAAAATTGATGTGAATACCCTTAGTGTAACATTCGCATTTATTAACTGATAGATAATTTTGACTGGACAAATTCCCTCTACTACTTTTCTGTCTCTTTAAAGTCAGCATCGGCAGTGCAAATTAACGGTTTGGTTTCAATCCTAGAAGAAATTTAATATAACTAAAAGCACGGTTGTAGAACAAAACTAGATAAATGCATGGTTGTATTTTGGATTACGTTTTCCTGTCACAAATGTTTTACATACATACATATGTAATTTAGTGGAAAAACTAAAATAAAAAATCGTCATTACGGGGAAAAAATCGTCAAACGTCATTGAACTAAAAAAAAAAAACGTCAAAATGACGACGACATCGTCAATTCGGCAACGCTGTGCACATGTATGTACCTATGCAGCTACTCGGAGACGTCAACAAAGTCCATGTCGATGTCGGTGCCGATTCCGACGCCGAAATCAGAGCGCCAAAGACGGCGATGATTATAAGCGAACGAAAAAGCAAAGTAAAATCAACTGCATGGCGATTTGACAGTATCGGGATTTTGAGCTTACCCACTCGTACGAACGCACAGGTATGTTAATGCCCTAGCTTATGCATATGTATTTATATACCCAGTACGGAGAAAACTAGTTTAAATATCGACGTTCAACCAGTTTTTTGCCCACCACAACTAGTTGAAGATCTGAGTTACGAAAATTAAGTCTAGACTAACTGAGCTTTAATTCTTTTCACTATCGGATATGAGGATCTTTGACGACAGCGCAAATATAAAACTTCAAAAGGTTTCCACTGTAGCGCTCTGTAACCCTTCTACAGTGGTTCAGAGACAGCTGCGAAATGTGCAGTGCGGAGCTAACGCTTTGCCAGACAGTCTCTAAATTTTGCTAAAGGGTGCATACATATTTATGCATCTAAAGTTCTGAACACATTGAAAACGACGAGCTACCGACCACAGCTTCCAATTTGTCATCTTTATTATCTAAGCGCTTTGTCGATGGCGACATGATTTCTTTGAACGCGGCAGCGACATCATGAATTTGTATGAGTTTGACATAAAAGAAGAGGAAGAACCTTATCTGTCGCCAGAAAAATAGAAATAGATCTAATCTGGCCACAACCACAGCCGTCGCGTAGCCCGGTCGTAGCCAAAATAATTATCTACATAAGAGTACGTGTTAAAATAATTTGACAGCTGTGGTTTGTAGCTCGTCGTTTTCATTGTGTTCGGGCTATAAGAATGTGCAATATTTAACGCGCTTTACGCTTTAATTCCGCTGAGAGAAAGCTTCTCTCTCTCAGCTGCGGCCGTTTTTTCCTACTTTGTTTCACACTATTTTCGTTTTGTTTACACAAAACCGATGGGGTGGGTCGTGTGTAGAGAAGGTTGTACACAAGAGAGGGAAGAAAGCTTTTCGTGTTTATTTTTATGAAAACAGTTCCATGCTTGCATTTGGCAGCAATCAACAGGTTGCTGGGTAGGTTGTTGTAGTGCTCGTACTCGTGCTCGTGTAAACCATTTGATAGTTGTCGGTGAAGCTTTATGTGCATATCTCATAAATACTCGTTGAAATTAAGGGATGAAATGAACTTAGGCTAACGATGAGTTGCGAATATCGCCATTTGAAATCCCATTATTTCATAATCACAATTAGTGTGGTGGGGTTTTCTTACGTTATCAAAGTTTAATAATCAATTCAATATCTTGAAGATATAAAATATCAATAAGCAATTCAGCGGCTTTAAAGTCGCTGTGACATATGTAAATGAAATTATTTTATCTTCACAGGAGCTGACCAGATATTCTTGGGAAACAATTGAGTAGTCCACTTGCAAACAGCGTTATGTGATTTTGTAATAGTAAGACAAAAATAAAAAAAAGCGTTTAGAACAACAAGTAAAATCCAAATTGTATCTTTTTTTATTATCTGAAAATTTGGATAAATAAGAGTCTAATAACATTAAAAAACAAAATCACAGTATGGTAGTTTTTGCAAATTTTATATATAAAAAATTAATATAGCGAGTTTTGAAACAGTAACTGTTACATAGCTAGCTTTTTTTAGCTTTTCGCGTTCTCTCTTCCATGAAGATTGGTCTACTTCGTTTTTTACGACGTCTTCCACTAGGCACCGAAACTACCACGTTTACGTACAGTTTTCTAAGTTCATCAGAAGATGGAGACTACTTTAAATACTGGTACGTTAACCACCAACAACTAAAAATCAGTGCAGTTGTGTTCGCCGGCAGAAGGATGATTTTTAATTTTTTAAATTTTAGATAGCGAGGATGAGATCTGCATTTTTCTAAATCAATCGGTATCCAAACTTTTTTGTTTGACCGCAAAATATCAGGTAATTTCTTCAAATTAAACTTGCGAAACGCCCGAGAATTGTCGGCTATAACGATAGTAAAAATACGTTCTTTCTCTCTAACCTTAGGAATTTTACACTCTTTGAACTATTTAGTGGCGCTGAAGATAGTGCGAGCAATCAAGAGTAGGTTGGTGCAATGAACAGTATTGCCAAGTAAAATAAATAGTGTCAAAAATAGTAAATTTATTAACTTAAATATTTTTTAAAGTGCAAATGAATTTTTTTAGATCCTTTCTCCAGCTAAAATCGTTTACTCGTTGCTCCGCTCCGAAGCCCTTGTGCGAAATATGAGCAGGAAAGAATGTTACTCATACGCCGTGTATGAGTGTAGCGCCAAATAGTAGCTTGACTTTTTTTTGTAAGACTTTAATTCAGACGAATAAAATTGAAAAGGAATCTGTTTTGTGGAACCACTTATTTTTTAGCTGAATAACGGTAAATTGGAAATATCTTTAAAATTTGTCCATAATAATATTAACTCCTTTTTCGGAATCATCGACTGATTCTACATGGCAATTGGATAGTGGCATGCTGTACGCGTTTTTTAGTACACATTTAACAGCTCACTTGAAGGGCAATGCAAACTTAAAATGAACTTATCTTGGATATATGGGCAGCCCTTTTGCTCGGAGAATAATCGTTACTTTTTGAGGTTTATTTTTCGTTCGTAGAGTAATCGTTATTTTATGGGTTTCATGTTTTGCTTAGTGAATAAACCTAAATTTTGTATATTTTGTTTAGAAACCAAAAGTAGCTTCTGGTGTTTTATTTAAGGAGTGGCAGTGATCTAAAAATTGTCAAATAAATATTATGAAAGTAAATATATATCACTCTAAATTTAAGGACTAATGATAAGATTGAGACTAATCCTAAAATAAATACAAATGAAAAGACGAATAAGATTACGACGGCGAAACCGAGGATAAAGTCGCACACGAAGATGGATGCAAAGACGAAAACGAACGCGAACGTGCACACGAAGGCGACCACAAACACGAAGACGAACACGGAGCAAGTGTTGCCAGAAAAAAGGCTAAATGGACAAAATACTAAAGCTAAAAAAGGCTAAAGTGGAGCAGCTTAACAAACATTCGACTGCTCCCTTAATGCTAGCTCTGCCTTATGCTGGCGACCTGCGGGAAAGAACCATCTACCGATACTTCCTTCAAGCCCATCCGTGTAAAAATTCATAGGCTTCGTGCTGCAACTACTGCTTCCCGTTCGCTTATTCCTAAAGGTGATGTGAGTGTCGAAAGAGCTCAAAAACTAGTCTATGCAGTCGCAGTTAATATTTTTTTACAAAAGGAAAGAGAGCTAAGTAATTTTAAGAAAAAGCTAAGAAAAAGGTATAAGTTACTAAACAGGATTTTTCCGGCTAAGCCCAGATAAAAAAGCTAAATTTAGCCAGAAATAGCTAAAGTGGCAACAGTGAACGGAGCCGAGGTGAAGGCGAATAAGAGGACGATGACGAAAACGAAGACAAAGGAGGACAATAAAGAAGCTTAGGAACAGGATGCGTACGAATGAGACGAAGAAGTATGAGGAAAGGAGTAGAACACGAAGACTAATACGAATACGAATACGAAGACAAAGTTGAATACGAAGACGAAGACTGCCATTACAATTGTTTGCAAGTGGACTACTCAATTAATAATAATATTACTATTACTATTTCCTTATCTAGCTATACCATTACTGTTGCCATTACCATTATCATTACTATTACCGTTACAATCATCAGTACCATTGGCATTACGATTACGATTACTACATGTTACTACTAATACAACATTAAAATTACCCTTACCATTACCAATACCATTATCATTACCAATACCCTTACCATTACCACTGCTATCATCATTAACTTTTTTGTTTGGATTTTTTCGTAAATATGTTATGTTTCAAGGAAATGGTATAACATTTTTTTCTAACGTCGTTTTCCCATATATTTTTTATAACAATTGCAATAATATATTGCAACAAAAAAATCTTTCTATTAAATGCTTGTGTATATCTCGAAAGTTGGGAAAATAATTGCATTTACTCTGCGCATACATCACTGTTGACCAGTGTAATAATTATTAGCTGTTTCTGGATTTAACGTTAAAAAGAAAAGGTGGTGCAACACCTGCTACCTTACAAGTTTTAACTACAGCCTTCGATTTCCCGACATTGTTCGAGAGGAAATTTATCGCGAGGATCGCTTTCTCACGAGATTCTCGTGTATCGAAAAACTCGTTATAGTCGCGAACTTCTAGATTATGAATTTAAGGCAGCGTATTTAGTTTAGGGTATTTAAACCCTGAACTGTTGAATTTCAAAGCACAATACTCGTAGCTCTCCAGAATATCAACCATGTACATACATGGTCCTTTCCAGTGTCCATTTATTACTTTTACTCACTTTCTTTGCCGGAACCATCAAAAGCCAATTATACACACATACATACACAGCATATACATCGAACTAAATTCTTCTTATACGCACAAACGTTTTTTTTTGACAATAGAATATTTAACATTTACACACATGTATGTCAATTTTATTCACAATTGAGAGAATACAAAGGTTGCGCCGATCTCGGACCGCTATTCCTCTCTTAACGAATTTGACAGAATCGTTGTTTGCATGACGTCACACTTGTGCAACTTGTTTACGTTTTCCTTGCAACATTTTTTCTTCTTCTTCCATTCTTGCTCACGTTTTGGCATTTCTCTCTCGCAATTGCACCAGTGTGACGTCACACAAAAGTTATTCTCAAAAATCCTCTCTGATCGGCGCAATCTTGTATTCTATCATTCTTGAATTTTATTATATTTTGTTTTTAATACTTTCGATATGCTCTTACTTTCTCGGGAGAATGGCGATACCCGAGATTGTGTCGAGAACTCGATTACTCGTTTTACCGGGTATCGAAATGCTCGAGAATGTGCGAGCAGAAATCGAGGGCCCTAGTTTTAACTGCTGAGGAAGGAGAGCTGAAAGATTTATTTATCAAATATTTAAGATTTCTTTTTAAATTTACTGCACTAATTACAAAATATGTGTTGTTATTATTTAAAAATCAATTTCAATTTAAAATAATGCATACAATAAAAAGTAATTGAATTAAAAAAATGGGTATTCATTACCAATTACAAATAAAAAGTAGTTATACTTAATATTTATTTTTTCTAATTACCGGTTAATTTAATTGTACTGGTACTTGTACTTGAATTTTCCAACACTAGCTGGTAACAGGGGGTAACACGTTATATATTTCTCGCACTACTGCTAATATATTGGGCTTTATCAGTGTGACTTTAGACCTGGTAAATCCATCGGAGACCAGGTATTCACCATACGCATAATCTTTGAAAAAGCCACACCATCGACAGCTAGCGTATGCCGTAATGATTAATTACCGTCGGCTTCGTCATAATAGGGAAGAACTGCTCCGAGCCGTTCGATACCACACAATATTCCAGACTGGACGACTCTCTATCTATCTATCTGATGCTGGAGATGATTACAAGAGCTACAGAATTGAATCGCTAAGGTAAAATTTTTTATAAGACCATAAAAGAAGAGCTCGAAAAGCCAAAAATACTACAATGAATTTCAACTTCATATTTATTTAGACATGATTTGCAAAGGGACTCTATAAATTCGAAAACTAACCAGTTGTCAGAAATACTATAAGGTCACTTTTCTTTCTCTTTGAAACATAAAAACAAACAAACAAAGCATTCAAAGCTCAACTGCGCCGATGCAGTGTGTGTGCTTACAAAAAGCTCCCAAACATGCAGCTTTAAAGCTATCAGGACATGGTAAGGATACTGCAGCGATTCAGTAGCAGTTACTCCTTCGTTAGATAAGCAGCAAATTTTCGGTGTGAACACATAGCACCAGCATCAATACTCGGTTGTGGCTGGAGCAGCACTTTGTCTCCAGACAAAAGGGTAAAAACGCCTACTTTTCTTTTTCTAAGGGCCTTTTAGAATCGGAATAAATATATAAATACTGTGTGAAATATAAATTTGATCGGTTTAATTATACATTGCGTGTGAATTATTTCTAAAATACTTTACAGCATTTGTGAACTTGATTGCGCAGCCAACAGAATTTGATGAAAAATGTGTATTCAGTGCAAGTTTTCGCATTTAGGATACATAAGTCAAATCGGCCAAGTGACAGACTTGGATTGGGATCCGAGGTCAATGAGTGGGAGAGATTTGAGTAATTGTACGGGTGGGGGAAATATGTAACTGCAGTTTTGTGTTTAATGCAAAGAAACTTGCTGCTGCAAACTACGAGTTATTAAGTGGAAAGTTAGTATGCTTATATGATTGCTTTGTAGTTCTCTTTTCAGCGAAATTAAATGGTTGCTGAAAAGTCCATTGCAGCGCATTTTGCTTGTTTAGTAATTAGGTAAAAGCAATAAATGGACACTTAATTAACTAATTTCATACACAAGTTCAGTTTTTGATGTGAAACATTTTTGGTTTCAGCAATAATTATTTTCAATGATCTACATACATATATAAGTAGTATCAATATTGTAATACCTATTAAGTATATATGTGACATAACTTCTAATATTATTAAAAGCAAAAACTGCTCAGCGAACGAATACCAACAATACGTGGAAGTGAATACGAACGCAAACATAATATATGTATGCATGTACATATGTATGTACATTAGGGCGGGTCAATTTGTATAGGAGATTTTTACGGCTATGCGCGTATAGCACAGATTCTACGTGTCATTCTAAGAATTTCGAATGAAACCATATGTCTAAAATAAATTCAGAGTTTGCCAAATAGCGAATATAAGTTTCTTAGCATTTTCTTCGAACCCCCGTTTTCGCAATTTGGAAACCTTCCAACTGATTTTAGACCCATGGCTTATTCGGAAAATTTGCTTGGAATACTCGCATAGTCGAAAAAAAAATTTACCTTCCTTAATGTACATATATACCCTGCAGGAAATTAAAATAATTAAAAAGTAGTTTATAAACTACTTTATTTTCAATAGTAATTAATTGGAATTCTCACTTTTTCCCCTGCGACGAACTGATTTATTTATCATTGCGATGCCATGGAAAGCAGTCAATTATCCGACGCAGCATTTGATGTTAACTATAAATGCACTTTGAAATGCGTTTGTCATGATCCTTTTAAGCGCTTTGAAACACGTTTATTTCAAAGAATTTGTTTAAAAATTCAGTTCAATGTTGAATAACAATATGGGTATCAAATGGAAGAGAATTTAAAACAATTGAATTTTTTTTGTTCACAAGGACTAATAAGTATAGAATATGTATTAAATTCATTTAAAATAAGTTGCCTAAATATTACTTCTCAACATTTGTAGATTTTTAAAACTGTGTTCTAATAAATATGTATATCGGGAAAAAATCATTATAATATGGACAGCAATATCGACAAATTGAAATTTTTGATAGTTAGATGAATGATTTTTCGATATTAATAATAATAATAATGGAATGGTGCTTACACATAGTGTTTGGTCGAGCTTCTCCTCCGACTTGTGGCGTGCACCTTGATGTTGTCACACAAAGGAAGGGGCCTACAGATTTACAGCGACCCCAAAAAGCGATTGTATTTTTCTGAGAAGCTGTTTTTCATGGCAAAAATACACTCGGAGGCTTGCCATTGCCTGCCGAGGGGCGACCGCTATTAAAAAAAAAACTTTTTTTTTTGTTTTTAGTTTTTACTTTTTATTTTTTATTTTTTTATGTTAGGTTGAACCGGGCCCTGCGAAATGGTAGCGCGCACAGCTAACTACTACACCGCAGCGGCTTTAGATTAGATTCGGTTAAATGGTTTTCCCTTAACAACACAGGTGCATTGCTGTGGGCTTACAGGTAAGGTTCTCAACCAAATAAATTTTACAGATTTATGAGTTTGAGAAGTTGTTTCCATTGACATCACCTTAGAAGGGGTCTTAGTATTTGCACAGAGGTGCATATATTGGAAAGTACTATTTAGGTATGTAGTTAAAAGAAAGTCAACCATTTCCTTGTTAGCTAGGACCTTCCTGTTTAAGCGGTTCTTTAGCTATGCAATTCACTCTAATAGCACTGAGTCTTATATCATTCTAATAAGATATTTAGAAACCGAACCAAATTCGTGCAATTTCAGTTACAGCCCAGTTATGCATACTTGGCTTTGCATGAGAGTTGCAACATAAGAATCTGTTAAACGGGCTTTGCGTGTAAGCGGTTACCCAACGCATAGCACTTAACATGTAGAATTCTGTTGGGTTTTGATTTTTGCGTAAAAATGGTACAGCAGTGCGAGTCTGCATAACTGGGCTATTAGACGAAGGGTCCTTCGATTGGCTTGACATTCAGAGTAAATATTGCCCTGCTTAAACCGGTTCTGTGAGAACAATTTGAGGTTTATGGGAAATAGATAGATATAATTCAACTCTTCTGTCCAATTTCAATCCGCTGGCGGAGAGCTTCATTGTGGAATTTGGGTCGAGAAGAAGCCATCGCGGGTACATAAGAACCCACACGCCATAAAAGCGTACACTAAAAGTGGATTGATATAAACTAATACAAGTTCAGTGTGATTGCAATGTGATTTCTAAAGATGATTTATTCTTTTGTTTTGCAACAAAGGCAGGACATTGTCTCCGTTAAAACATGATGCCAGTGCTAACTACATGACAATGTGAAATTCTTTCTACTACATAACTAATTCCGTAAATAATTTAATTTTCCATTCTCAGTTAGATCGTATTTTTATTTGTCCCTTCTCATTGTCAATAGTCGCATTGATTTTTGTCATTGCTGCTATAATAAAAAGCAAAAGAATTACAGCAATTTCTTCTTGTTGCAAAGTTAAACAAGTGCACATTGAACTTGCTGAACATCAACAGCGGCTACAGCAGTCGCCATAGGGACACCTTGGCATTTCAGCCCTCCTACTGTTGCAATGTATGTTATTTACACTGTCTGGTTCGCAATAACAAAACGTCATTCATTGAAGTACTTTTTTGCCGCCCGCTTATTACCTTCGCCTCAGTGTTAATATCTACTTGACCACTTATTGTTTTGCACTTTTACTTTCTTGTTTTTGTTTTTCCTTTTCTCTTGTTTTCTTATTCAAAATGTGTTGAACACTTTATAAGACTATAGCAATGCCTACATACAAAGACCTTCATTCACATTGCCTTTGCTTGTATTTCAGTGCCAAGTCGTCAGTATCTACAGGAGGGAGTATAGTCGGTCATAGTGCTTGGCAGTGGTGGCGTATACGCAACATAAAATAATTGGCGCTTATTCTTACATACACACATCCACGCGGAAATTCAATTTGAGGGACATTGAAAATGGCATGCCCTTTCTTTCGACGTACCGACTCACTGTCGCGTCAGCCATCGGTTTCTGCGGAAACGGGCAACAACACTTGGCTTTTGGAGGATGAAGAGCAACCGGATGATGCGCTTACACTGACGCATTTGCAATTGGCCATACAGCTGCTCACAGCGCCGTCGGTAAGTGAGTGCGGGAAAATATGACGAGTGAGAAAGCTTAACGCGGAAAAATTCATTGTATGAGGTTCTAATAGTACTGGCATGACAGTGTATTGGCCATCTACACTATGCATGTTGTACTGCCATGGGGGAGCAAGCATAAAAAGTAGACCGACATTCTCGTTACTGGTATGAGCTTCTTACTGGAATCAGTTCATGCCAGCGTCTGTTTACATTATGGTATCAGGTGGAAAATAGTTGCGTATCTGTGACTTTGTGACGGCTACTCAAAAGTCACGGGGAACTGCTGTGACGGCTTCCAAAAAGTCACCGTGACAGACTGTGACAAGGGAACAGTCGCAATCATGATACAAAAAAGAAGGTAGTTTCAATAAACAACTTTTTGATTAAAAAGCAGATTTTTGACAATTGCTCAATTGTGAAAAATTCGAAGCGACATTACCCAATTGTAAGTTTTTTGGTGTGGGCCATTTTATATCCTAAATTTGGGATTATAAAGTAAATAGTTGTATTAATATATACCTTTTAAAACCAATCAATATCTTATTTTGAAAACGTTTAAATTTTACATTAAATTCGATAACAACTTGCCAAATCATTATTTTAATATTAATACAATTTTGGTGAACATATTTTAAAATTATGTTAGTGTCCTCATGTCATCTCATTAATTCACAATGTAGTTTTCTATATCGGATACGTGATTCTGATGTAATTCTGAAGTTACACATTTACACAAATTACTGAAATTACACATTTCGATGTGTTATTTAATACATATTGTCTTTGTCCATTTAACAGCAATGGAATTTACTTTGGAACTCATGGGCCGTAAAATTTTTCTAGCAACACATATTGTTTTCACATACAATTTTGACACACCCAAAATTGAAGGATAAAATAAATAGATAAAAACAAATTTTCAACAAAACTGATTTGTGTAGTCCAGGGTCGTCTTTAGTAAATTTTTTGGAGGCTGTTTTAACATATCCTATCTTATTATATATTTCTTAGCTTTTCTACATTCTGAGAAGTTGAGTAAATGAAGTCTAATATTCTTTTTTGGTCAACTACGATGTTTGATTTCATTTTTTGCAATCATTAGTTCATTTCGCTTGAGGAGTCACAATGCCCATACCGGCTTTTTTTGAAATTTCGGACACAAGTTTTCCAATAATGGTTATAGGCTAAAACAAAACCGATATCTAAAGTGCGTGTAGAACCTCCCATAGAAATCGAATTTTTCATAGTGCATATCTCTGAAAGTATTTGTGGTAGAGTCCTGGAACTTTGTATGGATATATGTATATGAAGTCAATCTTAAGCTCATGGAAAAATAAGAGTTTATTGGAAAATGCGGCGTGCCACCGTAGAACTAGGAATAGAGATAAATGAAATCAATCCCAAACCTATGAAAAATGGGGGTATATGAAAACAATCTCGTAGCCGTTCAAAAGAGCTAGCGGTATAAGCCAAATAAACTAAAATTCTGGTGACGCATAAAAACCTCTGGAAGCATTTACCTAGAATACAGAGATAAGGTATTTTTCCAACGAAAATATGTACAGAAAAACGGGGGCCACACCTTCTGGAAAGTAACATGATCACAGGGTGTATCCCGAAAACAATTTTAAGCTAAACCCTCAGGGATTAGATTCTTGCCAAGACCCACAGGCATAAGCCGAAATTGCGTCGCAAGTTTTATGATCGGCTTGGGTAAGGTTTAACTACTTAACCCCCCTTTGTTTTCGTCGCTACTGAATTCTATAAACTGTCAGCTTTCACACAATTTAAAATATACATGTGTATTTAAAAATGTCATGAAAATTGTGTTGCTAGCTTCATGTTGCAAAATGTTTCAAGGAAATGTTGTGGATTTTCAAACTTATTTCTTGTTTATTTCTTATTATGCTATGCTTAAGAATAAAATATTTTTAAATCGACAAAACATTAATAAGAAAATTTGAAGGATTTTAGATGTTGGGTATGGTAGCACGAAATGTCACAATCTGCTTAATTGTCAGGTTGATAATATGGCGACGAAAAAGTGACAATGGAACTACCTTGTTTTTTGTATCATGGTCGCAATCATGATACAAAAATAGAAGGTAGTTTTATTTATTGACATTCGTTGTTTTGCCTACCACTTCACTTTTAACAAGTTTATGAAATTTAACTAAAATCATGCTACCAGATTCACTAGTAGCAAAATTTTGGTTTATTGAAAAAGTAAAAGAAGTCTTTGAAGCTAGTGATGTTGGATGAAAAAATTAAAATAAAAGCCTTGCGCGTTCCAAACTGCACGAAGTCGGTACACCTGGTGCAAAGGAACGAAAATAAAGCTTTTTGTTTTTCCGCGGATAGAGTAGGGGAAGTAGGGGTATTATTTTGCAGATTTTGGATTATATCTAGGTCACACATATTCTAAGGTATCGGACAACATCAATGTTAACACGAATCTGCTTCTCTCAAGCATGAAAATTCACTTAATCTTGAGACACCTTTAAATAAAGGAAAATTAAAAAAAGCACAACATGAAACTAAAGGGTAATTTATGCTTAAGGTCCACCATTTTTTTGCATTATACTTGCCTCTCTTCGCTTGCCTTGTATTATTTCGAAGTTAATAAAAAAAGTATTCGACAAAAAATCAGCGATTAGCTTTCTATATGAAAATCAAATCGGCAGTATTTTTTGATGTAATGTAACAGTCCAAAATATTATAAAGTTTTTTGGCGCGGAATTCACCAAGCTAGAAAAAGGGAAAGGGATAGTTTTCTTCGAGAATTTTCGGCCATATTTCACAGTAAAATAAAATAGTTCTATATACTCTTCATTACCAATATGTTTTCGGTGGAGAGCTATTTGTAACGTAACAGTCTTTTGAACTAATTTAATTTTCAGGTAACATTTCTTTCCTATTAAGAATAGTACTAAATGGCATGGAGCAAACAAAATAAGTTATTAAAACAGTTTTTCGTGAAATTAACCACGAAAAACTCAACACCTTGGCGCAGTTCTAAGATCGAGTTCGAGTTCTGCGCAGAAAACTACTTCGGAAACGACCTACAGCTGCACGGCATCAGAAACTTTGAAATCTGTATTCATAATTATCATGTTCTTAGTTTCCTTGAACTACTTGTCACATCACAAGACTACTGAATTCATGCTACTTATTGCATAAAGCACTCTAAAAGCGATTTAAATACCTAATTATAATCTTATCGCTACACGTATACCGCAAAGGTAATTTAACAGTCTTTTTCTGTAACGTACCAGTCCGACTATTTTTACAAATATTGACCATTCTGAAGATGGAAACTGTGTACCAACTTTTGAAAACATTATATTAGGAGAGCAGACTTTTTCAATAATATAAAGCAACTTTGAAAAGTACTTCCAAAAATTGTAATGCAACAGTCCGCTATTGAAACATTCATAACTCCTAAACCACAGGAGTTACAATATATTTTTGTATATATTAAATAATCTCACATACTTATGCTTTCAGGTGCAAGAAGAAAAATTATCCGAAAATCGTATTCGCGCGCGTTTCAGCGGTATTTAAAAATCAGTGTGAGCCAAAATGTAATGTAACAGTCCGCGTGTCGCACCATATGCGTATTTTTTTAAATTTAGCACGTTTTTTAATTATAAATTTTTTTCTCTGACTGAGTATATTATCTGAAGAGAGTTTCCCGTATTTTCCGGTGATATATCACATGTTTTTTTATAGTCAGGAATCAAAACCACACTACAAAATGTTGTCTCGATTGAGGAAAAACTACTAGCTCTTTTGCTCTTTTGCGGAAAAATGTTTATGTAATTTATGTAAGCTTTTATTCTTTTGAAAAAGAAAAGTTACTCAATTGGGGCAAACAAATTCGAAACAAAGCAAATATAAAAGGGAATCTGGTGGCTAATAAATATATATTTTTTTTTAAATAAAGATTAAATTAAATTATATGATAATAGTGAAAGTGATTATTTGTCAGATCTACCCCAAAAAACGATAACGCGATTTATGGACGCCCCCTAATGAGGAAATCGGCTTTTACAATATTTTATTGGGATATTCGAAAAGCGGCGGCACGATATGTTTCCATTAAGCAATTTGGGAATTAAATCAAACAAATTTTAATAGCAAATTATTAATAATATGTAGTCATTGAGTTTGCTTCTGCTTGGCAGCTTAATATGTCACAACTTTTATGTCATTATGTTGCGTATTAAAAACTCGGAATATCTACATAATTAAAAAGTTGGTCAAAAATATTCCGTTAAATTACGTTAATAAAGATGACCAATGAGTTCCCTTCTAAAAGTCATATTTTAGGCATACATACTTACCATATCTAATAATAATGTAAGGTATGACTACTATTCATTTTACTCTTTCAGAATGCCGATTTGAATACCGCTGTTACAGCACTTATCGCCAAGTACAGCCATAGCTGGCCTAAGATTTCCAAGTTGTAAGTATAAACGTGCCACGGAAAATATTTTTATTTATTTAACATACTCATATTTACCTAATATTTGTAACTGAACTCTTAGACGCATAGACTTGGACACTTTAAAAAGTGTGCCCAACTATGATTATTTGGCCGACATACAAGATATACTATTGGAGATGGACGAATCAAGTGCAAGTGAAATTCTTGTACTTCTCGGGGAAGAGTTGATCATTTCATGCTGCACCGGTATCATAGAGCGCGCTTTTCGTTGCCTCGGCACAGATTTGCAAGAGTTTCTCGGCTCTTTGGATGGCGTTTACGATGTGCTGAAGCTACAAGAGGTAAACTTTTTCATAAGGCACTTATGTTCATACTTAAAGGCGGCTCTCCATAGCAATGAACGATTTACGGGTATCCACTTTGTTGGAAATTAAGACGGTAGGGAAATATTAATGAATTTTAGAAATGACAGATTTAACGCATAGTAAATACCAGTCCAACTACAGACACAATCTTGCCACGACTGAAAAAACAAGTGGGGAATGAAACCCAAATAAATAAATTGTCTATTAAACAAGGGCAATTAGGTTTATAACATATTAGGTTTGTTCCACAAGCTACTCGAAGTCACTTCGAGTTACACATACGCGTTCCACAAGTAAGTTTTAGAGTTTGTTTGATATACGCTGACAGTTTGAACTTTGCTCGAGTTTTTCTACAAGTAGCTTGTGGAACAAACCTATTATGGTGTGGTGTGTTAGTAAGGTGAATCGTAATGATAAATGTTAAAAAGTTGGTACCGCCGGTTTTATTTTAGGGCCTGAACGATATATGTACACAATAGCCAAATTTTAGCATCCGTGCGTGGTAGCCAAATCCCAAAAAGAGGTTGAGCCAAAAGCTCATCACAATTTTCTTTAATACTAGTCCAAAGTTTAAAATTTTTTGCTCACAAATTCATTTATTTATACGAGTATTACATTTAATGTGTTCAAATTTAGCTGAAGAATAATTATTTAAATTTTTTGGGAAATAATTGGTCGAAAAATTTCACAATAAAAGAAAACTTCGATTTAGAGCAATGCCCGGCAAAATACGTACGCACACATAGCAAACAAAACGCACATAGCCCGGCTAGGCTACTGGCTGCCTGGCACTGATTTAGAGATTGTTTTTTAACTTACCCTCACATCTACTATATATAGATCACTCAAATTTGATCGGATCACTTTTTCATCTTTAGTGACCCGTCCTAAATTTCCTACTTAGTATTTTTGTAAAATATTTTAACCCCCATCTACTATTTTTAATGAGCTCACGTGGAACTTCCTGAAAATAAGGAGTCGAAAAGACCCATTAGAGTTGGAGTGAAGAGGTGAAAATGCTTGCTAAATTTACTACATATAGGTATTCGAAGATAGGAACCATGCTTGTAATAAATTAATAATAATAATAGAATGCGCTTGCACTTACATATATTAGTGTTTGGCTGAGCGCCTTGATGCCACTCAAAGGGGAGGGACCTACAGTTTTACGCCGACTCCGAAAGGCGATTGTATTTTTATGAAAAGCGGTTTTTCATGGCAGAAATACACTCGGACAATTAAATTTTTTTTATGAAGCATCCTGGCACGCAATAAAAACTGGACTGCATTTGGTAGAAAAAAGAGAAAGATTTTCCACATGCGCTATCAAAACGGTCTCCAAGAATGAGTTTATTGAATCCAACTATATAACTTTTAAACATTTGATCTTAAATTTTGTTCTTTAAAAAGTTGCTTAAAGTGACCATGCATCGTTTACCATTGATCAAAATGGTGTTACCAGTAAAAGTAGAACTCTATAAAAAGCCTTTCAGGCGTTCAGCGCTCTATTCAGTTTTATATTACAGCTTGTGCGCCAAACACCTGAAAAGCTAGTTGTGGAGCTCTAATCTAAGCCCCTCCCATTATACACTGCTATAAACCCTTATCTTCTTTAAAAAGACAGCAAAACCTTTTTATCGTTTTACTCACACAAAATGTGTATTAATTTTACAATTACCTTAACCCCTTTAACTTTAAGGAAGATGTCACTGATACTGGTTTCGTATGCGCCGGCGATGGTGAGTTAATATTCACCTCTGAACGTCCTGTAATCGCTTGGCTGCTACTCGGTTCACTAAAGGCATTGACGCGTATGTTGTACAATGTGCAGGTCAATATTAAAATCGAACCAGTCGAAGGCGATTCGCGACGTTATCGCTATTTATTTTCGCTGGTTAAGGAATACAGCGGTTCATCAGTGGCAATGCAGCGAAGCAGTGTTGAGGTTGTCAAAGCGCCCGCGCCCGTAATGCCGGCACAGCGTCATAATTCCAGCAAAGCTGCTGATTTGGCAATGAAGTCGCATACCTTCTGTAAGGCATTCCCCTGGCACTTCATTATGAACGAGAAACTGGAACTGATGCAGTTAGGTAAGATGTCGTAAGAAGTAATTGGTTTTGTATTTTAATGCCAAGTGTTTTGCTTTCGTATTCTATATGTAGGACGTGGCTTCAGTAAACTTTATAAGCCCCACATGGCTGAACATGGCTGCCATGCCACTACTTATTTCGATTTTAAGCGACCCAAAGGATTGACCATGAAATTCCGAGATATTGCACGGCGTACGTACACACCATTTTTGATTGCTCTGAAGAGTCCACCGAATGTCAGTGAATTTACGGCCAAGGTGAGTGCAAGGAAGTGCAATAGAACTATGTACAATCAATAATAATTGCGTATACATTTATAGCTAACTAGCTTTTACTCGCGGGTTTCACCCCACGCCAGAAGGAATAAAGGGGTCATGCGACTTGTGGTTCCGCACTTATGGCTGAAAAAAATTTCCAAGCCTCTGTTAAGTGCTACGCCCCCTTTTACAAACTCGTTTATTTATACCTTACTATAAGCACCTACCATAGATATGTCTACATAACAAATTACAAGTTCATGTCACTTACGGTTCCGAAGTTAGAGCTGATTAAATAATTCAAGGAGGTGCCACGCCCTCTCTTCCAATACCGCCAATTTTTTCCCATGAGTATGGAATTAATTTCATTTATCTCGACAGCAAGTTGCAATGCTCTATCACAAATATTTCAAGAGATATACAACATGAAAATTTTAGTGAGTATAGGACCACGCCCTCTTTTCCAGTACTGCCCATTTTTCTCATGCCTATAACCTTCGCCTTCACATTTATATATATAGATTAGGAATTCAGAATTGGTTGAAAAATAAATATGATATCGGTGTCACCAAAGACCAGTAAGTTGTACCACGGTAGCTTCTTATCTGTTTGAGGAGTCTCTCAACTGTCCCGACTGGCCCTTTCTCATGTGCCGTATTCATGAGATCTCTGATGTACCAGTCAGTCTCTGCTAAACGTCGCCCTACAATTGGCTTCTATCTAATTGGCAGCTCGCCAATTCTTCAGCCAGTTAGTTACCTTGAACGCCACAGTGCCCATTTTACAACAGCGTTTAGCTTCAACTTACAGACTTTTAAAAAATTCTAGACTAAGTATGAGCTGTTAGCAGCTTGGATGTCACTGAAGAAACCAATTTTGTGTCCGTGCCACCTCTCGCTTATTATCCAGCCTGCTACCTTAAGTTTTGCAAAGTCATCTGATCGAAAAACTGATGCAATTATACTACCGAAAGCATCTGAAGTTACACAACGCCAGTCGCTTCCACTGCATCACAGTAACAGCCACTTTGCCATGGGAAGTGGCAAAATAAGTGTTGTTCTCGCCGAATCTCAAAGTTTTGGGGCATTAAACACTGGGTTTAAACATTAAACTAATATTTAAATTGTAACGCTATGCTATTAGAAAAAATTTATTAGTGTCTGTTAAGATCAAGTTTTTAAATTTTTTAATGTATTTAGAGCAAAACTTTGCACTTGCTTATGGAGTTCTGCCAATGCTGTCCATACCTGATTTAGAGTACATATAATACAATAATTTTAGAAGAGTTTTTCTTCTAAATTTCGTAAAGCCAGTTTTCAGAACCAGTTTAAACTTAGATCACTACGTTCATATTTAACAGCTGGATGATATTTTATTGGCTAATCTTAGTTTAAACAAACTAGCTTCAACGTTAAAACTCAGTTTGAACCTCATTAAGCTGATGAAACTTTGTGGCTTTGTGTGACATTTATAACTTTGCCAGCAAAGCGCCAGACGCAAAAGTTATGCCACAATAAGCGCCAAGAAAACAATTTTGTACTGTTTTTTTACTCATCGAAATTACTGTGGATTTTATATACATATTTAGCTTTAAAAATATCAGCAATGTAATTAAATTGTATGTTTCTGCATCAAAACTCGAATTTGGACGAAACCAAATAAATATTAAACCGGCTGATTGTCAATGCGCGCAAAAAGCCATCTTTTCGCTTCGCGCTGCAGCTGCAACGATCTACATATGTATGAGGCATGCTTTGTGTATTTTCATACAACTCATCTTATCTGTCAAAGCGAAGCAAGCGTTTTATTTGGCATCAGCTTTAAAGGTCCTTTGTGTATTGAGTACTGATTTATCACCGTGCTATATACATATGCATTTTTTTCATTCACACATATATTTTCAGGGCCTTGAGATCAAAGGGCAAATGGTGCATTGTCCTGAATCCAATTCACTGCTCTTCATGGGCTCACCTTTTCTGGATGGTCTGGATGGACTCACTTGCAATGGACTTTTCATATCCGACATACCGCTACACGATGCCACGCGTGAAGTTATTTTAGTTGGTGAACAGGCTCGAGCTCAGGACGGTTTGCGTCGTCGCATGGACAAGTTGAAGAGTTCCATTGAGGAAGCCAATGCTGCAGTTGCAAAAGAGCGTAAAAAGAATGTCAGCTTGTTGCATCTAATATTCCCAGCAGAGATTGCCGAGCGTTTGTGGTTGGGTGCAAGCATCGATGCTAAAACTTATCCGGACGTGACCATACTTTTTAGTGATATTGTTGGCTTCACGAGCATTTGTTCGCGTGCTACACCCTTCATGGTGATCAGTATGTTGGAAAGTTTATATAAGGATTTCGATGAATTTTGTGATCTGTTCGATGTTTACAAAGTGGAGACAATTGGTGATGCTTACTGTGTGGCAAGTGGCTTGCATCGCGCTTCGATCTATGATGCACACAAAGTGGCATGGATGGCGTTGAAGATGATCGTAGCGTGTGGAAAGCATATTACGCATGATGGTGAATAGGGAATTTTTTTTATTTACAATACCTATAATGTCAACCGATACTTCCATATGTAATCTTGGGATAAACTATATTAGGCAAAATATCGATGGTTATTTAGCAAAATGTTAAAGCATAGACAGATGGCAATGTTTATCCGGATTAACGGCGCGGTTGATCTGATCAAAATTGTGCCTTGACGGACGACATTAATGTGGATTAACGATCTGTGAGGTCGTAGGTTCCCTAACAACCAAATTCATAAAAAATAAAGAAGACTTTAACTGCTTTATAAATCGAAAATTTGTATGAAAATGTCACTTAATAAAGCTCTTTAAACCTACTTTATTTTTTAATAATGAGGCCATACAAACTTTGATTAACTAATAATAAAATAAAAAGGAAATAAAATAAAACAAAAGAAAGTATGTAAATTAAAAAATTAAAAACTTTTAGCAGTCGCTTGAACCGAGGAACGAACTTGGATTCTGCGGCGGATTCTCGGCCACCGCGGATGCCAAACCAAACGCGCCGGCTTTGTTTGCTTACTTGAGCAATGGATAAAAGTTGGCCATTTTGAAAACTAGCTGCAGGACTTAGTCCGTATCAACTGCAGTTAATTCCCGTGATAGTTATGAATTATCATTAAATTGATCCGTCTGTCTATGCTTTTAGAAAATTACGTATTTTGAAAGTAAAATTTTACTGAAATCGTAAAATTTTTAGAAAATAAGTACACACTGCTAAAATTCTAAGTTATTCTGTAAAAATATTAAAACACGTGTATGTATATTTCTTTTGTTTAGATCAAGAAATCCAAATGCGCATTGGCCTGCACACAGGTACCGTATTAGCTGGCGTGGTGGGTCGTAAAATGCCACGATATTGTCTCTTCGGACATAATGTTACCATTGCCAATAAGTTTGAGTCCGGTAGCGAGGCTTGCAAAATAAATGTGAGCCCAACCACAAAAGAGTAAGTTTTACATCGATTAAAAATATTCACAAATCTATTGCTAATCGTTCGTTTTCTCCCCACACAGTTGGCTAATCAAGTATCCTGGCTTCGAATTTGAACTAAAACCACGAGATCCTTCCTGTTTACCAAAAGAGTTTCCAGACACTAGCGGTGATAAAACTTGTTACTTCCTCGAGGGTTATCGTCACCCAACATTAAGCGCTCAATTGCCTTTGGTGGAGCACATCAGTGAGGCGCTTAAATCCATTACGGAGCCGTAAAGCGTAAAGGCTGAAAGTTGACGTTGTTATTGAGTTTTAAAAAGCTCGCTACAGATAACAGAAAAGAAGAGTATTATTTAGTCAATACGATAGTAAATAAGCGCAAAGCTGTCACACCTTAACCAATATACATACATATTACAGTTAAGGCTATGTTGTTTAAACATTCAAATCAGTCTATTTGCCAATAACAATGATGCTCCTTGTGAGTAGATGTAGAAAACAATCTTGATATTAAAATAAATGTTGTTTGCTCTTCAATATGCACAACCGCTTTTACGGTTTTAAAAAATAAAGAAATAATTCGTGGCTATGACCCATATAACAAGCATTGAAACATTTTTTATTTTTATTGGGACATCCCCAAATAAGCTGCTGTCAAAGGTAGTGATCGTGCTCCCAATTCGCCGAAATTTCGCATATATTCTATTTTACACTTATCAATGTAGAGATGGGATAGAGATAGAGACGTAAAAATTTTTGTGTTTTAAAATGTGAGTGATAAATATTTTTCGCATAACTTTAAAACACGGAGCGATGAAAACAAAAATGATCCGTCATAAGAAATAAATTCTTTTACATATATATACTCCTCATACAAATTCTTAAGTGAGCCATATACATATGTGAGGGTTTATTGAGAAGAGAACGTACATACATATGTACATATATATGTAATGCTAACGCTCAAATTGTCTAATATTCACATTCGCTCTGATCCAATACTTTTCATTTAAAATCCTGTAAAAATGTCAAACAGCAAAACTACTCTCTGAAGTGAGAGTAAAAAGTGAGTAACAACAAAAAGTACGGGAAAAAAACAAGAATGATAGAATACAAGATTGCGCCGATCAGAGAGGATTTTTGAGAATAACTTTTGTGTGACGTCACACTGGTGCGATTGCGAGAGAGAAATGCCAAAACGTGAGCAAGGATGGAAGAAGAAGAAAAAATGTTGCAAGGAAAACGTAAACAAGTCGCACAAGTGTGACGTCATGCAAACAACGATTCTGTCAAATGCGTTAAGAGAGGAATAGCGGCGCAACCTTTGTATTCTCTCAATCGTGGGGAAAAAATGCATTTTTCCTGTAAAAACGTCGACCAGTGATCGCTTGACACTTTCCATGATTTTACCAGACAAAAAAGTTCGGAATGAATCCATGTGTGTGAATGAAACAACTGATTATTAAAAAATGACTTCATCAACTATAATTTTTTTTCTTAAATGCAATTACATATACACGGTTGCCGTGCTGGGTGATCTGTTTAGTTGGTTCATGGTAGAATAGCACAGCAGCAGGGGGTCCACCGAAACCAGTAAAATTTTGAAAGTGGTCTACGAGAAAAAAGTTTGGGAACCTCTGCTATACATTAAAAATAGAGCGACTGATGGTGGTTTCGGAAATGTAAAAGACGAAAGAGGTAAGTAGAATGGCAACTAAATATGCTAACGGTAATAGAATTATATCACCATTGATTAAAAATAAGTATCAGGGCTGCAAACCGGAAACGAACCACGAACCGAATCGTTTTTATTTTGAAATGCCAAAGCCGAGCCGAAAACCACCCCAAAAAATGTTTCGATTCGGTTCAAAATGAAAATCTACTATAGCATTTTTCAAGTTTTGTGATACCTACACATCTTTGTCTAAAAATGCAACCGGTATAGTAAAATTGCAAAAAAATTTTTCGTTTGGTGGCAACTCCGCGAGTTGTCGTAGATTCGCCCATATAAAAAATGATTGAAATATATATTTTTGTATAGACCAAATACGCATTTAACAACGCCAGCAAAAAAAAAAATCAAAAACCAATGCGAATTTTAAGATAATTCAAAATTACACTTAACATATTACACTAAAATTGAACTTTAAAACTTCATACTCGGTCTTTTTTAGTTCTGATTAAAAAATTTTATGCTGTGTTGCAATTTTGTTGAAATTTTTATATTTTTCTAATTTTCGTACAAAATTTTAAATTTGAATTTATGTGGTTGTGGTTATATAACGAGCTATACCTTTAAAAAAAAAATAATGAACATTAAACCAACAAAGGAAAATTAGTCAAATGTCGCACTCCTATTATTTTGGTACACTTGTGCATATGGAGTTAAATTCAATTAAAAATTCTGAGTATGCTGTTTTTGTCTACTCGACTACGCTCAAGACTTGTCAAAACCTTAAAAAAGTTTATGAAAATGAAAAAAAAAAAAATTTCCCAGCTACTTTGCATGGAATAAAATCCGTAAAAAATTGCCTAAAATCAACTTAAAACTTAGAAATTTTTATTACATAGCGAAAACTGCGAACTATTGACTTATGTGCAGGGCACACTTAAGTTATGAAGAAAACCCTTTTCCAACCTGCGCAATAGTACCAGCAGGCACAAAAAGGGTCCCCTTATGTATTAACCAAACTTATTTTATTATTCCATGGAATGCCAGTCTCATTAATCTATTGCTTTTGTGCATCTTCCGTCCTCTTCTTGATGTAGGCCTTAACCTTCTCGCCAACTTTGCTGGCCATCAGACACTTGTGACCACGATAAGCCCACACATCAGGACTGCTGCCCTGTTGGTTATTGTCCACACAACTCTCCGCAATAGCTAATACCTCGGCTTCGTCCAAATCCATTTTGAATTGTTGGGCGACGCGGTCGGCATGGTAACCTTGATGTTCGCAGAATATGCCCAATTTCTTTGCAGTGCAAAGCAAATACTTGCGTACTGGTTCTTCGTCAGGATACTCAAAGTTCTTCATTTTTTGAATGTATTCTTGGCTAAGGGGGAATTCCTTGATGCATTCTTGACGGATTACCTTGATATCGGCTGCGGTCTTTACATTCCATTCCTCTTCGGCATGTGCCTAAAATAAGAATATAGTAGATTTAATGTACTTTTCACTTAAGAACTTCGGAGCATTAATGCAGCATACCCGTATATACATACCAGTGCAACAACTGCAAGGATAGCAATAAAGTATTTCATTTTGATATAAAGTCTGATTGAGGGTGTGCGTATTTCGCTTGTTGCCAGATTATCTCAGAGAAGAACTGAATTGTTGAGCCATGTTTGCCTCATATTTATACATTCTGATCAGTGGCCAGTGCACTCATCCATATTGAATTCGGTAGCTCGATTACGGACCGATAGATAATAATTTTCATCGGTTCACGCACAATGCTTTCTGTTTCATTTATTTGTTTAAACAGTGAATTGGTGTTAAATACTTACGCTCACCCAGCCAGCAAGAAAACATATATTTTACGAACACTATGTTTTACGAGAGATTCTCGATCGGCGAAAAGTCAGAGAAAGGCTCGTAAACGATAACGCGAAAAAAGTAAAAGAAAGAGGCTTGTAGTAATTTGTCAGCACATGAAAAAATCTTCATTCTGTTGGAAAGTTTTCATGAACCACAATATTCTATAATATACACTGCCGGAACAAAGTATTGGCACAGAAAATTTTTCACAATATATGCAACAATTTCATTCTAATATTTGCCGCTAATTTCGTATAAAAATATGGTTCATTCTACAACAGAAAACTCGCGAAAATTCAGCAAATTTTCGTGAAAGTTTTCAACTTTTTGATCAGATTTTTTAAAATTTTGTTGGGTATGCAGATTTTTAGCCCAATCAATTTTATTATAATAAAGTGTAAGTTTTAAGTAGCTAGGAATTACTGTTGATTTTTGGCAATTTTTTTCAGGCAATCCTTCCATAGAACTTTTTTTTTTCGAAAATATGTACTTTATATGCAAAATGCAAAACACCTTCAACAAAAAAAAATTCTTAAAAATCAACACCATTTTTGACTGACTCCGCACTTGCATTTTCTTTACTAGAATTTAATGGGCTGCAAAACTGCATACTCAAAAAATTCTAAAAAATCTGATTAAAAAGTTGAAAATTTTGATGAAAATTTGCTGAATTTTCGCGAGTTTTGCACAAAGATTAGGAATTATATTTTTAAGTTTTTTGTTATTGAATGAACCATATGTGTATACAAAATTGGCGGAAAAATATTAGAATAAAATTGTTTCATATATTGTGAAAAATTTGCTGTGCCAATACTTTGTTCCGGCAGTGTACATATAATATTCGCATACGAATGTTTTTTCGATCCGTTTTCGTTTTCAAGCGAAAAAGTAGTTGAAAACGATCGTAAACGGCTATCATAAACGACTTTTTAGCAGGTTTTTCTTCGAGAAAATATCCAGTTACGAACTCGTTTACAATGATTTTGCTGGCTGGGCAATTGCTTACATACATATGTATGTATGCATATTAGAGATGGGCGCGGGATAACGGGACCCACGGTACTGATTTCAAAATGGTCGAAATGGGCGGTATCAGGAAGGTCCGGAAAAATTTTGTGGCGGGACGGGACCAAAATCCTTTCCCGTTACTTCCGATAAAATCGCAACCTCCGCGAATTCAGAAATCTTCTTTAAAATTATTGTATGAAATACGCAGTTTTTGATGTTTTATTGCGCCGAATACGAACAACAAAGCAAAACAAAACAAGTTAAATAAATGCTTGTAATAATCGGAGGATGCCAGATATTTCACAATTTTTCTTACAACCGGTTTCACCAGCAATTTGAATGGAAAATGATTCTTTATTTTCTGCCGATTTCCATATAAAATTCAAAAAATTAAAATAATTTTTCACTCAAATTGCTTTCGTGAAATTGGCTGTTAGTGATAAATTTCCAGGCCTGCGGTGACTTAAAATTTGGGAGTCGGAAAGGGCGGGGTCGGGATTGAATATTTAGTCGGTGTCCATCTCTAATGTATACATTTGCACCTTATCAACTCAAAACTTACTAGCACTAAATGCACTGCATATAAGTACAATATGTACATTGACACTTTGCTGTTTATAATTCGTTCGGGTCAAAAGGTTACCTGATAACTTTCTTTTGTCTAGTGATAACTAAATACTTAAATAGTAAATAGACATATGTCATATGTATGTATGTATGCATGTATATGTACGTTTATATGCGCTATTATGATATGCATAGAGCTGTGCAAGAAACAGATCCAGCCTTTATTCGAGACGGTAGAATTAAATTAAATTTAAGTAGGTAATGCACAAACTTTAATATGTACTTATGTATGTATGTATGAAGATATGATAGGTTTTATTGAAGTTACAGGCCGTTGCCTATGTCCATATCTGCAATACTGGTAGATCGGTTACCATGTTTAGTTATCATTTATGTAGACACGCGGAAAAATTAAGTAGCATATGTCACAAAATATATTTTACCGTCAAAGAGAAAAATGTTGTAATTCAATAGAAATATATTATTTTTTCTCTATTTGCAACCTTTTAAGATGTTTCTGTTCTAAACACTCCAGGTTTTTTTTTTAATTAAATTTATTGATCTGACGATAAAAGAGCTCTGTTGACATATATACATATGTGGTTTTGTTTGTTCATTTTATATGGAAATTGACAGAAAATAAAAAATCATTTTCCGCTTAAAATACTGGTGACACCGGTTATTAGATCGTTCTTTCCAGTTTCCACATGTTTTATCAGCCTTTAAGGTAGTGAGAATGATCGCAGATTCGAGTGGTGAAGAGGTTTTTGAGATGATATACATATGTATGTATTTACTTATGATATAAGTGGTACTGTAATTATTTTTTTTAGTAAATGTTAAAAAAATCATAAGCCAACATGCTTAACAGGCCTGAAAATCCAATTTATACATGTTAATCAAGTCACGCTTCAATTCGCGAATAAATTAGGCCTATTTAAGTTGAGATTTGGTCTGTTCAAATAGATCTGCAGTGAAAAATATCCACCAGCAACTTGCAGGAGAGTAACGAAGGATTCCCTCTCAAATTGGAAAATATCCCAAAAAGTACGCGAACGCAAAATTAGCAAAAATTTGCAAGTTTTCAGAACAGCTGATCGAAATTTTGTTTACGTATAAAAGCATGAAACTGAAAACATGAAAAGAATATAAATTAATAGTTTGCCTAACGCTATTTGCTAAGCAAACGTATGTAAATGAGTATTTGCTTTATTCAGAAACATTTGCAGTTCTCATAAGTTACTTTGAACCGGAGGTCGAAAATATGGTAACAGGTAATAAGATCAACGGAAATAAGGTTAATTGACATTATTACCTTTTTAAAAACGAAATAAAATCCATTGACATTATTTCTCTTTCAAACATTAAATTTGCTTAGCTTCGCGGCGGCCCGCGTACCCCGCGCGACCGGCGCGCACACCACGTCACGCTACGCCGCGGCCCCCCCGGCCCCGTCCGCCCCGTGCTGTAACGAAGGTAGATTTATTTTTTGTATATGTTGAAATAAAATTTTTATATATTTTAAACATCGAGGGCTTATATTCAATAAAATACCCCCTATCTGCACACTTTTCACAAAGATGAGATTCTGATATAAAAATCCACCTAAGCTTTAACTGTCATCAGTGATATTAATGCTACCTTAGATAACGACAGGTAATAAGTCCCAGATGGTTTCTAAAATCACAAATTAGTTTTTGTGCAAATTGCAGATAGAGGGTATTAATGAATTCAAGCCCTCGATATTTCACATTTTTATATTTGTAAGTTATTAGAAGCAGGGATGCCAAGTTGGCTCAAACCGTGCCATTTATCCCTATTTTACTTCAAATGGCACTTAATTTTTCAATTTGGCACAAAGTACCAAAATGGCACTTTTGTAAAAAAATAACATTTCAACACATTTTTGTGAAATCGTTTGCGTGCACTTCTTTTTCTCAAAAAAAAAAATTTCTAATTTATAAAGGCTATTCAACTGGTTTACCTTATTTTATCATTGCACTTTTGTTTGGAAAATGTAGCTTTATTTTATTGCCAAATGTGAATGATTAAAAGGAATGACACCTTTTTTGGCACTTTTATTTTTCTGTTTGGCACATTTCGGCACTTTTTTATCCTCAATATGGCACCTCATAACTAAGAATAGTTGGCAGCCCTGATTCCTGTGTTTTGGGGCAACAACTTGTCTGCAGTAAAAAAGCATATAATTTGTGTTTTAAAAGTGTGTGAAAACCAATCAATTAACTTATATGATCTCGGTTCCGATATTAAATAATCAATAATTGTTTATACCCGCATTTTTCTATAATTGTTTCCTTAAAGAAATGTTGGTTCCTTTTCCACCTTACGCATTCCGAATTCGTTCAAAATATGCTAATTTAAAACACAGAATTCTTTCAGTGTTCCTCCGGGGTTTTTGGACATGGACTGTTTCTTCAATTTAATAGTGTTCGCTTTATCAAATGGTGGTAGTTCATGATTGTGTGTGGATTAATGTCACTTTTCATCTATTTAAAAACAACACTTACGGGGAAATGTTTATTGTAAGAGCAACATTTTTTTTCTATGAATCGACATACTTCAAGCATTGTTGACGCTATTTCCATTTGAATGAGGAAATAGCGTCAATGATTTTATCTCCAAATTTTTGTTGACTTTATTTCGCTTTTGAAAAGGTAATAATGTCAATTGACTTTATTTCGCACCAGGGTGGGAAATAAAGTCAATTGACCTTATGTCCGTTGATCTTATTACCTGTAACCGAAAATATCCCTCTCCGCTATGAAAGTGTCCCAAAATAACCGTCACTATTTAAGAGAAAAATAACCCATAAAACAGAATAGGTGGTGTATTTTTTGTAGATGCGTGCGCCTCTCAGTGGGAAAGGGTTATTTGCATATCTTTTTCCGTTGCTGTTGGACACGGAAACTTATCGCTGGAAGAAGAAAAGTAAGTGTTAGAGCGCGGTTACCCACGAACGTGTACGCAGGGTACCGTAGAAGTGCGTAAAAACATATGTATCAAATCTGTGACTCTATATCATTTTCTTTATTACCTTTATTTAAATCTTTCTTCCTTTATCTTCATCTTTACTCATTCATCTTTTTCTTAATATTTATCTTTATCATCTTTGTGTTTATCATTTTCTGCATCTACATCGTCCTCTTCACCTTTGCCCTTATATTAGTAGAACTTTCAAATTTACCTTGAACTTAATTCTTGCATTTATCTTTACGTATATTTGGTTTTGTTTTTATTTTTCCCTCTGCCTTTATCGTTTTCTTTATCAATAAAATAAAATAACTTATTTTCGGTGTGTCATATTATGAATCATAAATGTTCGCACATGTATGTGTACATATACGTCGTGTAAAGAAATGCCTAACGCTTAGCTTCCACTTATGTACGCCCACTTATATTTTTCAGTCTTACAATAACCCACAAATTAAGACACTTAAAAATAAAGGACCCTGCCAAAGTGTCTTTGCCTAAGGAAAATTTTATCAGTTGATAAATAACCCACAACGGAAAACATAA
Organism: Rhagoletis pomonella; assembly: GCF_013731165.1. Taxonomy (NCBI): domain Eukaryota; kingdom Metazoa; phylum Arthropoda; class Insecta; order Diptera; family Tephritidae; genus Rhagoletis; species Rhagoletis pomonella. Next base: position 61,087,935 of record NW_023458558.1, read on the forward strand.
AAAAAAGGTCGCACAGAGTGCTATGCCACGGTGAGAAACACTCTTTGCTTGAGAGATGGGTGTTTGTGTCAGTGGTGAACACCACACAAGACACTTGGTGACGGTTAGCCGTAAGGTACGCGGTTTTGCAAAAACATCGACGATATGTATGTATGGATACACATTAGTTGCGTTCCCTAACTCGCAAGAAGCTGCAAGAATTTAGAGGAATTTACCAGAAAGCGTTCTCCTACTCGGTTCTCTGGTAAAGTAAGGGAAAATGGGAGAGTAAAATTTTTGCTGGTAAAATCTGGTAAAGTGCCAAACCATCAGCTGTTCAAATGATTTGAAATTTGAATAGGCAAAAAAAGTACATCTGCATTTTCACCTTCTTAAATATATCGTAGCGAAGAAATATCAAGTTTTTTAAATGTTTTTGTTAATTTGCTTGGGAATTCGCATACAATGTGGCAGATCGGCAAATGATAACAAAAATGCTATGTAAACAAAAAATGGCGCCCACGGTGTATTTGACAGTTTTACCAGTTTTTACCCGAAAAGCGTTCCCGTACTTTTTGGCTTTTCTCTGGCAGCAATTTTGCTTTTTGACAGTTTTACCGGTTTTATCCAGAGAAGTTGAGGAACGAAACTATTTATGTTTATACATATATGTATATGTATATGTACATATACATATATACATTTTCAATCATGAATAGAAGCTTGCTTGTAGGCCGCCATTTTCACCTCCCAATAGAGCTGTTGCCATCTGTTCTTATACATACTATTAAAAACCGCGTACACACATGTTTAATATCAATTACATTTCTAAATTATGTCAATTGAGTTCATAGAAAGAGATTATTTGTTAAAAGAAATATGCATGTACATATGTAGTATGTACACATGTTTAATGTACATACTAAGTATACAAAAATAAGAAAGAGATAATATTGTAATAACAAATGACTGTCGGTTTCCCTTTTTATTCTGTTGCTAAGTTTCTCTGTTTTGAGATTAATTCAAAAGCAGAAAGAAATTTTGATCTCACGAACATATACATACGATTGGAATTAGAAAAAACTACTTAAACTTAAATACTAGGATGTTCGATTATTCGCCTTTTTTCTAAAACCGTTTATCGAGTTATTTGAAAATTGGCAATTTAAGAAAACCGGTTCGCCATTTTCGAATTGAGAAAAAACGGGATAATTTAGCTTAATTTTACATATATTTTATCTACATTAACACTTACCGTTTGTCAGATATCATGACCACAGTTGCAATATAATAATAATAATAATAGATTAGCGCTTACACATATGTTAGTGTTTGTGTTGTTACACAAAGGGGAGGGACCTACAGTTCTCCACTACACCACAGCGAATAAAATGAATGAATTTCATCCACTAACTGTATTGACTTATGGTTTCTGGATGGAAATTTTTTTCTTGACCCTTTTCTTGAGAGCTGCATACTGTGCTGACAAAATAAACCTATTTAAATATATAATAAAATGGGATATATTAGTTTTCTTAGAAAATTGCGTCGGAAAATAAAAAATTAATCAGCTGTTCATAAAATTTGTAACTTCTGGCTGGTTTTGCGTTTTCGTACTTTCATGCATATTTCCCTTATTGAGAGTAAATATTGGCTTACTCTCCAAAATTCGGTTACTGGATATTTTTTGCTGGAGAATACGAAAACACAACTATAACTTCACATAAACCAAGCTCATTCACATTTTCTTTTATGATTTCTATAGATACATATGTTATTAGCACGTGTACGTATGTCGGTGTGGTTTGTACTTGATTTAAAAACAAGTAATTTTTAAGCAAAAAACAAAACCGACTTCAATTCTCATATAAAAATATATATATCGTCGATGTTTTTGCAAAACCGCACATCGACCCATTGCAAAACGGAAAACCGGGTTTTCTTTGAAGGCATTGCCTTGATAGGCAGTATATTCTCTAGCTATTATTTTACAAATCTGTTGTTTTAATAACGATTTTACGAATCTTATGCATAAATCTCGATGCCTGGAGTTCAAGGTTACCAAATCTCAGTTTTGTCAGAATGACGATTTAGGCGGTTTTGCATTAATTGTATGTATATATACATAGTTATTTAGTTAGGATTAAGTACAACTGCCAACAATGAAATAAAACAATTGTATTAATTGTCATAATCATCATTACAGCAAAACCCCCTTAAGTACCTCAAGAATAATGTCAGCTTTTTCAGGTACTTAGGCGGGTTGGGTACTTAAAAGAACCCGCTTAAGTACCTCGGGTACTTAAGCGAACATAGTTACTGATGTATTTACATCTTCTTGTTAACTTACATAAATACTTGATTAACAACATTTAATGAAGTATACATAGTTCAAACCCAAAATCGTAGCATTATTTAAACACATGAACAAGTAAAGAAAAACTTTATTTAAAAAAAATGGTAATGGTAATGGCAATGGTATGTAATTTTTGCAAGAATTAAATTGTTTAGAAAGCCAAAGTTGGACCAAATCCAAAATGATTTTGTTTGCCACTTATGTTTATTTATTAATTTTTGAGATTTTTCAAGCAATTAAAATACTGTTCATTCCCTAACAAAGCTTAAGATTTTGTAGAACACTTAAAAAAAGATTCATCATAATTTCAAACTTTTTTCTCAGAAGTGTTTTTTGAGTGTACAGTTTTATAGCCAATACAATTTTGGTATGATAATGGGCCGTATGAATAAAAACTAAGCAATTGCTTTTCCTTAAAATTTCATACCTTTTACTTCAATTTTGTTTGAATAAATTGAGTAAATGAACTGAAATTTTAAGAAAAAGCAATTGCTTATTTTTATTCATACGGCCCAATGTGCAAGTTTCAAGTGGCTAAAAATTACTGTTGAATTTTTAGAATTTTTTACCGAAGGTGTGTAGCGCTGCTACTGAATTTCAAAGTACGTAAATATTTTAAGGAATTTTAAAAGGGCACTTAAAAGGGGAAAATTCTAAGTAAAATTGTAATTGGGGCACGAAAAATTTAGGTACTTAACGGGTTAGGTTCTTAAGCGGGTTTCACTGTATTTCTAAACTTTGAGGTTTCAGGAGATTTTAGAGACTGACGGCATGATTTAAAAAAGTTTCAATTGAAAACCTCAAAAAAAATATGAATTTTGCTAAATAGCCACTAAAATATTTTTTACTTCTGTGATATTGGGGCATGGAATTCTTAACATGCCTCCACAAACCTTCGATGGTATTGTCCTGTTTCCGGGTCTTTAAAGTTAACAGAGTGATTCACTTTAAAGTGTATGTATCCTTCGTCCTTCAGGCAATCATACGCCTAAAAAGGTAATATAAAAAAGATATATATTTGGATATATAAATTCACTCATTTCATTTTTAGTTCTACTAATTTCAACCCTAACTTTTTTTTAACACCCGATTAATTGCTTCTACCCTTTTTTAGCCCTTTTTCTGGAAATAATTTAACGATTAAAGGCAAAATGCTGTTCGTATTTCCAGAAACCAATTCTTTAGGAGCGAATGCCGAAAGCGCTTTTGCAATTTCGTTTTCAAAATCAATTATATTTCGCAAGTCCTCACAAAATGTTGTAAAAAATTTTAGAACATTTCGATGGCTGAGTGGAAGATCGACCTATCTCTGCAGCCAGTTCGAAACCGCTCTATCTCAAAAAATTTTTCAAGAACGTCTTATTTCAGAATTTAATTGAAAAACACCCTATCTCAAAATTCGGTTAAAAAACGCCCTATCTCACTTCGAAATGTATTGAAAATATGCTGATATATGTAGGGCGTTTTTGAATCGGCAGCTGGGATAGGGCGCTTTTTAAACGAATCCTGAAATAGGGCGTTCTTGAAAAGTTTTCTGAGATAGAGCGCTTTCGAAATTGGCTGCCGAGATAGGTCGATCTTCCACTCAGCCATCGATTTGTTTTAAATTCCATAAGTTCTACATCTTTCAGACTTTGTTCAGTATACAAAATTTCGGTTTCTGTGCCACAAAAAATTTTTAATATAGGAATGTGGTCTTTCTTGTAGGTTTAACAAGTGTATGAAAAGAGCATCAATTCTTTCTTTTAAAATAAAACTGCGGCAATTTGTCTAAATAAAAATGTTAAGCGTCGAATTAGCACGTAAATGCGTGCTTCTTCAGCTTGCATTTCGACATTAACGTCGTTAATAAGCTTGAAATGAAAATGAAAATATAGTTTTATGTTCGGGTTAGAAAGGTAGTCTGGAATAAATTTGTTATTTTCGTTACCAAATCCCAATTCATAGTTGCATAGTCCAAAATAGGACTGTAAAGGAGTCCACTGTTCCAATATCCGATTAACCACCATCTGCAATGTAAGTATACATATGTATTTACGTTTATATATTTAAGAACATACATAACCTTGTATAAAAGTTGCCCGCCGTGAAAGTCATCGCGTGGAGCTGTAGCGTAATATGGCATGCAGTTCACTTTCAAACTCTTGTTGGAATAAAAAAAAAAAAAATCAGTTTTCCGGCTTGCACTATGGCGAAAGTGATGATTTATGCTCCTCATAAATTTTTCAACTTCTCTGGGGAGCATTGAAGCAGCTGCTTCCGACGTAAAGTTTAAATTATGACAAACATCTCCGTTTATTATATATAAAATATAAATATTTTTGGACAAATTGCTCTTGGTTTCGCTTGGACGCCATTGCGTTTGCCCATCAGCAATGCCATGCGGCAAACCCGAGTAAATTTTCTGTGGAAATGTTACGGTGCTTCAATATCTTCATCAGGCTATTAATAATTCCTGTCGAAGTAGAATCGGCAACCGATGCAAAATCTAGAAACCTATCTCTGCACTTTTGTGTGAAAATCCGTATAATTACTGGACGATTCTTGTTCATGGACACATCTGTACTCCCGCATTGCAATAGATTTGCAATTCTCTGGTCCGGTTATTACTTACGGACGTTATTATTTTCTGCCCTTTTTGCCCATTCAAACACATTTTTGAAACTATTTTTGAGTCCTTCATTGTTTTTACGCACTCCTATAGATGGTCCAACGATGTAAAAGGCATACATACATATTTTGTTCTGCCACAAACAAGCATAAACGAATTTCGAGATCTTTTGCAGAATGCATAGTTCTATTTTTTTCACTATTTTGTTGAGTAAAGTTGGAAATAGTGGAATAATCGTTTATATTTCATTTATTCATACGTAACACAATAAACACTTTTTACCCTAGCTGTATTTTTTTGTAAGCGAGCGACAAAAGAACGCTCAACTCGGATAAAATTTCCGTTTAGCTACTTAAGCAACCCTGCTGGGAGCTGGCAAGAAACATGTGATTAGTTTAATGGGATTTAGACACAAAAAAACAATAGAATGTAGTTATTATGCGAGGTATTTGTGTAATATATATACTTATTTAAAATATAAATCATGTATATACGAAAACAAAAATTTCCCTCTCCAATTTCCCAGTAACAATTCACAATAGAGCAGTTTTTTCATTTAACAACACTACTCTTCAGGTCGCGTATTTTTTAACCGACCTGGCTGAACTCGGATACATAGCCGAGTTTGTGTTGTTGCTTTGCGTGGTCATTTAAGCGAGTGTTCTTTTGTAGCTCGGTTGCAAAAGAATGGACCTCCTGTTAATATTTTGATCTTCTTGTAACCATGGATAGGTTTTTTTCCATTCCTTTCTAAAACGAATTTCATATTCAGCCTTATCATGAGTATCATTTTTCGCGAACCGGTTCACTTTTCACTTTTGGTTTCCTTGTATTTACTATGGGCGTAATAGAAAATTTCGGGTGAAACTCAGGATAAGGCAGATTTTTTCTTTTCACCTTCATAACTGCTAAACGGAATGGTTAACGAAATCAAACCACTTGCAAACAGTAATACAGTATATTTTGCTTTGCTGCCTTTATGCTTAAGTGCATACCTTCCTCATTGAAGTAGTAAACGAAATTCCTTTAAGAAGGATGAGAAACTAAGCAAAATATACTGTACTTACTTTTCATCGCAATCTGCTTCTTTAGTTATACTATATATAGTTACCTAAACCAAACAAAACACAACTTTTCATTTAGTTTACTCTTCTTCTTTTGTATGTAAGATTTACAATAACGAAAAATATAAAACATACAGAGTAACATGTCGAAACATAACAAAATGAGAGATGCTACCGGCCGTCTCCACGTGCTTGAAAATCTCGTTTGCGGTTACAGCCATTCAACGTACCTCATGCATTATAACAAAAGGGAAAAGAAAAACTAAAAATGGACCTGACCAAAGCTGATTGTACCTAAAATAGATAGAGTGTACCTAATGTATCTTTAAGGCCACAAACGTCGGAAAAAGGTACAATTGTACCTACCGCTAAGACCCTGTCTTCACAAGAAAAAACTGATGTCGTGATTACCATGTCACAAAATATATTTCCAATGGAGACCGCCTATTTCTCATGGCCTGCAATATATGTCAGCGCTTATTGCTTGAATCTATTGCAGGCAATTCGATAGTTTGACAGCCATATTTTCATTTAACAGAAAGCGTGAAATTTTAGTATTAAATCAAAATAAATATCTGTTCCCTATTGGATTATTTATGATTACGTTTTAGGAAATTATTCAGCAAGATTTTTAAAGATTTAAACGTCTTTAAACACCGAAATTGAGACAATGTTATAGTGATAAAATGGTGCTTGTCTGACCAAACTCGTTGTCAGCGCCATCTCGTGCTCACCAGCTAAAAATAATGGTTTGTGTACGCTCTAGCACAGAATAAACAGTATACAGAAGACGCATGTCGACTATCCAACCAATTTGAATTTAAGGCACGAGCGGTGAGGCAAGCAAGGGTATCACAAGCGGCGCTGCCTTTGTTACTTTAGCAGTATTTTCACTCGGCTGACGATGTTAATTCCATCGTCGCTATGACGACAAGATGTTAACTACGTTTTCCATCACGATCAGCGTTGCCGTTTTGGTACAATTGTATATTTTTTAATACTGTTTTTCTAAATTTTAATATCTGATCCTTTTTTGTTCCCAAATGCCGTATTTTGATACTTTCGGCTGGCAGAAATGAATTTTCGAAAACTATGAATAGTACTACTAGTCTAAAGGCTAATATTTTTTTATTGTTATTTGAAGTCTCACAATTTATATATAGATATTTATAAGTTGATTGGGTAACTCTTATAACTGTTATAGGACCCCTAAACCACACAAAAACATTACGAAATATCGAAAAAAATATATTTTTTTGAATTTAGTTTTTTTTTTACGTTTTAAAGATGAAGTTATCAATATATCTGTGTTCGTATGGAAAAGTAGCTTATGTCGAAAGGCTGACTTTAATATAAATCGGCATTTGCAGTATACGATTGCGAATGACTCGCTGGCGCTGAGCCGTTGAACAACTTTTGGCAAATAAACGTGCAAGAAATAGTTCCGATACTAGAAAGTCAATATTCTTATTAAGGCTCAACAAAAAATTCCTTGTCGTTTAAAGAATAAAAGGAATGCCGCATTATACTAAAGCCAACCTTTCGACATAAGCTACTTTTCCATACGAACACAGATATACAACGCACATTCATATTTCTTGCACATATTTACTTGAGCACCGTTTCTTCAAAATAAGGTTTGCGCAATTTTATGCTGTAGTAAATTCCACAATATTGACTTGTACAAGTCTCGGGTTGCGCAAGGATTTTGTGTGGTTTAGGGGCCCTATAAGTTTGTTTTTCATTATGCAAATAAGCAGACAAAAGCAAGATATATAATTTTTTTTTATAACTATGGATTTAATTATAAAATTTTATTTATTATTTGTTTTTTAAATAATAGTTTAATAAACAACAGTTTTGTTTGCTTTTGATACTTTTTCTGCTTGGCAACTGATACATTTTTTTCCAGCTCGCGGCAACGTTGATCACGATGTGTGTTTATGGCGAGATGTTAACTTCATGTTATTCATAGTGGACGTGATGTTAACTCCTCTGCTCTGTTCCGGGTCGCCATGTTATTCATAGTGGTCGTAATGTTAACTTCTCTGCTCTGGTCCGGGTTGTAATATTACGTCCGCCGAAGAAAAATAAATTTGTATGTGGTGCGTCTTCTGTATACTGTTTATTCTGTGGCTCTAGTCAACGACGCCTTTCGAACATGTGCGTACACAGTGAAAAATTACGTAGGAATTTTAATTATTTCTCTCCACACCCAACTTAAGTATTAAAGCATCCACACACTTATGCGATGCTGTCACAACGAATCCGGCCCGTTTTTGATGCTACAGACGTTACTGCTTCGAAAACGCAAGAACGCGAATACATCTGTGCGATTTTATCGCAGCAAAAACTGTCAATTTATAGATAAAGAAAAAGTATATTTCAACAAAAATAAAATTATTAACTTTTCCACATCACATATGTTTTGTTTTCTTATGTTCAATTTTGTTTTAATATTGTAAAATCCTCCTATCGATGTTTTTCGTTCTCAAAACGCGGCAGTCTGCGATTTCGGCACGACAAAGAGAAGAACTGTGTATGTTCGAATAAATCGCTGCAGCAAAATCGTACAAGTGTGTGGTTCCTAATTTAAAACTATAGTCGGCATTGATGTAATTTTTGTCGGAACAGATTCGCACCGACAGAATCGCCTAGGTGTGTGGATACCTTTATTTGTGAGGTTTTTACCCTGCTACGTAAAGCTCTCACTAACTGTTTTTTTTTAATATTCGTATATGATATTTCCATGTATAGGGATTGATTGTTCCTTTTATAATTTTCTTCGTAATTTAAAATCAAAAATAAAATAAAGCAAAAAAATACCAAGTTTTTTTTTAAGATATGAACCGTGGTGACGGATTGGAATCACCTGCCACGTTCGCCGTAATATTTTTTTTTGCCAGGAAACTAGAAATTGTGAAAAAACCCAACCGGCTTCAATTCTCGTATAAAAATTTTAGATTAGCGCAAATTTCTTCATGATCCAATGATCAGATCTATACCAAGTTAGTATGGGACCCACTCTGAGGTACCACCTTTTCTTTAAAAAAAAGAATTATAGAAATCGGTTAACGTGATTCAAAGTTAAGCGGTAACATATATAAAAAAACAAAAAAATATTCCGACGAATTGATAACCTTCTCCTTTTTTAAAGTCGGTTAAAAAACTAAATTGCCCTCACCCGCTTCGCTGAGTGTAGGAAATTTCTGCGTGTAAATTATTTCAATAGAACTCAACATACTTTTTGGTGTTTTCATTTATACCAAAAAATGCATGATTCAATAATGAAGGGTTTTGTAAGAAAAAACTTTCTCTCGCTCTAATTTCATCAATGACACTCCCACCCTACTTCTAAAAACAAAAGTAGTGATATTTCTTTTCCAAATTTCTTGATCAAATGATAATTAAAATCCTGGCATAAGCAACGGAGTGGGTCGTGCAATTCAAAATTAGTTTTAAAAGCTTTCAGAAATAGGGGACAAAAGTGTCTTGATACCCGGGAAGGGACGTTAAGGGTAACTTCGCCCAGAAGAAGCGGACTTGAAATTGAGCCTGTTAGCAATTTAACTATAAAAATTGTACCAAGCATTTGCCAGCGGCTAGTAAGTGTAGGAAGATTAATAAGTTTTAATCGGCTCGTATAAGGTGGAAGGTTATATTGAGAATCCCAACGGAAATTTCTTAAAGCAAAAAGTCGGAATTGTTTTTAAATTGATTCTATCTTGTCTGGGTAAATTCGATACCTTGGATTCCAAACCACTGAACCGTTTCCAGAATTGGCTTAACTAATGTTGTAAACAGGGTCTTAGTGATATAAGGGTCACACAATTTTTTTAACCATCGTTTCACAAATGCAAATACACCTTTAGCCTTGTTGACTGTCACATTAATATGAAGATTAAAATTTAGCTTAGGATCCATGCTATTTAAGTCTGATTGTAGCAAAGACCTTTCTTTAATTGAAACGTACGATTTATAAAGCTTTACATCATCTGCATACATTAAAATTTTGGAAAATTGTATATCTGTAGAAATATCGTTTATAAAAAGCAAGAACAGAACCGGGCCTAGGTGGCTTCCTTGAGGGACTCCTGAAGAAACATCAATGACGTCAGAGATAGTATTTTTATTAAACATTACCCTTTGTGATCTATCATAGAGGTATGAAGAGATCCAACGTAGAAAATTAGGTGGGAGACGAAGAAGATCAAGTTTATAAGCAACGAGTGGCACAATTTGTCAAATGCTTTACTGAAGTCAGTATATATAACATCAACAGTTTTGCTTTCACTAAATGCTTTTGAGATATAGGATGTTAATTCAAGTAAATTTGTAGAAGTTGATTTGCCCTTGCAAAATCCATGTTGACTATATGAAATGCTAGAAGAGATAGAATGCGTCAACTCATTTGTTATAATTGCTTCAAATAATTTAGGATTGCAGAAAGCCTAGCTATTCCCCGGTAGTTCTCCACAGAAGATCTGCTACCGCTTTTATATAACGGGGTTATGAACGATTCCTTCCATATAGTTGGAAAAACGCCCTATTTAAGAGACAAATTAAATAACGCTGTTAACGGCTCATAAAGATAATCAGCACAATTTATAAGAATACAAGTAGGGATCTGGTCAGGACCATAACTGAAGGACTGCTTTAAGGATTTCAGGTAAACTACTACACCATCGGGAGATATTACTGGGATATTTATTGAGTTCATTGGACATAGTTTAAAAGGATAGTCAATGTTAGCATGTGAGTTAATGGAATAATTGGATTTAGAAAACTGAGCGAACATTTTTACTTTTGGAATTTGAAGAAATGTTTGTTCTTCATTCGCCGGCGACAAAAAGACAAAATTGGTGAGAATCGTTGCCTTACAGAAATCAGAGAACATTTAAGAACGAGAAGGTGCAAATTTTTTGGAGAGAAAAATTGTCGTCTGAAACGGATTTACTATGGAATTTCACCAGTCCGTTTAACATTTCCATAAGAGGTTTTTAACATTTTTTGTATATGTTCTCTGTTAAATATGTTGCGTGTGGTGTGTAAGATGTGGCGAATGATTGCGGGTGCATGACACAAATATGTATATGCACGTTTTTCTTCTGCGCAGCATTGATTTATTTAAAATAATAATAGCCGTGTTTTATTTGTCCAGAAATTTAAGCTATTAGCTTATTTTGTATGGAGGACTTACCCAACACAATTATATTGGCTTATGAAAAGCTATCTTGGCTTGTATATTGAACAAGAGGCATTGCCATTCAGCATCAGAAATTTTCTCCTTCAGCCAATCGGAAAGAGGCAAAAACTTACTTGGACACTATTTGCAGTCAAACAACTGTCAAAATTAGGCTAACATAGGAAATAAGCTTAGTTCGTTTTATTTCACCAAGATTTAGCTATTTGCTTGTGATAGTTGAATAAAACATGCCTAATGAAAATTATTTATATTTCTTAGTTATATGAAAATTCTTTTTCGAAGATATGCATTGACTGCAAAACGTAGATATGTTAATAAATATGTAAAAATTATAGAAAAATGCAATTGCCAAACTACTTGGTGATTTGCCGTCGGAATTTCAAAGGGTCTTTTCGTCGAAAGAATCGACTTATATTGTTTTATATGTTCTCTGCCGAAATAGCCCAGTCTTTTTCCGGGCAGAAATGTGCAAGGAGTCAATTTGAAATAACAGCTGTTGTTTGCTTACATCCGAAAACAAATTTTGTAAAATAAAAAAAATGAAAAATAGCACTAAGCTTCAGAAATTTAGGTATTTGCTAATTGTATTAGCCATATAAGATAAATACGCATAAAATCATTGTTACAGCTGATTTGTTGATTGAAAAAATATCCGAAAAAGTACGTAAACGCAAATCCAGTAATCATTTGCAAGTTTCATGAACTGCTGATAAATTGATTGTTTATTCGCAATATATTTTACTAGTGAACCCGCACGGCGTTAAAACGCCCAAAATTGTATTTCAAACACCTAAAAATATTCCAAATATTAGTCACAGGTATAAGCGATCAAAGTGCCATATTTCGTCTAAATCCATGTAGCTGTTTTTTAGTGAAGAGAGGTCTCGCATAGTGCAGGTTTTAATTTCAGGAAATTTCGAATCAGCCTTTACCGATAAAAAAGATCTTAAGTAAAAAATAAAACTTTATCGCACATCTACAGGTTAAGGTATTTAATTTGACTTCTCATTTTTGAGATTCAAAAGAACGCTGAAAATCGAATGACTATCACACAAAATACCTTCTCGTGTAATACACATACATATACCTATACTTTTAGATCGACATGTTTTTTCGAAAAGGTGGCCAGCCTAATTAAAGATACTTTCAAACTAAAGCTTTCATAAATTTCTTTCGATTCACACCCATATATAAATATTTCTTAAAACTTGTGTAAACGTTAACTAAATTCGACTTTTCAAAAGTTATTTCAAACTAAAATCTTCGTATATCTCTTTCGCCTGACATTGTGATACACGTGTGTTTCAATAGCACATGACGTAACTTGAATTTGATTGTTCAAACACATTGCAACCTTCCTAAATAAAGGTAAAAAATAACGAGTTTTCAAACCCATTTCGATTGATATCCATCCTTTAATAATACGACGAACTTATCACTGAAAATAAAATTTCATAAAAGTGCTACGGACAACTTTCGTAGTCTCGGTTTTTGTACAATGTACGAAACTTTCGTTCATAATACGAACACATTTTTCACAACGAAAGAATATTTTACGAACCATACGTAAATATAACGAAAGGACTTTCGTAAGGTATTTTTCAGTACAATTTACGAAATCTTATGTTTATTTTACGAAACACATTCGTAAAACACTGCACAATTCTCTGTACGAATAATTTTGTATATTGTAGGAAGGCATTCGTAATATTTACGTACACTGAACCAAAAATCCATTTCTGGATCAAAGAAAAACTTTCCTTGCTTTAAGGTAGAAATTTTTTCCGAATGAGTAAAAAATTCTCCCGAATGCGTAATTTTTCTTTGGAATGTGTAAAAACATACACGAAAATATGGAACCGTGGATGTAATCTATCATTTTGAAGAAATGTTGGGCATGAAAAGAGGATAAAACTCCTTTAGTGCTGTTTCATTCCCATTTTTCTTCATTTTTATTGCTGTTTTTCTTCAATTAAGAGACGTTTTTTTTGGGTGTATGGTTTTAAAATTCACGAAATATACAATTCTGTATTTGTACAATTTAGGTAATACTTTCGTATAAAGTACTAATGCAGAAACATGCTTTTTAAATTCGTACAACATACGAATATTTTCGTACAATATACTTAATTACCGGCAGTTTAATATTTCATCATATTTTTATGTATTGCGTGTCATTGCGGAATTACTTGTTGGCTGCTGTGAGACGTAAAATATAATTTTAAACTTTTTAAAAAGGGATAAAAATACGATACAAAATTAAATATTAAAGCTGTGAATATACTATGCATACAATGTTTTTAACATCGCTTACGCTGCGCCTTGCGCTGCAATGTGGTACTTGATAAATAGGCAATTTCATCAGTTACCTATCAGCGGCAAGCCTAAGCTAGGAGCACTACTTAATGTAATTAAAAGTAAGTACATGTATGACTGTTCACTGAAACTTGCTTTTCAGACGCCTTATAATTTTCTTTTAATTTATTGTCGTCAAGGAAACAAACATCGATGAAACTGCGAATCTGTCAAGTACCTCTACATAAAAATATTATAATGTTTAAGAAAGTAAAACCAGTATTTTTTATATTCTTTCATATTTTATATTGTTTTGTTGAGTCTCATAGTTTGACACTTTGCATCAATATACTTCATTGAATGAAGTCTATGCAATAAAAAAATATGTAGTATAGAACCTATTCGTATGCATATAAATAAAAGACTTTAGTTTTATTATAGGTAAAATAACCTTTTTTATTAATTTTAAACTACAGTGTAGTCATAAAATGCTTCTTCTTCTTTCGTAGAATGTATGATTAATTTTATTATTAACACCATGAAAAACATGACTCAAATTATACAACAACACTTTCATTATATTTTAATCATTAATGTTAAGCGTTTTTGCAAAACATTTTGTTAAACAAAAACGCTTAAAATTAACGATAAAAACAAAATAAAAGTGTTGTGCTATAATTCGTAGTATGTTTTTTACAGTGTGGAGAATGAAGGCAATCGCACATTCGACGAAACAAGCGCAGATTTTATGAAAATAATTTCGTTAAATTTACGAATTATTTCTGTGCATTTTAAAACAATTTCGTAAAAAACTAAGAAATAGCTTTAGTAAATAGTACTAAATTCGTTAGCAAATAGTACGAATACATTCGTAAAATTTACTAAAGATGTGATGCCTCATATTTTCGTAGTATGTACGAAAACGGTTTTGTACAATCAACGAAAACTTTCGGGGCTTAAAATACGAAAAATTTCGTAAGATGTACGCAAGTTTTCATTACATTTACGGAAATTTTATTTTCAGTGTATTGAATAATTTTAATGTAACTTTTTAAACACGTGGAGCTATCGGTAAAAGGTGAGGTCTATGCCCAAAGCAATTCATTAGCTCTATGAAACAGCCTATCTTGTTTCATGGAGCTCTTACAACAGATCGCCCTTATAGGAGGTTAATGGAGCAGTAGGATCCACACCTGCACCGGTGCTTAACGTCGTGTTGAATACAGCGCCTGCGGATATTTCTGACAGAATTGTCGCAGTACGAACTGCTATTAGGCTCAGGGAAACCGGTTGGTAACAGTCTGGAGTTCTGGAGAGCTTTGACTTCGCCCTGAACACATAGATTACAGCGCCTCTGAAATGGCTCCCAGAAGCTCCTTCTCTACCTATATTGCCTCAAAAGAGCATTGAGTTGGGCGGGGTTTCTCGCATAAGGGAGCGGTACACATATTCACGGGCAGATCAAAACTTGGAGACAGGGTTGGTGGAGGTTTATTCTGTCGGAAACTCTACACCAAATCTATGTTCAGGCTTCCGGACGTCTGCAGTGTTTTTCAGATAGAAATAGCTGCCATCAAAGAAGCGGTAGACTCACTGCTAATGGGTGTGATGGTGCGCTCGAAATCGGTAAAGAAATGTATGACCTTCCCATCAATCGCGTCGGAGTACTTCTTAACAAGGTTAGTTTAGGTTAGAAAAGGCTTAAAACATTATCCCCAATTGAAGAGCAAGTAGGGACGCCTCTGTCCTCTTGCGGTTCACGCTTGGATGGTTGGGCATGTATTAGCTCGCGAGCGCTAGACTAACACGCATATCTCGCGTTAATAAAATTGCATACTCTACTAAATACCTCATAAAATTGACAAAATAAAGCTATGAGCTTTTTTTGTGACATAAAAAAATGAAAACAAGACATTTCTCTGCTGCAACAAATGTGTTTATAGAGCACTTTAAACTAATTCTTGCAGCGCAAGACAAGTTTAACCTATTGCTATGCACGCGGGAAGACTAGGAATTTCAACTGATCGCAACCAAATACACGTTTATTTTCCGAGCCGCTTGCTCCAAGACAGACACCCGCTTGCAGCCGCACCTACTGGTGAACAGACGCTGCGGTCTTCACTGAGCCCTTCAATCGAATACGTCAGAGTGGCTCCACCGAAGCTCCGTCTCTTTATGCTGTGACCCAAGGCTCCACTCGGATTAGTTACCGCATCTCGCATGTGGGTTGCTCACGTTGTCCAGAGTGCACGAACGAGGACGCAATAGTCAGGATTGAGTATAGCCGTGCAACTTTAACCGCATACCATGCAAAAATATTTTGAAAAATTGCCTCTCAGCATGTCCACGAAAGTATCGTAGGCGCCATCACGCCTTTAAATATTAAGATATGAAAAAAAATTAACAGTGCTATCCAAAAGCCATAATGTTGTCCATTTAAACCCGAATAAAATATTACACCGTTTAAGGATGAAATAAAGAATCTTCTGGTGTAAAATTACGATAAAATCGAAAATAGGGCTCGATAATATTATATATTTACAAAAATCAATGTCGAACGGATTTGGTGTGTTTTCTTACGGCAACTAATTGAAAGACTACTTAAAACAAATGCAGTGAGTACTTAAATGTTTTGAATTTTGATACTCTTTTTACTCACAGAAACAATTTATGTCTGGGAAGTATGAAAAAGCATCTGTGAAGTGCAGATTTCAAATTAATTTAATTTCCTGCAGGGTACATACATACATCTGTACATATGTATGTATATACATTCATTCGTATCTATGTAGGTAAAAAATAAAGTGTTTAATTTCAAAGCAGCCTACTTGCTATTGCGTAAGTCCTGAGCAGAGCCAATTCTAATAGAAGATGCAAGAAATACATACGTACGTATGAATGTACATACATATATATTTTGTATCGAACATGCTTAGAAATTTAAACATGAGTATGTTTGCGTAAATCATTGCAAAAATATCTCCAAGTGAATTTGACACCATCTTTGTTTCAATTTCACACATTATCCTTCGATAGCTTATTACATTTTCTGCAAAATTTATGTACTTTGTGTTATTTGAGTCCAGCCACTCATAACTGAGTTCACGAATGTAGGAATAATATACTATTGACGATTTTTTAACAATAACACTATTTACAGAAACTAATAAGGGTGTTAATTCAATAAGAGTTTCAAATGCTGTGCAAAAAAAACGCAAAAATCCGGAATGAAATAAATTTGTTGTTAGTGCTTTACTCGTTGATCTGCTGCTACCTTTGACCTTTTTGCCGTACCCCTGCTCTTTCAGATGCTAATCAATGCTTTGTTTGCACATTTATGGGGTAAATACTGTTTCCGATATACGAGTAGGTACTTCATAAAAGCCGTCTTATGATGTGATTACACACATACACATATACGTTCCAACTTAGGTATGAATCTATAAACATTTTAGCGTGTGTATATCCGCCCAAGGTTGTGAGTACTATGCCAAGAGTGTAATATGCAACCAAGCTACGCCCATTTCGCGCCCTTGCTTGGTACGATACTGTTATTAGTTTTTCAACACAATACGTTTTTTTTTTTTTAATTTTTTAATGCCAACTGAAATATTTGAGTACTGGAGGTGCTACATACATGTATCTATTAAGCTGAAATTTGGTCTTTAACATAATTTTGTCAGTGGAAAAAATTGTAAAGTGGAGTGACAATAATGAAGGGGTAATTCTGATTCTATAGTATTTATTTATGCTGACGTACATAGGTATCCCATACATATGCCGCATTTGATATGCCCTCAGGTTAGGCTAGAACTCGTGCGACAAAAAGATTTTTGTTTCGGTAAAATTCTAATTTCATTAGGTAATCCAGCTGTGAGTTTTATTTGATTTTAATGAGAAACGTTTTACCCCCTTTCAGAGGCAATTGCATATATATATGTATTTAAATACATATAGATATACATACATCTCGATTCCTGGAAGAACGTTATAATCCAAAAGAGAAGAAATTCAGAAGTGGTCATCAGCCCCTTTTTATTTTAAAAATTGTTAGCGATATCTGTTAATTGTGTTTCTTTCATAAAGGTAACCTCTATCTTAAATTTTAAGGTTAGTGGTAAAATTTTATTTTATTTTTATTTTTATGCAAAGTGAGTGGCGGTCGCTGTAGCTAAGTGGTTAGAGGTGCAAACTACCACCCCGTAGAACCTGGGTTCGATCTTTGGTCCGGGCTACATCTAAATTATAAAAAGTTTTTTTCTAACCGCGGTCGTTCTTCGGCAGCCAATGACTAACCTTCGAGTGTACCAGTGATGCTCAGAGAGAGCTTTTACTCGGTGCGCTACCATAGATGTAAGGTCCACAGAGTGCTTTGAAGAGTGCCGCCCGCGGGTGCCGTTTTGAGCATCACTGATTTATACCAT
Source organism: Rhagoletis pomonella (assembly GCF_013731165.1). Classification (NCBI taxonomy): domain Eukaryota; kingdom Metazoa; phylum Arthropoda; class Insecta; order Diptera; family Tephritidae; genus Rhagoletis; species Rhagoletis pomonella. The sequence goes on from NW_023458558.1 coordinate 61,105,870, forward strand.
GAAAAAGCTGCTCATAAAATCCATTTGCCATTCGAAGGCGGCGCAAAACTTTAGGTCCCTAGGCAAGAGCCTTTCACTGGTCACAGCTATCCGCAGCTTCGTTTAAGTTTTTTAAGTTTTCAGTACGCTAATGTCCTGCATTTACAAAATAATTTACTCATTTGTGCTATATATACGGGTCGTCTTTGATCCACGTACTGTTAAAAAACCTCGCGAGGTCCTTTGACTGAATGCCATTTGGGTCGTGTGCTTCTAGGTACGGTGATCCAAGGAAGCGAGGTCTGGTCCCGGTAAGGGCTTCACAGTGGCATTTATTGTGCTCTGCTGTTTCCTTTTCTTCGTTTCACCCAACTACACTGACCAGAGTTGACAACTCCTATGTTTGACAAGTGTTTCATTACCCTACAGTGGCCAATAAGATAGCCTGTAACAATTCCTACTTCATGCCTAATGAGGTGAAGGCGTTCTTTGGTTCTCCTTGCTGATATATCCGGAATGAAGGACTTGACCTGTCTGCTACTTTCCGCATTTGTCCAGTAATATTGTGCTTCGTTCTTCATCCAGATATAGTAGATCCGCCTAACGGAGCTCCATGGCAGACCGGTAAAGCGTCCTCGGCCTATGAGCCCCTTTTCAGGCGAGAATATGTATATATATGTATGTATGTATGTACATGGGTCTTTTTGTTGGCCCACTTTCTACATACTTCTTCAGACAAAGTTTAATGGCGTGAACCTCGGCCTTTAAGACAGAGTTACCGTGACCCATGCTGGTGAAAAGGAGCAGTCTGGGTTGTATGCCGTAGACTCCTGCTCCGATGCCGTGGTCAGTCTTTGAGTCGCCAGTATACCAGATGTGCCTGTCCTTCCGGGGTTTAGGTCGGTCGTTGTCCCAGTTACTCCAGTCGGGGAATAAGATGAAGAAGAGCTGGGAAAATGCCATCTGCTCCAGGTGCTTTGAAAGGCGCTGAGGCAGATATAGCCCATCTTATCTATCCTCGTTGAACAGGCCTTTGGTGATTCTCCAATCCTCTGCGCAGGGGCGTTTTATCCCAGTCTGCCTGTGGATTGTTCTGGTTGTGCTCAGGGGCAAACAGAGAGGAAAATGCACCTCTGCTAGAAAGTTAAGGGATTCCATGCAGCTGTTCGTGAAGGATCCGTCGGGTCTTTCAGGAGCCCTAACTCATTAGTGTGCGTCTTTGCGAGGATTCTGTGTATTCTTGCGCTTCCCGTAGGCCCCTTGATCCATGTACAGAAAAGAGTCAATGAGTTCCTCTTTGCACATCTAATCTCTTTATTGTACTCGGTGAGGGCAATTTTATACGTTTCCCATTCACTGGTTCGTTTAGCTCTGTTAAAGAGCTTCCGGGTATTTGCTCTAAGTTTGGACAGTATTCATGGTAGGAATTTACAATGGCTGATGTCAGATCTTAGCAGCTAAGTTCAAGATCCACTAAGTCATTTACCTTTCGCTTGCACCTTTTCAGACTATCTTGCATAAGTGCATCATATAGATCCCAGTCTGTGGTTCTTGGTCTTCTGAAGGTGGTAGCAGTTGGTAATGTGGTTTCTATTTCAAAACGGATGTGCCTGTGAACTGATATAGAAATTTATCTGGACGCTTTCGATTTTCTGACGAAATTTCTGATACAAGGAGTAGATAGAGTGATATCTAGAACATCTTCCCGTATACTGTTCCCAAAAGTGGGGGAGTCACCTACGTTTAAAATTTCAACTTATAAGGCTACTAAATTCAAGTAAGTACTCACCTCTTTATGTTACTGCTGCCCCATATGGTATTGTAGGCATTAGCATCACATTCCACGATGAGTTGCAGTTTATGTCTGCCGCAATAGTTCACTAGTCCCTGTAGTGGCAGAAACTCGAAATCTCTGGAGTCGCCGGGGAGGATAGTCTCACCTTCACTGCGATCTTGTCCTTGTTGGTAAATTTTGGAATGAAAAAGGTGTTGATATGATTAGCTATCATCAGGCAGGCTCTAGGCCGTCACTGTTTCATATATATGAATGGCTCCTTGATAAAAGCGATGTCAAGGGATCCTCATAAAACGTCTGTGCCAGGACCGCTGCAGCCGCCTTGGAATGTTGTAGGTTTTTTGGATGCACCTTACTACTATATTAAGTTTTCGGGTCGGCGGCTGGTTACTCTTCCTCATCCACTTCGGGAGCTTCGTCCCATGTAAACGGCGAGTCGAATGTGGACCTTGCCAGTGTTGGTACGACAGGAAGGTGTACGTATCGCATCCAGATTAGTAGAGCGGGCATGGGTGGTGTTGCTTTTGTGTGACACCTTCAGATCTACGTCTAGGAACGGCTTTAGCTCAGCCGTCACAGCTTAGCATCATGTTGTTTGGCATGCGTAATGGCTACTTTGCATGCCGCCGTGATGTCTCTGTAGGACACCTGCTTAGGCATGGCGGGTTCATTGTCCTGAACACCTGGATTCGCAACTGCTTCTATCGAAGCAGTGGAAGTATGGGAGGCCTTAGCCTTCTTGACTTTCTGTCAAAGGTCATTGGGCGAGTAGGCGGTACCCCTGCTTCGCTTTGAGGAGCTAGGTCCTTCTTTTGACGCGTCGTTGGCCCTTAGCTCCTTGGACTTCTTGTAGCGCTCTCTCCATCTCCTTCGCTTTGGTAGGTTCAATGCCATCCCTGACTAAAGCACGTATTCTGCGCTTTTGGGCTCCGGTGAAGTATTCGAACTTCTTCCGGTTTTCCGCCGTTCCTTCGGCACGGTGTTCGTAGACGCCTGAGTGCCGAGATCCTGGCTATCGCTCTCCGTGATTGGCGCAGAAGTGGTAGTAGAACCAGGTGAGTTTAACCTGAGTGAGGCAATAAGTCTCTGTTCAAGATCCTTCTCAGAATTAGTGGCTAAACGGAGTAGAGAAATTTCCTCTGGTGAGTTTAACCTGAGGTGAGTTTATCCTGAGTGAGGCATTAAGTCTCTGTTCAAGATCCTTCTCTGACTTAGTGGGTGAACGGAGTACACTGAGAAAAAAAACGCGTTGTAAGAATAAGAAAATTTTATTTGATTACCATTAAAATATGCTCGTATTTAAATCAAGTGAAAAGTGTTAACAAAATGGATTTTTCTATTATACATACACTACGTATCATGGAAATATTCAATTCAAATACGCCCGTATTAAAATGAAGCATTTTTCCCTGTACGGATAGCGGTTTGCACGTTTCGGATGCTTTTTCATAATTTCCCAGCAAAGAATTAGGTTCGATATACATTTGAGAATGATTTGAAATCAAACCATTTATCAAATGTCAAACGTTTGAAAATGATTTGATATTGATTTGAAAATTACAGCTTTCTCAATAAAAGGGGAGTTTGATCTCCATTTGAGAATATGGTTAACTCTCAAATCAATTTCAAAGGCTATTTATCAAATGTGGAAATAAAATTTATAATAGGAAATGTATATTTCATATTTATTTTTTCTTCGCGATGTACATATGTATGTATGTACATAACAAAAGAAACTATTAACATAAAGTAATTCGTCTTGAAGGGCTGCAGCTTTTTCAATTGGCGCAAACATCAAATCCACTATTTGTGGGCTTTCTCTTTGAAATTTTTTCTATTCATTGTTTTTTTTTTCAATCGATCTTAATTTTATTCTTACAATTTTTGATTTAACTGCGCATTTTTATAACGTTTGATACTTGACATCTTTCTTCAAATCAACCTCAAATGAATTTAAAATGTAAAATTTAAACCTCGCTTTCAATTTGAGAATCATTTGAGTAAAACATTTGATATCAAATTGAGAAATACATTTTTCTCAAACGTTTGAAACTGTGTTTGCTGGGTTCATGTAATTAAGAAAGTATATGTATACAAAGCATGCCCAGCGGTGACAACACATACACACATCCATACATGTATGGTACATGTTTATCTGTACAAATGCACTAATCGCGCGCTGTGATGTTGATTCAAACTAGAGGTCTGCATCGGAAGATATTGGGCTTCACATTGAAGTTTTCTAGCGAATATGCTTCCTTCTCTTCCTCTCACTGAGAGCGCGGATAATGAAGACGTGTATAGTCGCAAAGCGTCGAGTAACTAAGTAAAGTACTCGACAAAAATATGTTCCGAAAAAGAGGGGAACATAAAAGACGAGTACTACGTTGTGTAACTTCCTCAAGTAAAAGGTTCCTTCATGTGAAGTTTTCAAGTATTTTAGGAAGATTTCGTTTGAGAGCATAATTTATATATAGGAAATATGATATGTCTCGTGCACATAAAATATATTTACGTTTTTTTCTTCACGTTTTCTTATATATACATGTATATATGTACATACATACATACATTTGAGTTTCTTTAAGATATTTTTATATCATGGCTCCATATCTACCCTCATCCTACATCAAATTTAAATATTGAAACACAATTTTGAAGGTCAGCTTTACCGCTTTCGGAAAAAATGCAAATTTTTACATAGGCTTGCCATCTGTCTGAATATAAAGTGAATAAAATATTTTAGTGGCGTAAAATTTTGTAACACTTTTATCGAACGAAAGGCATTTCAGTGCACTTTTATCAAGAGGTAATATTTTTAATAGGGTTGTCACCTGCCTAAAAAGTTACATTAAATATATTATACAATATAGAGATTTTTGGGATTCTTGGAACTTATCGATATAATAATCAATATTTTTATTGGGGTTGTTAACGATATTTTTATCGAATTTGTTATCGATTATTTATCGATTTTGTTATCGATTATTTACCGATTTTGTTATCGATTATTTATTGATTTTACCATCGATTATTTATCGATTTTGTTATTGATTTTGTTATAGATTATTTATCGATTTTGTTATTGGTTTTGATATCGACTATTTATCGATTTTGTTATCGATTATTTGATCGATTTTGTTATACATATTTTTATCGATTTTGCTAGCGATTATTTATCGATTTTGTCATCGATCTTCTTATCAATTATTTATCAATTTTGTTGTCGGTTTTCTAATCGATTTTGCTACCAATATTATTATAGATTTATCGAAATTTTTAACGAATTTGTCATCGATTTTGTAATCGATATTTTTATAGGTTTTGTTATCAATATCAATTGCATAAATTCACCTTGTACCTCTAAAAAAGTTCTTACGTAAAAAAATAAAACCAAGTTCCTTAATTTGACATCTAATTTTTTAAATTCGAAAGAACTGTGCAGATCTGATCTCCTTCACAAAAAATTGCTTCACGTATTCGAACACCCATATTTTAATACATAAATATGTATCTACGTATTTAATTTACCTAACGCCCTTAAGTTTAGTTGAATTTGACGTTTTAAATGGATGGCAACACTCCTACATATATATTAGAAATGGAGCCTTTTCAAACTAATTTATAGTAATACCCATACTAATATACATAACATAATACATTATTAAACTTATTAAATAATTTAATTAAAATTTTTAACAGGTGGCAACACTTTAAAAAAAATTTTACCTTAGTACACATCTACAGACCAATCGCTTTAATATCACACCCCATTTTTTGAAAGCGAACGAATCCAAACCTGTTCACATTCAAAAAAAATTCTTCGCGTGTTATATGTAGAATCCAAACCCATAAAGTGAACATAAAACTTCACGTGCAGTTTGACCTTCCTATGTGAAGTTTCCAAATACTACGTTCAGGTAGCTTGATACTTAAGTATGTGAGCATAGCGGAACACGTATTTGGTGAAGGAGAGCGCCGTAGAGTAACATCGTTCAGGAACGCTCATTTGAGATGTTCTCTACTTTTGTTACTTTTTTTTTGAGTACCGCAAGCATGTGTTCCTATTTTTCGATTGAATGTGAGAAGTGCAGTTTGGCTGGGAACTTTGCAGCCCTCTAATTCAAACTCAACATTTGAAAGCACATTTACATGTATGGCTGTAGCTGAGTGCGCAAAGACGCTTGATTAGGGTTCGAACGATACTATCGATATTGAGTAAGCATCGATACTGAGGGTATAAAAATGAGTACTTTAATACTCGCTACCTTATTTGGTGATTTTACTCGATACTTTGCAAAGTACTCGTAGTATCGAAAACTTTTTAAAAAACACACTTTTTAAATTTTTTCTTCCATTGGCAACCCAATTTTCTTTGCTTATGTGGAGTACTATCATACAATTTTGTCCATCACTTAAAATAAACTGAAATTTCAAGTAGTCTGTTGCATAACATAATCCAAATAAATTAAAGTTTAATGGCCTTATTCATAAAAAATAAAGTAGGTTTAAAAAGCTTAATAAAATGATGTTTTCTTACATATTTCGTTTATTTTTTATGAATAAGGCCATAAAAGTTTACGAAAATGCAGAATTTTTATAAAACTTTTGGGTATGCAGTTTTGTAACCTATTAAACTTTACGTGTAGCCTAGTACCGTTGACTTTTAATTCAAACTTGCACCTTATTACACTAAAATTGAATAGGCTACAAAAATGCCTACCCAAAAAGTTTACAATAATTCGTAATAAAATTTGAAATTCGTGAAAGTATATACATACGTATGTATGTATATTTAACGTTAAAATTATTTCTAACGTAAAAGGAAGTTCTGCAATGAAATTAAAATCAAATATTATAAATTTGTATTGTTTTAATTTTAGGAAATAACTAGATATACGATTGAAGAATAAAATAATTTCCGTATCCCAAACAACGTATTTCAATGAGTCCGATACTGAGTAGTATCGATACTTTTTACCTGATACCATTAGAGTATCGATACCGTGAGCTCGATGCCAGAATGAGTACTCAGTATCGATACCAAAGTCTGAAATTTCGAACCCTACGCTTGATACAATGGGTTGCTGCCAAGAGGGTCCGGGTTTAATTACCATCAGACGGACTCAAAAAATTATTTTTTTCTTTTTTTAGTAAAAATTTTACTAGCAGGAATTATCAGGAGAGCCAAAGAAAGAAGAGCGTAAGAACGAGAGAGAGCTGCTAGTTTCTGCTAGTTTTTTGGGTTAACAAGCGCTTTCCAGCAGAAATTAGTGATAAATTGTGATAATTATCTATTAAGAAACAAAGCTTATGTTAAGAGCCTTTCTTTGCCGAAATTTGTTTACGCCTCTTTTTGCGCTATCAACTTTTGAGCTCGCGTCGTTATTCATATCTAGTGACGATATGTATGTATGTGTAAAGAGACATATGTACATATGGATAAGTCTGTACAGTAAAATGAATCGTCATACGCAGTTAATTTGTTTTTATTAATCTAGTTGTGTTTTAGTTTTACTAAATGTTATTTGCGGGGAAAAATGCTTCATTTTAATACGGGCGTATTTGAATTGAATATCTCCATTATACGTAGTGTTTGTATAGTGAAAAAATCCATTTTGTTAACACTTTTCACTTGATTTAAATACGAGCATTTTTTAATGGTAATCAAATAAAATTTTTGTATTCTTACAACGCATTTTTTTTCTCAGTGTAGATACAATCATAAAATCTTTCGTAATGCCTAACTCCCCAACAAATTTTTTCTATTTATTTATTATTTTTAAGAATTATATATTTTCCTTTTTTTCAATTTAATTCAATTCAATTCAATTCAATTCAATTCAGTGTTTATTTAGTCTATGAACACAAAAAATCTTACAGACTAGAGTAAAATTAATACGTGAAAAATTAAGAACTACACTAGGAGTACACAGATTGAATTAAACTTCTGAAAGACTGCCTACTAATAGAAAATTCAATACTTTTTTTTAACTTTTTTTATACTGGATCCTTTAAAGAAAACTATACTTCCAGCCTGAATACATACAATTGTATAAAAAATCAAATATAAAAGAGATTCCCATTGCCTCACCGCTGCGCAATTGTTATGTATGTAAGTGATACTTTTATTGCCACCACGCCCGCTGAGCAGTCACTTAATATCCTTTTCAATTGCCTAAATTCAAATAACCCACTCCTTTGGAAAATCATTTGGTCGGGAAATTAAAGTCGGCATTTCACTGGTTTTCTATGTTTTGTTTGCACTTTTTCGCGGTTTTGTTTGTTCTATCCTCCTCTGTTTTGCGATTCAAAGATAAATATCAAATGTAGCTTCACCACTTGACGCGCTAACCACCTGCGGTTACGGCTAACCTTTACATGCATTTGAAATTATACAAATGTAAATACATTCGTACATATGTATGTACGTACACACGTATGTAATTGTGTTTGCGATCTATTAAAGTATGCGTAATATTGTTGAGCAATCAAGGCATTTTAGTGCATCGATGCGGTGGCAATGGTATATTAGGATCGTGGGAAATCCACTGACTTTTTTGCTTTTGCACAAAGCAAATACTTTACCGTAAAGTAAATAGGATGAATCTGATGATATCAAATTGTAAATTGTTCGTTATTGTAAATACAATGTATATATGTATGTACATTAGGGTGCCCCAAATAAAAGTAAAGTCGGAACTTTAATGCTCTTACCCCGTAGGATCCCAGTAGAATATTTATGCATACGACATTGCTGTTTGGTGGCATGGCTTGCTGCTGTGTATACATGCCAGTATAAATGAACCTTCATTTCCATTTAACACGCGTGGTTTCTCAGAGCGTATGCGTACTCTAACCATACACTTGTACTACTGCTGTATGCATATAGCTGTATTAATGTTTCAAACATACAAAAATGCATTAATGGAACAGTATTAAAGCATTCTTACAAGATATGTATCCCCATATTTAAATGCTACTTCTCTGATACATTTTGATATATGGGGACGTACAAAAAAGTAGCACTTACTTTTGCAAATGCATATCTTGTAAAAGCCCGTTTGTGCTGAAAATAGTATCGCACAACACGTCCGTTCATTAAAATTTTTGTACAAGACTGAAAATATTACAAAAATTCCACATTAAATTTATCAAGAAATGTACTTAAAACAATTCCAATTTATTCATGGAAATTCATGACTATGCATGAATTGTTCACACGAATGCACTAATATAGCAAGCATTCTTCGTGAATGCATACAACCGATTTCTACTGGGATTATACTCAATCGAAAAGTATTACATATATATACCTACCCCTGATTTTTTTCCAAATCACACATACCTCTATTTCTTCCGTGACCTAGAACTGATATATTCCACTTCGCGCTGATTTTGGTTCTGGCTCCTTGCATTAAAGAAACCCTTCATGCAAAACCCTGAATTGATAAGATGCTTTTAAATTAATACAATTTAAGTTTAGGGGCCCCTGATTTTTCAGTCCGGGGCCCGAGTTTTCTTTTGACGGCCCTGTGTATAAAAAATTGCTTCTGGAAAACAAATAATTTAAATTTTACGTAATTTCAAATGTTGTCTTATTCCACTGTGCGCCAATTTTATGACAATTCAAATCATCCCGGACTTTGTTAATATTTTCTGAAAGTATGTGCACATATAAAGCAACAAAACACTCGATGAATTTGCAAAACTTAGCTCGTATTTTCATGTCCCGGTCTAAGTAGTTTTCAAAAAATCGGGAAAAATGCTTAAAATAAATGTCTAAGCGAAATTTAAAGTTAAGACTTATATAGTAAAATTTCACGGGAAATATTTTTGTAGAACATTTTAACCCATTAGCTCCCGGCCGAAAGGATCATTTTGACCCTTACTGTAAGAAACCCCGCAACAAGCAAATTTGGAAGGTCGTAAGAGGATTGATATATTTTAGAAAATTATTCTCCGGAAAATTTTACGGGAGATCTTCTCAGGAAAAAACTTCATGCCACCAACGTAAAAACCTCTATAAAATTAAAACAAGAAATCTGTTCCAAGAAGGAATAACAGCCAAAGTCAATTTTAAAATAAAAAAAATAAAAAACAATTTTTTCTGTTGGTTTTTTATTTTAATTTTTTATAGGCTTTGCGACGTGTACTACAGCTGCCACATAAGGGAGCTCAAATTCGGTGTTGGATTTGTGGTGGGAGAGAGACTCCGTCGCCGACGGACCAGCGTCTAGCCACAATCCGCATCAAAGCGAGATTCTGTGCAGCCATTACCCACGGCAGAGAAGGACGGGGAGTACAAGGATCTTTTCTATGAGCGCTTAAAGCGCGCCTACCAGCTCTGCCCCCGCCATGATATCAAAGTCGTGATTGGCGATTTCCAGTGATTTAGACGTTTATACCCTCCGAGGCCCAAACATTTTCTCGGACCATAATCTTGTTGCAGCCACGATACACGACTTATGGAAGGTTTCAAGACCAGGGCGAACTCCTGTAAGAACAACAGTGGCGACCTAGAGGCCGCTGTCCACCGATGTTCGCCCTATTTACAGGCAACAGCACTGAAAGAAGTGGAGAAGACGAACCCGAGCCCCCAGTCGGTGAAGACGCCGTCGATGTTACACCGCCCGACTATGACGAGGTACGATTAGCTGAAATTACGCGGCTGAGACACAACAAAGCTGCTGGATCTAACGGCCTGACAGCTTAGCTGATAAGGTGCATGTGTCAACTTTCATGCAGAATATGGTCAGATGAACGCATGCCGGACGACTGGAATTTAAGTGTGCTCTGCCCAATCCACAAGAAAGGCGACCCCGCCATTCGCGCCAAGTACCGCGGGATCAGCCTTCTAGGCACTGGTTACAAGGTCTCATCGAGCGTATTGTGTGAAAGACTAAAGCCCACCGTCAACAACCAGATTGGGTCTTATCAGAGTGGCTTTAGACCTGGCAAATCTACCATAGACCAGGTATTCACAATACGCCAAATCTTGGAAAAGACCCGGCAGAAAAGATCGACAATCACCTTCTATTTTTCGACAACAAAGGCGCTCGCGACAGCACGAAAAGAAGTTGTCTTTATGCCACGATATCTGAATTTAGTATCCCAGCGGAACTGATACGGCTGTGTGAAATGACGTTGAGTAATCTCTCAGCTCCGCCAGAATTAGGAAGAACTTACCCGAGCCGCTTGATACCAAACGAAGTTTCAGACAAGGTGACACCCTTTGGAGAAGATGATAAGAGCCGCAGAACTGAACCGCTCAGAAATAATTACTACGAGGCTAGATCTGAAAGTGTTCAACTTGGAACCCGCTGGTGGTAGCAGAGGAAGAGGGAACCCCCACTGCGTTGAAAAGACCAAGTGGAAAAGAACTTGGCTTCACTTGGCATTTTCAAGTGGTGGCAGTTGGTACAGAAGAGTAGAGACTGGCGTGCTTACAGAGCCAAAGAAGAAGGAGAAGAAGAATATTAAAAATGTATAATGCATATACCCTGTTATTGTAATATACATGTGTTTTTGTACTCCTGCTATCACCTTATATGGATTCGCCTTGTATTAAACAAGTAGCAGTGTACCGACCAATTCGCCTTGACTGTGGACAGGGTTGCCACATTGGTTTACATTGAATTACCAAAATTGGTAGAAAAAATTTGGGTAGGTAAAAAGGTAAAGTCTTTCTCTTTTTGGTAGATTTTTGTTAAGGTATTTTGATTGAAAAACAAATAAAACTTAATTCCGGCTTTATTTTTCGTAATTGTCTTTATATTATAAAGGTCTTTCCAAAAGTGTAGTCTACTTTATTGCATTAATTTTCGAACGCTTTAATGCATACTTTTATATTTACACATATGTACATACGATATTTATGTATGAATATCGATAAAGGGCGAACATATCGTGCTCTATTCAAAACTCATTTTACAGGAATCCTTTTGATTACCTAAACTAGAGATTCTCAAATGTGCGCGTGCAAAGCTATGCACAGCGGGCTAGGCAAGCGCGGAAAGAAAAAGTAATCGGAAGGCGAAAACGAAGTCAGAAGAATAGTGAGATTGTATTATGTACTTGTTGCAGTGATGCCAAAAGTGAGCATACCTAATGTGACCAACCGCACTTCTTTCCTTGTACTTCGTACTTCGCAGTACAGTCAAATGTACTTCTTTGCGATATTTTGTACTTCGGGAAGGAGAACCTGTAACCAGTTAGCAACAATTTTATATAAATGTTTTTGCGTCAAAAATTGCGATAGCGGTTCGAAAATTGTCGCTAGCTGGTTACAGAATTTCCCCGAGGTCCTGTACTTCTCCGATCTTCACATGGCCTGGCCGATAAATTCGTTCAAACCATTAAAGTACCTACATACCTGCGCAGCTGCAAAGGTCTCTGAAGGTATAGAACTGCGTGCGGACCGGGTACATCCCCAAGGCTTGGAGGGTAGTCAGTTTGCTTTCATCCCGAAGACCGGAAAAGGTTTACATGTTTCCCCTAGACCTATCAGACTCTTCATTTTTGTTAAAAACGCTATAGAGACTGAAGGACCTGTACATATGAAACGCGATTCCTCGTGACTGTCTTTCAAGAGCTCAATATGCTTATTGAAAGAAAACGTCGCATGAAGATTATGCAGTAGGTACCTTCTTCGATGTCGAGGGGGCCTTCAACAATGAAACTCCAGAGGAAATAGTCAAATATATTCATAATTTGGGGATTGAAACCAACCTAATAAGCTTACTTCGAGAAAGAACTGTCGCGGCGGAGTGGGGGAGCGTTTGCACTTAGTTCAGAGTCAAAGGGAGTACCCCAAAAAGTGGTGTTCTATATCCCCTGCTCTGGATTGCGGTTGCAAGCGACCATCTAGAGGAACTGGAAAAAGTGGGCTGTCGGGTAATCGCCTAAGTAGATGATGTACAACTTTTGGTTAAGGGACGATTTATATACACCGTTTTTGGTCTGGCTCCAGGTTACCTGCTGGTAACTAGGTGGGCGATCAACGGCGGCTATCGTAAAAGTCTAACATTAAGGAAAGGGTAGAAAATGTCGGTTGCCTTGTACTGCTGTAAGGGAGTTATCGGTAAAAGGTGGTAATTCATTAGCTCTAGGAAACCAGATTTAAGCCTATATTGTTTCAAGGAGCCCTTGTCTGAATTGTCGCAGCACAAACTGCTATTAGGCTAAAGGAAGCTGGGTCCTTTTGTGACATAAAGAAGGAAAAGAAAAAGTTTCTCTGCTGCATCAAATGTTTTTATAGCGCACTATAAAACACGTTACCTCTCAAGGGCTAGTGATGGGTGTTCTGAAAGGTCATGTGCGGTTGGTATTCATGCGGTGACAGTAGGAATTTCGACTGATCCTTTTGCAACAACTGTCAAGAGGAAGATGAAGTGGAATCATCTCCACACTTTCTTTTAGATTGTGCAACCTTCGCGAGGCTAAGATGGAAGCATTTTGGCTCGCACTTCTGAACCAGTGATGCCAGACATTCTCTGTTAAATATCCCACGGAAATGGGGAAAAAATCCCTCAATTACCCACATCTTGAAAATTTATCCCACAAAATTCCCAACGAATTTAAACATATACATGTTTCAGTAGTAAAGAAGTAAAATTCATATAAAATAATAATAATAGTTTGGCGCTTACACATTTGTGCTTTTCCTCCAATTTGTGGCGGTCCCTTGATGTTGTCACACAAAGGGGAGGGACCTACAGTTTTACGCCGACTCCGAATGGCGAGTGTATTTTTATGAGAAGCTGTTTTTCATGGCAGGAATACACTCAGAGGTTTGCCATTGCCTGTCGAGGGCCGACCGCTGTTAAGAAAAAACCCCTTCTTCTGCATTTTTTTCACTCATTCATTTTTTCCCTTTCATTTTTTTGCTCACTCACTAAGGGCCTAAAAGAATTTTTTGGTGACTTTAAAATTGAAGCACATTCATGTGCTATTTAACATTTCATCAGATAATTTGTTCCGCTTTTTACATGAAACACCAGTTACAACTGAAAAGATTCTTTCTTACTCTAGCGCTTGAATAGGTTAACGTTAGAAAATTTTCGAAATTGTCCTTATACTTTTTAACAATTATATACCATTTCACTCCACATCACATCTTCAGAACGATTAATTACGTAAGAATGTCGAATATTCTTGAATTTTGATCAATTATGCAACAATAACTGCGTCAAAAGAAAATCCCTTATTTATATGAAGTGTCCCTTTTTTTCTCTTTTAATAATTTTTGATGCAAAATATCCCTCAAATAGGGAAATTACCCACAATCTGGCATCACTGTTCTGAACAAGCACGGGTCCCAGAGATCGAAATTAGCCGCATTCGAACTTTCACGTTCAGCTCGCGGCGTTAAATTAACGCAACCAAACCTGTACTTCTTTGAGCTATGAAATAGTTGGTCAAATTAAGCATACCCAAAACTATTACCGATAACAATCAGGGACGTGAACCGGTTTTGAACTGGAAAATCGCTTATATACGCGGGCGCACTTGTGCACAAGGGTATATTAACTTTGTGACGGTTGTTTGTAACAGCCAAAACGAAGCGAGATAAATATAGACAAATGTGTACATAAATGCTCAGAATGAATAGAGACGTCGATTACCATGTCTGTCTCTCCGTCCGTCTGTCCGTGTACACGATAACTCGAACAAAAATTGAGGTATCTCAACGAAATTTGGTATTAGATTGCCAAGGTAGGTTGGTATTGAAAATAGGCGAAATCGAACTTTAACCACGTCCACTTCCCATATCACGGTATTTTCAGAAAATGCAAAAACTACGATATTTGAGTAAATATTGGATCCAAATTATGCAAAATTATTTTGTGAAGTAGAATTTTGGTAATAAATAGTATTATTATGAAATTTTTGAAAAAATGGGCGTGATCACGCCCACTTATGATGAAATGCTGTATCTTAGTACCCGCTTCACCAATCCTTACCAAATTCGGTACGAGCATTGCCTAGGGCCTATCTAATGAATCTGTTAATAATCTTTGAAATCGGTCAATAACCATGGCCACCTCCCATATAACGGTACAGAATCATGAAAACTCAATAAATCAGTAACTACTGAAGCTAATTCACTCAAAATCGATTACTAGAATATCCACTTAGCAAAAAATTAGACTAATATACATTTTTGGATAATGGGCGTGGCGCCGCCCACTTATGACCACAAATGTGTACCTCGGTAACCGATTCATCGATTTCTATCAAACTCGGGGCTCTGAATACCCTTAATTCAAGAAAGAAATTCGTTGAGATTTCAACGTAGGTGGTGTGGTTCGAAAACCGATCTAAGTTTGATAAAAATGTTCATGTCTTTCGAATTAATTTTAAATAATAACAAGTAAAAAAGTCTAAGTTCGGGCGGAGCCGAACATTAAATACCCGGCGCAAGTATTAAATATATGTTTTTCACCTTTCCGAAAGCTACCGCTACATGGTAAACCGAGGTGTATCCATTTTGAGTAAATTAGCGTCCTTAACCCTTTCAATACTGCGGGGATATATAAGTCCCAGAGAATGTTCAAAAATTACTGGAGCGAAAAATATTCGCTTTAAAAGCGCTGGGATGGGATTAAACCGTAGGTTGTAGACAGTACTTCACAACACGTGCTTCGGTCAACATAACCTAACTAATTTGTACTTGGTATACGGTCATAAGTGTAAGAGTGTTCTTGGTGCATACACGTGTAAGCAATATTTTAAGTTTTTTCTACGTGTTTTAGTGAAAAATTTTTCTGTTTCTCATTACAAAAGGAAAAGGTAAATTGCATGTCACATTTACATATAAGTATAAATTGATCTGTATGCATATATACCTTGTTTTGTTGCATTGGGACCCAGCAGTTTTCTATCAAACGAATTTAGTTTTTGTTATTGAAATAATTTTAGGATGAATCGACCACTGACTAACGAAGAAATTGAGGACGAGCTTGATAATTCATCTGATATGGAGGTGGATCCTTTCCATGACAGTGACGATAGCCGTGACACAGATTATAAAGTCTCTGATGCCTCCATATCTTCTGAAGTAGATAGCACGGATTCCTCAGATAATGAAGATATCCAGATGCTTGAAAATTTACAAACGGTAAACGTTACGAGTTCAAACGTTGCTTTGTGTTTCGACCGTTTTTTCACTTCAACACGTCTACTTGACACTATAAAATTTCCTGCTGTAGGAACGTTTATATCAAACCGTAAAAATACACCTAAGTTTCAAACTAAACTAAAAGAAAGAGGTGAATGTGAAATAGCAGTATGTGATGAAGGGATATTAGCAGTCAAGTGGAAAGACACAAAAGAAGTGCTTCTTATGAGCAACTGCCACAATGCCACTATTGATGCCACAGTTCGAAAAATGAAAGATGGTACTACTAAAAATATTGAATGTCCTGAAGCTATGATTTTCTACAACAAATATATGGGTGGCGTAGATCATGCAGATCAAATGATTACTTTATACGATTTAGATAGAAGAAGTGCGAAATGGTGGACGAAAGTATTTTTTAGATTGCTAATGACCAGTGTTTATAATTCGTATATTTTGTATCAAGAAGTCACTCGCAAAAAAATTCCATTTATCGATTTCATAGTAAATTTAGCTGAAGAGTTGATTAGTCAAGGACGATCAGAATCTTTGTACAAACGAACCAGAAGACAGGGTAGGATTTCAAAGAATGTCAAAGTTTTCGAAAATGTTGGAGATCATCTTCCAGTTGAAAAAGGCGGTCGAAACAGATGCGTGAGATGCCACTCTAGGAAAATTTAAAAACGGACTAAAATCATTTGCCAACAATGTCAAGTAGCTTTATGTATTGATTGTTTTACACCATTCCATACATAATGTAACAGTTTCGATAAAAATAAATATTTTTTACTCTTGAATACCTAAATTTGTGTTCTGATTATTTACTGCTGGGATATATTTATCCCATAACTAAACTACTGCTGGGATATATGTGTCCCAAGGCATTTTTTCAAAAACTACATTTTCCAAAAATCTGAAATTATGTAAATATGTTCCTTTACTTATTTACAGCCCATTTAGTTCAATTATACAGAAATATCTTCACTGGCCAAAAGTCGTATTGAAAGGGTTAAATTTCGAAATATTGAAGTTTCAAGCATATCTGAAATTTACTGTTATATGAAAAGCGGCCGTAATTTTAGTTCGATTTTAATAAGTTTCAACGTTTTGCTTCTATGTGGCAAGTACAATAACCACACCGCGTTTGGTACAAATTGGTAGAACGGTTACCGAGATACATATATGTGATCATAAGTGGGCGGTGCCACGCCCATTTTTCAAAATTGTATCCTAAACGTATTTCTTGGTAACGAATTGTTGCAAGCATCAATTTTGAATAAATTAGCTTCAATAATTACTGATTTATCGAAGATTTCGTATTTCTCTAAATTACCGTTATATGGGATTATTGTCCTATTTTAAAAATTTTCGGCCATTTCGTATGTTATACCAAGGTTAACAACTATGCCAAGTTTGGAAGAAATTGGTGCAGCGGTTACCAAGATATATACACATGTAAACATAACTGGGCGTGGCTACGCCCATTTTCCAAAAATTTATAATATTCTTATTTTTCGTCTAAAACTTATTGTAAATATCAATTTTGAGTGAATAATCTTCAGTAGTTACTAAAATATCGCAGTATTCGTATTTATGAAAATTACCGTTATATGGGAAGTGGGCGTGGTTATTGTCCAATTTTTAAAATTTTCGGCCATTTAGTATGCTGTATTAAGGCCAACAACTGTGCGAAGTTTGGAATAAATTGATGCAGCGGTTACCAAGATATACACATGTAACCATAAGTGGGCGTGGCTACGCCCATTTTCAAAAAAAGGTTAATATTCTTATTTTTCGTCTAAAATTTATTGTAAATATCAATTTTGAGTGAATTATCTTCAGTAGTTACTAAAATATCGCAGTTTTTGTATTTCTGAAAATTACCGTTATATGGGAGGTAGGCGTGGTTATTGTCCGATTTTGCCCATTTTCAATACCATCCGTCCTACGCCCGAAAGAAGTGCACATACCAAGTTTCGTTAAGATATCTCAATTTTTACTCGAGTTATCGTGTGCACAGACGGACAGACGGACGGACGGACGGACGGACGGACGGACAGACAGACAGTCACCGCTTAATCGATTTCTCTTTTCATCCTGATCATTTATGTATACATTTGTCTATATCTATCTCAATTCGTTTTGCCTGTTACAAACAACCGTTATGTGAACAAAGTTATAATACCCTTGTGCACAAGTGCGCTCGGGTATAAAAATAATAATGAAAGTTCTGGCATCTTTCGACTATTTTGTTTTGCTTTGGTGTTCGTTTTGGTCTCAATTAAACATTAAACGTGCATATTTCAAACATGGTTTTTATTATAATTTTGTGAATTTGCGGGGCTTGCGGTTTTATCGGGTGTGTCGGGAAATGATTTTGGTTCCGCCCCGCCCGCCATATTTTTACAGATCTTCCCGATATCGCCCATTCCGGCCAATTTTAAATCATTACCGTGCCTCCCGCGGATGTCACTATCCCGCGCCCGGCTCTATGATAGAGGTATTAGAAGGCACGCAGTTTCATTTTGGAACGAAGTCAAATGTCCTATTTGATCGCTTATTTTCACGCGTTTTATTATAGAAAAATCACCTGTGGTAATGTTATAGTTTATTTGGGAAAACATTCAAATAAATTAATTTTAAGTTAATTTTGTTTGATGGTACAAATACCTTTGTTTTTCGCTTGCTCTCATTTTAAATATTCGCTTCTGCTAAATACGTTTACAATATTCTACTTTGGAATTGTCTACCTTCTTTTTCTTATTAACCGAATTCAAAAAACGGAGGAGGTTATCTATTCGTCGTGTATATTTTCTCGCCCGCTGTTAGTACAAGTAAGTGTTACTTGCCGCGGAAAAGCGGGACGCTCAATTTGGAAACTGTCAAACGCACTCAATGACACTAGACGAAAATAAGTTAATTTAATTTCAAGTGCGAAACAACAAAGGCAATAAGGTAAAAAAAATAACAATACGAATGGAATGCGGAGCAATGGCAACGCAATGGCTTCAATATCAGTTTCTGAAGAGAAACAGCAACAACAACCAGCATAGCAGCAGCAATATAGACAACAAAAATCCATTCACCGATTGATGTCGTCTTTACAAATAAGACCCCTTTCAGACACGTCAAGGCTTTCTTCGTCGTCACGTCTCCTTCGGCTATGAACTCGCGAAGGACGGATGGTATTGAAAATGGAAAAAATCGGACAATAACCACTACTACCTCCCATATAACGGTAGTTTTCAGAAATACGAAAACTGTGATATTTTGGTAACTAGTGAAGCTTATTCAGTCAAAATTGATATTTACAAAGATAATAAATTTTTGGAAAGTGGGCGTAACCGCGCCCAGTTATGATTACATCTGTATATCTCGGTAGCCGTTCCACTAAGTTCCCCCAAACTTGGCACGGTTGTTGGCCTTATTATTATTGCTATTTTATTTTTTCCTCCGATAAGTTTTTTAATTGCAGCTATATCCTGGTAAAAGTGGTCGCCTTGTTCATCACTGAACTGTCCAAAATTATGCGGGAAGAAGTCCAAATGAAAATGAAGGAAATGAATTTTAATGGACATGTTAAAACCCATTCCAACGTAAGCATTGGAAAAATCGTCAACATCCGTGAGATAGTCGTCGCTTCTGTGGTTTCCAAAGAAATTATTGCATAGCGCTACAAAACACTTCCATCCACGTTTTTCTACACAGCTTAGCTTAGCAGACTTGAAATCAAGACTTAACGTGTCTGAAAGGGGTTTAAGCATTTTACAAGCTTGCCTGTTTCTCTTTTTCTTGTTGCCACAAAGCTTTCTGCTTTACTTTTAAATCTAGTACCTACCCAACAAACACTGGAACAAACATTTTCAAACGCTTGAGAAAATCTTTTTCTCAATTTGATTTTCAGCATTGCTTATCATTTGAAACGAGACATTTCCTAA
>NW_023458558.1:61125713-61145662 GCF_013731165.1 Rhagoletis pomonella
TACATTTGAGGCTTTTATAAGTTGCTTTTGCTGGTTGCCAACCAGCAGTCAAACTTGAGATGTCACAAAGAAGAAGACCAAAAGATGCGGAAAATGGCGGGAATTTGTACAAAATAGCTTTTCTTTATGATCTTTCAGCAGAGAAGTTTGTATTGTTTTTGATTTTTTGTTTGCCCTTCCATTTTAAGTTATCTGCTGTGCCTTACTGTTGCATTGATTGGACAAGTGCATGTGTATAAGTGTCTCTAAAGAAAGATTTCACATTTGTAAATTGTCATTTGCAGGCATCGAAAGTAAAGAAGTACAACTTGGATGCCTGTACATTGGGAAAAAATTAAAAGTGCGTTTAATAATTAAGATATTGTAAAACCTTAAACAATAGGACATTAACGGAATCCGAAGAACCTTAATGAACAGTTTACCAGTTTAACAGGATAAAAAATTAATACTAACGATCGTTTTCACCAAGTCAGGTCAACTATAATTCCCCGTCAAACATCGTTAACGACCCCATGTTATACACATGCTGTCGATAACGATGTTTAACGGGAAATTAGGGCCTCTTCGACCATTTATGGTTGACACTAATTCTCCGTTAAACATCGTTAACGACCAATGCCGTTTGTTCAATGTCCGGTTAACACAAATCGGAGGTAGAAGTAGTATCACATACGTGCACAGTGGCGGATTTAGGATCCATGGGCCCCTAGGCTCTTTCCGTGGTGCGGGCACAAGTTTAACAATTTGTAGAAAACTTCAAAAAAGTGCAACAAATTTTCACCTAAATTTCAAACTTTTTTCTCAGAAGTGTTTGAATTTTTCTGAATACACAGTTTTATAGCCCAACCAATTTTAGTCTGATAATGTGCAAGTTTCAAGTTGCTAAAAGTTACCGTTGATTTTTTAGAATTTTTTTCGCCAACGGGGTTGCGGATTTCTTCCATATACAAATAAATTGAGTTTATTCATTATATGGAAGCCAATGCGACAAAAAAAATTCTAAAAAATTAACGGTAAATCGTAGCCACTTGACATTTGCCCATTATGCAGTGGCTAAAAAACTGTGTACTCGAAAAAATTCTAACACTTTCGAGAAAAAAGTTTGAAACTTAGGTGAAAATTTGTTGCACTTTTTTGAAGTTTTCTACAAATTGTTAAACTTGGGTTTATATGGGGTTTGTTAGAGAAAGAACTGTATTTTAATTGAAAATTCTTAAAAATAAATAAATAAACATAAGTGGCACACAATATCACTTTGAAATGGCGTGCTATAGAAATGACCGATACTGTATATATGTACCCATATAAACTTTTCCAGCAAAAATATTGGTACTTTTAAAACCTCATTTCACTTCACCTTATAGGACATAAATTTTAGAATAGTTTACATTAAAAAAACTCTTAATATAAGCCTTTTTATATTCAAAAATTTTATTAAGCTTGAGTTCGTTATTAACGAAGATTTATGTTAGCACGCTTGTAACTCGAGCTCAAATTGCCGCAACGCTGACTGGAAGGGGATAGTGCTTCGAGCTATTCAAAACAACGAAGCGTTTTGAGTACTACAACCATATTAGTTAAAAATTAGGTATGCCATACTCTCACTCATACTCGAAGGGTTAAATAATTTATTTATTAGTGTTTCGTCGTCAATGTAGTGCAAATATTTGTTAACATTTTTAAAAAATTTGTCAATAAAATTTTAAAAATTAAAAGACTAAATATCAATCCATTATAAGATAAATTACTTAGAGCCCATTGGATGTCCATATGCGTGTATGTATGTACATTAGGGTGGTAGAAAAAAAAAACAATCGGAATTTTAATGCCCTCACTAGGATTGTTCTATATCACAAATATATAACCCAATTTTTTATTTTGAAATAAGAGATTATTTAGAGATCGCTCGAAGCGCTCAAATTATTCTACATATGTATTTTATATATACATATGGGGGAAAAACATATTTTCGTTGAAATGGTGTAGAGTTCTTGAAAATCAATATTTTTCGATCGGAAAACTTTGGTTCTATTCAGGAGACTTCCAATAGTAATACCCAATTGCTTATTTAACGAATTTTCAATACTAAAGATATTTTATTGGTCTCTCCATTGCATTTTTGGGGGATTTGGCGGAGCTATAACATATAGTTACTATGAAAAAATGGTGGAGTATTAACCAATAAGCCTAGTAGCTAGTGTTCACATTTATTGTAATTTGTAATGGTGTAGTATTCCGATCGAAAGGTATTGATTTTTAAGAATTCTATACCATTTCTATGAAATACATGGAAAACTTTGTGCGACCTCTAAATATTTTTCGATTTCATAATAAAAAATAGGGGTATTTTTTCGCTATAGACAATCGAAGGGGGTGAGAGCATAAAAATTTCGACTTTAGTTATTCACATACATTTTTGCACCAACCTAATGTACATCCATACATAGTTTATTTTGTTGTTTTTGGCATTGTTGCAATTCATGCGTAGACATTGGACTTGACACTTAAAATGTTAAATTGATATTTGTGTTGTATGTAGTTGTGTGCATATTTTTTCATAGCCTTTATTATTTTAACATCTTACTTACCTACACAAGCAGTTCTTTGTGCGATAAATGCAAACAGAAACGAGTTGGCTTGATTCCCTGTCAATATGAAGGTAAGCGCCAGCATTTCGGCAGCTATAATGAGACAATACATACATATGTACTCTTACAAGCAGAAAAGGTATGTAAATACCTATCAGCGCGGTAGGTCCATCAGCCGTAACCGCAGTAGCTTCGCTGAAGCCATCAGTAGTTAGCAGTTTCAATATATGTACAATTCAAAATGAATAAATTTCTTAGTTATTAATTTTTGTTGATCTTGCAATGATTCGAAATGGCTTTGAAATAAGTTACCGCCTGTTCATAACGCATACATGTTCATATCGCTCATTTGCTGCAAGAGTGGCATAATCCAAAAAATCAAAAACTCGAGTAAAACGGCTTTATAGTTTACAGATTACATTCGCTCCCTTAGTAAAAATTAAGGCACCTTTTCTTCTAATGAGCTATTGTGAATCGATACAAACATGCAATTTTTACAGCATATAAAGGGAGAGGTGGTGGTCATTTCTGCATACATACATATGTAGCTAAAAAATAATTAGTTTCTTGATTATGACACTCTTGCAGCAAACAAGCAATATCTATGTATCTATGCGTAGTTTTCTTTTTGCAATCACCACTGTTATTATTATTATTATTATTATTGTCTTAACAATTGTGTAAACATTTCGGAATATTGAATGCACCGCCAAGTCGACAAGGCGGAGAAAACCATCATTGAATGTCGGTCGTATAGTCGAATGGTTGGTTATTTAGTTGGTCGAGACAATTCGTCGTCGCATTAACGGTCGACAGCTGCGTCAATCAGACAATGAAGCACTCAAGCCACTGTTGCTACTGAAATGTTGTCAACTAATTTACATATTTTGTTGCTACCGCAGCTCACGCCTCAATGATGCACACACTTAAGTGACCGCTTCTGACTGAGATGGCACAGTGGTGTGGAATGTGAAAAGTGTGGTTACACAGGAAGCAGTACAAAAGTGGTTTCATCGAAAATTTAAGTTAATTTAATAATCTAATAAAGGAAACCATGATAAGGGTAAATCTATATACATAGAGGCTATGTCGAGTAAGAGAACTCGGTTGACTTATCGTTGTGGTAGAGAACTTTTTACCTCGCAAAATGCGATGGTTTTGCACCGGCGTCGAATCAAGGAAATTGCTTTTCAGCACCCAAATTGGCAGCCTCTATCAGTTAAATTTTACATACTGCGATTATCAGTTAAGAAATGGATGGCTCCGCTTATATGTAGCATTTACGTGGAAAAGGGCTATTAATCATACATGCAGTTGCTCACATTACAGTGTAAATTACTTAAAGAATGCTCATATTTTCGTAATTTGCACACAGCTCATTCGTAATTTATTTTCATTATTTTTCCGTGTAAAATATGTCACAAAATCAAATAGAAATGAAACAATTTATCATAAATAAAAAACCAAATGAGGGAAAAACCTGTCGTAAAAATAAAGTTGGGTTCCGCCAAGTTAAAACGCCGCTCACGGATAGCCGGACCCCTAATGGGGAAGGTGCCTCTTCCCGGATGGTTGATTTTCTCGAGAAGACAAAGGCTGACTTCAGCGCCATCCAAGAACGAACGTGACGAACGGGGAAAGGCAAAGTAATAATGGAGCCTTCGACGTCTACTACAGCTGCCCCGCAAAAGAGGAAAATTCGGTGTTGTATTTGAGTTGTAATTTGCCCGGTGGACGAACATCTAGCGCGATTCTTCGACATCTCGCTCATCTGAGCCCTTGCCCCGGCGGAAGAGAAGGCGTCAATTGATCTATTCTATGAGCGCTTGGGGCGTACATGCGAATGTAGCCCAGACAAGGATCTTTGGCGCCACTGTCGGAAAATTCAGCCTCCACGACGAAACGTCCCACAACGAGCAGATGGTAATCAACTTCGCCGGGGCTAGGTTCGTACACTCCGAGGGCCAAACATCGACTCGTGTTTGGTGCCTAGTGCCTTTTTTAGTGCTTTTTTTCTGAACTAAAATTACTTCGAGATAGTTAAAACCTGAAATAATGTGAAATATTTAAAGCTGTGGCAGCACTGAATTTATAAGAATCTACAAATTCAATGGACTAAAATACAACCATGATTGATAAAAAGCTGAAGTTGCTAACCCACCTTGTTAAATTCTATTCACGTTGAAAATGCTAGTACGCAAGTAAGTTACGTATTTCTTTTTTTCTTTTTTAATTATTTGTACAGATTATTATTTTTTTTTACCACCCTGAGTAAAACACGTCGTTTCTTGGTGCGGAACCCAAATCTGGCCTCACAATTGCTCTAGCACTAGAATTTTGAGATATCCTAACCCCAAAGTCCCAAAAACACGGTTTTTAGCGATAATGAAACATCATTTCTAATTCGGTAATCATTTTCGTTTGTTGCGATTCGATTTTTCTTTCTCGAGATATACCAGTTTTAATGTGCAGTACTTCGGTATTATGTTATGAAAAAACATCCCTTGATTCAAAAAAATGTGGTGCTTTTAGTGTGGTAAAACGCTTTTTTTCAAGTTTTGGTGCTTTTTGAAAATCAAAAGATGGCAACACTGAGACGACCAATTTATTTGCCACTCCACTCTCATACCTTTCCTCAGAGAGCACTCTCCAAAAAACCTGCACATGCGAGTAGTGGAACCACATTTCCCGTTAACTAAGTACCGCCGCCGAAGAAGGAGCAAGGAGCATGAATGCATTCTCGATGACTAGGAATGCAAATTTTCAGAGCCAACATCGATACATCGATATTTCGATGTATCGTAAACACTAACATCGATGCCGAAAAAAATCGCTCCAAAACTATCGATACATCGATATTTTCCGATGTTTCTCTTTTTTAAAAAGTATGTTACAGGTACTTCATGATTTGCAGGTTTTTACAGGAAGCTGTTAACGTACGCCACCTTCCATAAGGTTTGTTAATGGCGAAAACCGCTTTACCTGTAAAACCTGCAAATCCTGAAATACCTGGAACTGACTTAATGCTTGTTAAAATTTTAAGAAAAACCTAGTGTCCATCTAAACTGCTACACTGTTAACATTTCAATGGGTGGTTTTTGAATTTAATTAGATTTCCTTCCAATGTCATAATAGATTTGCTGTTTACGCGCAGATAATACTTACACGCACCTTAAGTCGTGTTGAAATACTGTAACTACGTCATGGAAATCGCCTATGTTCAACGTTGCCAATTGCTTTTATTAAGTGCAGGGCTGCCATCACCCGTAATACGCTTACCTAAAGGGCTCTGTCTCACGGTCAGTAATTATCACGATATTTGGATCGCGATCCATATTGATGGATTGATGAATCGCGCACGAATGCTACATGTTCAATATTTAGCGCGTCAGTATTTGCATATTTTTTTTGCTGAACGCTTATTATGACGCAAGAAAATATTTTTATTTTGTACGTATAATTTACAGATAATGCATTTATTATTTATGACAATTATTTTAAGATTTGTTCAATTTGTTTTGAAAGATTTTAAGCCCCGAGAGTGAAGGCAGAGCCAATGTTTACATTATGAGAGTAAAAGATGTACTAAAGAAATGTATGGATCGCGTTTTGAAAGTGCTACACGTTCAATATTTATTGACGGTATAGCGATCCGCGGCCGCTGTGGTGTAGTGGTAAGCAGTGCGCGCTTTCACTCATCAGCACCCGGGTTCAAGCCCTGGTCAAGGCAACATCGCAAAAAATAAAAAAAAGGCTTTTTCTTAACAGCGGTCGTCCCTCGGCAGGCAATGGCAAACCTCCGAGTGTATTTCTGCCATGAAAAACAGCTTCTCATACAAATGCAATCGCCGTTCGGAGTCGGCGTAAAACTGTAGGTCCCTCCGCTTTGTGTGAGAACATCAAGGCGCACGCCACAAATCGGAGGAGAAGCTCGGTTAAACACTAACATATGTGTAAGCGCCAATCTATTATTATAGCGATCCGCGATCCAGATTTCAAAATTTTTAGAAATTTTGCGATATGGATCACGATCCATCAATACTGCATACTACACCGTCAATAAATATCGCGATACTTGGATCACGTCAATAAATACTGACCGTGTGACAGAGCCCAAAGAATATAACATAAAGATGTGAACGCAATGGCAATTTTGAACCGAAACTAAAGTCGATGTTTAAAACATCGTTAAAATTGGCATCGACATATCGCCAATTTTACGATGTTGAGTAATTTTCAAATATCGATGGTAAACATCGGTTTTTTGGACGATGTTATCGATGTTTCAGAAACATCGATGCATCGTTTGCATCCCTATCGATGACTGGAATTTAAGTGTACTCTGCCCAATCCACCAGAAAGACGGTTCCGCCATTCGTGCCAACTATCGCGGGAGCGGCCTTCTTAGCATAAATTACAAGGATTTATCGAGCGTATTGTTTGAAATACAGAAGCCCACCGTCAACAAATTGATTGGCCTTATCGTTGTGGCTTTAGATCTGGAAAATCCACCATTAGCCAGGTATTCACAATACATAACACATCATCTATTTGTCGATTTCAAAGCCGCTTTCGACAGCACGAAAAGAAGTTGTCTTTAATACGCGCTGAATGAATTTGGCATTCCTATGTAAAATGACTTTAAGCAATACCATCAGATCCCTCAGAATTCGGAAGGACCAAACAAGGTTTTAGACAAGATGACTCCCTTTAACATGACTTCTTGAATTTAATGTTAAAGAAGATAATAAGAACTGCATAACTGAACCGCTCTGGGAAAATTGTTTACAAGAGCGTGCAATTGCTGGCATATGCCGACGACATCGACATCATCGGTAAAAATAAGGGCTACGTATGCTCTGCTTTCTTTGAGTTAGATATAGAAGCAAAGCGAATGGGTCTGGTGGCGAACGGGGACAATACGAAGTACCTCCCGTCATCACACAAAGAGTAGGAGAATAATCATCTTGGCATCCACGTCACTGTTGGCAGTTACAAGTCTGAAAGAGCAAGCCACTTACTTTATTTAGGAACCAGCATTAACACCGATAATAATGTCAGCATTGAAATCCCATGCAGAATCACTCTTGCCAACAAGTGCTTTTTTGGACTGAGTAGGCAGTTCAGAAGTAAACTCCGCTTTCGACGTACGAAGCCCAAGCATAAGCTTGGACAATAACAACATTCGGTGAAGCAGTTCTGGAGTATTCAAGAGAAAGATTGTGCTGAAGATTTACGGGGTTTTACGCGTTAGCAACGGCGACTACCGCATACGATGGAACGATTAGCTGTATGAGCTTACAAAGCCTATATTTAAATACATACATAATTAAAATACATCGGCTGCGCTGGCTTGGTCATGGTCTAGCTCTGGAAGTATTCAAAGCGGGTCCCGATGCTAGTAACAGAGGAAGAGGAAGGCCTGCGTTGAAAAGACCAGGTGGAGAAGGACTTGGCTTCACTTGGCATTTCCAGTTGGCGTCTGTTGCCACAGGAGGGAAACGATTGTTGTGCTGTTTTGGACTAGAGGTGGCAGATATTTGCGTACCTGTAACTTTGTCATGGTTGCTCAAAAGTCACGGGTAACTGATGTGACATCTTCCAAAAAGTCACCGTGACAGACTGAGACAAAGGAACAGTCGCAGTGATCTTTTTGTATTAGGATTGCTACGAAATGTGACTGTGATAAAGTAGAAGTCGCAATTACATATCGAGAAACTGCGACCAGCGATGTTAACCTCAAAGAAATTTCCTTATAGTGACAGGTTATTTAAGGCCAACATCTGATTAATGTTGTTTGATATTAGAATTTCATACCATTAAAAACGAGTGTGAATGACAAAAAAAAATTGTCAGTGATGTCAAATAAATGAATAATGCTCTTAGTTCACTCGGTAAAATATTTCGGTTTTGCAACTTTTTTTTACTGTTTTTTGTCAAAGTCACGGATGAAAATCCCTCTGACTGCAAAGTCACAGTCACAAATAACGTTGTTCCTCAAAAGTCACGAGATCGCCCATCTCTATTTTGGACTCAGCCAAAATCGCCTAGGCGATATAAATAAAGAAGAAGATTATCATTCAAACATGTTCGAAATAGAATGAAGGTAAACCTTATTATAACTATTAACAGAGGGTAAGTAATGATGAATTTAAGTAATAAAGCACATTTTTTATGCTTCACACACCACTGTATGCATGCAAGTATAAGCATGGAAGCAGTACATATTGGCAGTTATCACACCCAAGTTAAGTGGAGGAGTGCAAGAAGTGTGGTGCATGTTGCTTGGCTTTAAGTGGCTGTCATTCAGAAATACCACCAAGGTGGTATCCATTAAAGTCATTCATTAAGAATGCGACAGTAGCTAAGGCCAGTTTGAAAAATATGGAGTCTCATCTTCATTACCTACGCATAATTACCATTAACTCGTGTACGTAAAAATATGTACATAACTACATATATACATATGTATATAAACATGCATATTTTCAGCATCATCTTTCTATAATTAGGTGCAGTCAACTAACTAAAGTGTGGTATTCACAAAATTGATCCACATATGCTGCGCATTGGTATCCAGACAAATTCTGACTTTTTTGCACTCCAATTGTTATTTAAACTAATAACTTTTCACATGAATCAAAAGTTGCTTTCATGTCTGCGTCTGCAATGAAAGGAAGCCAGCCGATAGTTGCTACGAAAGAAAGTTTCATTTCACATCTCCAATGAAGGTTTCCACATATCCTGGAATGGAATTTTTTACTGCAGTTACCTACTATGGAGGTATATATATTTGTGTATGCATATGTGTGCAACAACACCTAAAAACTACTCGCAAGTTTCTGTTTTTTTTGTTCAGTTTGCCGTCGCAACATTCATCTAACCATCTACCAACTCTCTTGGAAACATAGTACACTTCCATGGGTTATTCAACAACAACTACAAATACATATATGTATATGTATGTATGTAGTATGTACCCAATCAAAATTTTTGTTAAATCTCAATTTGAGATGCATTTGAGAATCAGTCCTTTTCTCTAATCTCAAACGTTACTTCTCAAATGCATCTCAGATTACCATTGGTAGCGTTCTCAAATTAAAAGCGCCTTTTTAATACGGAATTTTCCTTTATTTTCAAATGGAGAAATATTGAATTCTCAACCTTTTCTCAAACGTGAGAGGAGCGGAATGAAAGGAAATCAAGTTACTCTCATTGAAATATTTGTATAGTGGTGCCAATGATGCATGTAAAAGAAACACACAGTTTTTATAGAAAAATGTTTTTTTTTGTTGTATATATCACATACTATTCACATTAATAACTTTTTTTAAATAAAAATATTATTTCATTTTAAGCAGGCAAATTGTTGGTCACTATCGATGCAGTAGACTATTTCTTTCGTTCGATTTTAAGTTTTAATGGCCAGTAAGCAGCTTATGTCGTAATTAATTAATAATTTTTAATTTTTGTAATTTTTCAATTTGGCACTTTTGAAGAAAAGTAATATTTGAATCAGGGTACGAAAATAAACTGTACAAAACAATCCCCGTTTGCTCATCGATCATCATATCATTTGTGGTTTTGTACAGTTTTGTAAATAGTCAGAAACAAATTGTAAGATTCACTGTCATTTTCCCCAACGAGAAACGTTTGCTTTTCGTTTGTGACAATTGTACCATAGGGTACGTTTTATATGTATGCAAACGTTTCAATTACTTGAAAAATATTTTTTTCTGTCAATTTTCATATCCAATTCAATTAAAAAACATGTACCACGTATATACATATATTTTTCTCTGCACGATTCATTTCGTTTGTTGTTTCGTCTGTAACTACTAAACAACTGTAGTGTACTATCGCAAAGTGAACTCAGCCGTTTTGTTTTCGTATTGTACCGAACTGTTGAAGTAATAAACGAAACGAAATAGTAACGTACAATATAGTTTATTTTCGTACCCTGATTTGAATACATTTTTGTGAAATTCTTTGCGTGTACTTTTTTTCTCAAATAAAATTCTCTAATTTCTATAGTGTAGACCAGGGGTTCTTAAACTTTTAAGATAATAGAACCCTTACTAAGCACTTTTCATTTTACTAAAAATCAATATGAATAGAATACATACTTTAAATTTTAATGTGAAGAATGAAATGGTTTCATTGTTATTAATTATTGTATAGAATAGTAGTTCGGTACAATGTCTGCAAGCTGTATGTGCATTTCTGGGGTAGCACCCAATTTCGACCTTTTTTTGTTTTTTTTTTGTATAAGTGTAAGCTGAAAACCCTGTTGATAGCCTACGTTGTGACCAGTGATCGGACTTAAAAAAAATTTTGTGGTAGAATCTGGAAAAAAATGTGGTAGATTTAAAAGAAATTGTGGTAGACCTCAGGTTTTTGATCTTTTATAAAAATTAAATAAAAAAATTTACAAGGTTTCACATAAATTGCAACATTTTGATTAGAATCTAAAAAAAAAAATTATTTTAGTATAATGAAGTGCAACATTGAAGATTCTAAAAATTTAAATTTTTGGCAATTTTTTTTTTGACAGAGTAAAGCAGTTCCTTCCATATCAAGATATTTTTCGAACATATTTAGAAAGATTTCTGCAACCTTGCGGAGTCCTGCCAGCCTTTCCTTTTATCACATCTCGATGTAGCGAAGAAATGTGGCACGTTCCAGAAACGGCTACTTAGGATTTGACGATTTTGACAATTCTCAAGTAAAGGTAAACAACGCCTTAGAAGCTTTGAATGCCGTTTTTTAACATTTTCGCTATTAACTCATTTTATAAATCATATATTTGGCAATTCAACACAATAAAACCACATTTCCTGTCGAAAAATTGATTATTGTGAAAATTTATTATTTTATAGCTTATTTTATCCTCCCATTCGGCTTTGTTGTTAGTGTTTAGTGTTGGACAATTTTTCTCCTAAAATTAAAAAAATTATGTCGAGCAAAAATAAAACAACTCAAAAACGCGAATATGTGGTAAATTTCAGTCCTTGAGTGGTAGATGCGGTAGATCTTCAAAAAAGTGGCAGATCTACCATAGTGTGGTAGAGGTCCGATCACTGGTTGTGACAGAAGGAAGCAAAGTTTAGGCGGCCTTTTTTGCACCAAATTTTTACAAGTTTTAAAATATAATTTTTGTTGTTATTTAATTTTGGCTATTTTTTTTTATAGTTTATTCTTTACCAACATCCATATAAAAACAAGTTTAGAGGCAGTGTCACACTATTGGGAATTCGCCGAAATTGGGTGCAAATCGTATCCCAATTGTGTGAATTCTTAAATATTTTTCTTTATACCAATCGCGGAAACTAATTTGTTGAAATTTTCCAATACGAGGTCGCTGTATTGTACATACCAAGCATTTGACTAAAAAAAAAATAAAAATTGTCCCAATTTTTTTATTTTGTAGGTACCAAAGGCCCATTATAAAAATGCCAGTAATGCAGAAATGAATGATTTAGTATGAATATTTTGCGTCTTTTTGGATACATTAGAATGCTGACTACATATTAAGCAGAA
Source organism: Rhagoletis pomonella (assembly GCF_013731165.1). Classification (NCBI taxonomy): domain Eukaryota; kingdom Metazoa; phylum Arthropoda; class Insecta; order Diptera; family Tephritidae; genus Rhagoletis; species Rhagoletis pomonella. The sequence goes on from NW_023458558.1 coordinate 61,137,842, forward strand.
GTGGCGTAGCCAGGGGGGCGGGGATATGGGGGGATAGATCCCCCCTCCCCTTCGTCCATGAACTACAATTATTTACTTTAAAATTAATATAATACTATTTTATCCTTCTCATTTAAATTTTTTTTTATTTCAAACGGATGACAAATTATCTTTTAATGAATATATGAGTAGTCCACTTGCAAACAGCGTTATGTGATTTTATAAAAGTAAACCATAAATTAAAAAAAAAACCGTCTACGACAACAAGTAACATCCGAACTGTATCTTTTTTTATTACCTGAAAATTTGGATAAATAAGAGCCTAATACCATTAAAAAAATAAAATTGCAGTATGGTAGATTTGCAAATTTTATATTTAAAAAATTTAATATTGCAAGTTTTGAAACAGTAACTTTTACATAGCTAGCTTTTTTTAGCATTTCGCGTTCTCTAGGAAGATTGGTTTGCTTCTTTTTTGCGACCTCTTCCACTAGGCACCGAAACTGCCACGTTTTCTTGCAGTTTTCTAAGTTCATACGAAGAGGAGACATTTGAAAGTGTATAAATAAGTATTATAGCGACTTTTGCAAGAGTAGTTAACATTTCATGCTAATTTTTTCAGAATATAGAAACATTTTTCACTCTGCTGTTAGTGGACATGAAACCCACCAAAAACTAAAAATCTAAAAAAAATTTACATAGCGCACTTTGCAAGTGGACTACTCAATTGTTGAATATGCTATCTTATTTGACCCTTCTTTTTATACAATTAAGGAGCGGCTGAATGGTTTAACGATGTTAGCGGTACATAATGATGTGCCGATAACAACACAAGAAGTAATTGAAAAAATATGTGTTAAGCAACGAAGATTAAAAACCGCTTTATAAGTAATAATATTTTGCAGACTTGTACATAAATAAATGTAAATAGATACGCGTAAATATATAAATATGCAGATATATTCAATGTGTATACTAACGAAACTTCTACAAAACAAAACTGGACTACACACTAATTAATTAAAATGGTGTAGTAATTTAATTTTTTAAATTTAAATAAAGCATGAATTCCCCATGGAATAACCGAGTAGACAAAAAACATATAACGGTAGAAATGGCACATAAATACATATATGAAAGAATGCCCACAGGCGACGCACTATAGGCAAAACACGAGCTTTTTTTTCAAAATCGTAGATCTTCGCTTAGAAAAGAGATAATGGAATGCAGGATTTAACCCTTTAATGCAGAGTCTGTCTTATATGAAACGCTTTTTAACCCTTTCAAGGCAGAGGAAAAAGGTTCTCAATGTGCTTTTGAACGTGCTTTTTCTCATGTTAGCGTAGATATTAATCGTAGAAAATTTTTCCATAGTAAAATAATAATAAAAAAAATAAATAAAAAAAGTAAAATAAAAATATTAAAAATAAAAATAAATAAAAAGTACGTTGAAAACATATTGAGAACCATTTTGCCTCTGCCTTGAAAGGGTTAAAAAGTGTTTCATATATAACAGACTCTGCATTAAAGGGTTAAATGCTGCACTTTTGTAAAGATATCGACCAGTATAACCATTTTTGTTATATAAATTTTTTGTGAAAGCTGATAGTTTACGAGTTATTAGAGTTTAAAGATAGCTTTTCTTTTTCCAATCTGGCCACTCGGGTACAGCATCCAATGTCCCAAGAATCGAATCTTAAGATAAAATAAAGAGAAATCTTTCAGAAACAGTGCTAATGGTGTATTAAATATAGTGTTTTCTAGTGGAATGGGAGCCAAAATCCAAAATTAAAAAAAAGTGACATTTTGAACGGTATTTTGAGGGTTAAGTTATTGTTGTTGTAACTTCTCTATATTATATGATCATTTATATTCACGATAAATGCATTCCATTATCTCTTTTCTAAGCGAAGATCTACGATTTTGAAAAAAACTCGTGTTTTGCCTATAGTGCGACGCCATTATGTATCACAACTTCAACAAATCCTGGCTACGCCACTGTTCAGCAGTAATAGAATGTAGAACTCATAAGAAATGCATTACATTATTTATCACGCATATAATGCATTACTACTTTTCCCACTGGGTAGTAGAAGTGGGTAGGTAAAAGTTAACTACAAACTAGTCTCATCTCCCGCAGGGTACATAGATTTACACACATACTGTTGAAATAAGCTATGTATGGATATAGGTACATATGAATTTACTTAAACGATACTGTTCGTCAGAAATTTGTTTCCTTTTTATTCGCTTCCTTCCGCTGTAAATGGGTATTTTTGTAAGCACGTGTGCGTTTGTGAAAGAAGATATTTCACGTTGTTTTTGTATCTACAAGGTATCTTTTCTCGCCTTATAACTGTATTGAAGTTTTGTATCTGCATTTTTACATTCATACAAATGTGTTTGTATATATGCACAGATGTGTGCAGGGTAGCTCCACCTCTGTGAAGTAAGACATGCGCGTTGATTCGTTCTCTCTTTTACTCTCAAAAATTGTTACTTTTATTTATTTTATCTGCGCTCTGAGGCGGGGTTTGTATTGATGTAGTGGTTTTAGTAAATTTACTTCCATACGAGGAATGGTGTTTTGTACTAGCATTTTTAATATTTGCGGTTTGGCTTTGTTATGCATTGCCATGTGCACGTTTATGTGTGTATGCATGTTCGTACATACATACATATATACATAAGTGTTATTGTTAGATGTTATTTTGTAACATTCCTATAGGTTGAATAGCTTCCCTCCCACTCAGAAACGTTCTCCAAAGTTGCATAGGTACCTACTTGGCTAAAAAGCCACCTTTAGATATATGTATACCTACATACATACATAAAAACTTCATGCTCGCATATGTATCTACAAACAGGTAGGTAGGTATGGATATGGATATGCAGAAGTTAGCATTTATTCTGGTACTTACTCCATTCAAGTAAATATAGTGAACTTGCAGCGCATCGTCGTTTAAAGTACAAAACCGCGTATCGTCATTCTGCAAAACCGCGTAACTGACATTGACTGCCGAAAATTGGATTTGCTCACACAAGCTCTTGGCTCAATCCTTATCCATTCGTCCTGAAATATACTAGCCAGAAATGAGTTTGCTTTATAAGAAAGAGTACCATTTTGAAATATGAGTGTTTTTACGCTCTAGAAAATAATTTCTACAAGTTCACATACGCGGTTTTGCATTTTGCTGATACCTACGCTGTTTTGCATTTTGTTGATACGCGGTTTTGCACTTTTGAACGACGATATGTATGTATTCATATTTCGTATGATATTAACAAAGCCTTAACTTACCTACTTATTTATACAATAAACTTATTTTTTGCAAATCTGCATTATGACAGTTTTTGTCAGTGCCAGACGTATTTGGAACTCCATTCCGACTGCTACGAATAATATTATGAACCAAAGAAACTACAGACAAGTAATTTTTAATTATTTTTCTAATAATTAGACTTAAACTGACCAAATACATCAATATTTGAACTATGATTTGAAAATGCTGTATTTTTTTATTTATATTGATTTTGTTGTGCTTTGACCTCGGCATGTATGATATTGAAAGCAAAGCAACAGCAATCAAGAAAAAGTGGATGATTTTGCTGCCGTTTTGCTATCAAATTATAAAAGCAACCAGACAGTTTTAAAGCAATTTGTGAAAGCACAACGGCAGCGCGGGATCAGTGTTGCCGCGCCGCCCCAAGAAAATGTATCACCGACCAAGCCAAAAATGTATCCAAATGTATCCAATTTTCTTTTTTTACGTATCCATCTAATAATTTGTAAGAAAACCAAGCATTTTGAAGAAAAATACATAATTTAACCCATTCTAAGGACTTGGAATACGTGTATATATATTATTATATTTCATAAAATCAAACATTTGTAATTTCAGTTTATAAATTACATCTTTTATACATAAGTATTTTGCAAAGTAAGTATAAAAAATAGTAATTAATATGTTACATTTGTACCTGTACACTATGAAAAGTGTGTGCAAAACTACTACTCAAAAATATCTATTTTTCAACAGGAATCTGTATAAATATACATACGTATACGTGTTCAGGATTCGATTTTGAACTTGAAATCTTTAAAATATATACATAAATATACACATGAAATGTTTAAAGTTGCAAAAAATTTTAAACTAGAAAATACATTTCCTCCAAATAATAAACATTAGGGGCTTACTCTATTTTAAACATTTTATGTATTATTTTGCGCTCTGCGACAAATTTGGTATGTTAAAGTAAACAGGCAGTGTTTAATTTTATTACACGGTGTGCAAATTTGCACACATTAAAAGAGGAAAATGGTTACCTTTCTTAATATGCGCAAATAATCAAAAAAAAAATAGAGTATATTTAAAGTCTTTTCAGTCAAATTCCTAAAAATTTCCTTAAAAAAATCAAATTTAGTTTTTTAAACAGTGTATTTTAAACTACATTGAGATCTTCTTTCTTTTTATGTTAACAAATGAAGATATGTGATATGAAAGAGATATATTTAATTTATATATATATATTAAGATCTTTATGTGACAACATCAAGGCGCACACCACAAATCGGAGGAGAAGCTCGGCCAACGACTAACGTATGTGTAAGCGCCAATCTATTATTATTATTATTATATTAATATCTCGCTTAAAGCATTTTTTTTAGCTAACTAAACAATTGCGCCTAAAAGCTTAAACAGGCGGCAGCGTTGATCGGGATTATTTGGGACTTAATCCGGATCAACTGCAGTTAATTCCCGAGTTGATCGGGATTAACTGGGACTTAATCCGGATTAACTGCAATTATGCAATTATCATATGTTCATTGCTTCATTCACGAAAAATAAAACGCTCTAATTTCACGCTTAAGTAGCGATTTTTATAACACTTAGAAAACGTCATTAATGAAAATCTATTTTTGAACGAAAAAAAGTTTATAGAAAATAAAAAATTTTGGCCGATTTAAAAAAGTATCCACATTTATACTGATAGGAAAAAATAAGTATCCTTCAAAAATTCGTCTAAAAATGTATCCAATTGGATCTATTTAGATCCAAACGGCATCCCTGCGCGGGATCAGCAAAGCAGCAGCAATTTGATTATCACCTTGCTCTGAAGCATCAAATTCGCAGAAATAGAGGGAATTATTAGTATACATGCACAAATGGCTTATACTGATAGGCTTTGCATTGGTGGCAGCGTCGACACATGGTCATTATATATACATAGATATTATCTATCACGCACATCCAAGCAGATCACAGCACAGAAAAATAACTATCATAGCAGAGCAAAAGCAATAAATAATTTTCAATAAACTGTCAATAAAAAAGCATAATATAATTTTCAAAGCAAAGTAAAAGCAAAACAGTTCGAATGAAAATTAATAATTTCAAAGCGAAGCAAAGACAAAAATAGTAGTGCTGCTGCTGCTGTGCTGACAGTTTTTTTAACCCTGAATTGAACCATCATGTGTAATTTATTTCAAGAACTCTATATTGATCATATAAATTAGTGGCTAAGGGAAGCGTATGCGCGCGCACTCCCTTTAAATTCCATTCCACCTTTACTGAATGTATACTATAATGAGGTTCCTGAGGTTGAGCTGCACTGGCGAGGTAGCACTGGCCAGCCTTCTTATTGCTTCCGAACTAATTCGGCGATTAAGTCTCATTTAATTTGCTATATAATGGGCGAAATGTAACCTGAGTGCTGCAGGTCAATCTTCGGATACTTACTGTCATTGATCAGATGGGACTGCAGATAATTACTCGGTTTGCTGACAGGCCACGTCTCGTGGCGTCAACACCTAAGAATCTGGATCGGCATATATACATAACAACCTCGGTACTCTCGCCGCCTTGAAGACAGTGCTAGACAAAACATATTTGAGGGGGCTTTTTAAGTTACAAACGTTGGCTTCGTCTGGTTTCTTAATTATGGTTTACATGTTTCGTTATGTTCTGAGAGTAAAAAATGATAAGTATGCATTCACACCAACTTCTGAAGACCAAGAAATTTTTTCTATTAAAAAAAATGTCAAATCGAAAAATAATGACATATTTACCTATGTATATTTTTTTACGAGGAGGAACCATCGAAAGCCTATACCCGTAAGTGTGAGACTTTAAACCAAACTAAACCTCCTACTGTCCAGTTACCGATCGCCCCGGGTACCACCGTCACGTATTTCGTCGGAGGGCGGTTTGAGCACTAGGCCCGCACGTTCGTCCAGTCGGTAGTACTCATGTATTTACGTATACACATGTATTTCCTCCTCGTTGTTAAATGTAGTTAGTACATAGTTTCATGAGCCTTAGACGATACTATCAATTACATATACCTATGCCTGCCATTTTATTTAACTCCCTGTATATAAAATGTTTGAAGAAACTAAATTTTTTAGGCACAGAAGCGGTTAACAAGTCTTATTTTATGCTTGAGGGGTAAAAATTAAATATGTAAGTAAAATAACAGTTTTACTAAACTAATAACCACATACAGATTTATGTATTTTATGCAAGCCCTTTAAGATCGAAGAGAGAATGCACGCGAATGAAAGGATTCTTTTTTTAATTTATTGTACATAAAAACACGCATTACCGGATTCTGCGCCATGACTATTTGAGCTTCAATAGCAGAGCAACAACTTAAAATGAAAATGAGAGTGGAGCAAAGTCGAAAGAGAGGACTCTCCATATTTTCCCCGTTTTGAGTAAATGGCATTGTAGCATTTACTGTTGCAAAAAATGGATAGTGTATGAATGTCTGTATGTATATACATACAAACATATGTATGTGCATTAGACTGCATCACTCCCCATACAAAAAAAAAACAATCGGCACTGTGTTTTCGTTCGAATTATAAAATCTATTATATTTTAAGACGTCCACCAAAATATTTCTGAAAAATATTAACACGCCTATTCTGGAACCCGAATTTTCGTAATTCGTAATTCGTAGCTACATTACGAAAAATCGACATGCTGCAACCCTTGCGGAAACCTGTGCAGCATTGCCAGCTATCAATTGTTTTTCGAAGACACGAAAGGAATTAAAAAACATTCAAGTGCTTAGTTATGGTAAAATTGTTTGATTTTACTATTTTGAAGAAAACGATGGATTCTATTCCATTTGCAATTATAGCAGCAGAGTAAGAGCGCGCTATGGAAGTGAATTCACAAAGTTATGAGGAGCTGTCGGTCATAGTAACCATGTACGCATCTATTACCTTGTTTATATGGCATCAAACTCGGTATCGAATTAACTCGTGTCAGTGTAGCCCGCTTGAAATGCAAGTATTTATATGCAACAAAAGAAATGAGTCGATCGAACACGCTTTCAAACAGAGTTCATCCCGATGCAACCCTGTTAATACATGTGTAATTTATTGAAAATAATAAACATGGAAAAATAATAATTGAAGACACAAACAGCCATGAAAAAGGATATAAGCTATTAATTTTATAAGAAAGCTTAGTCTAAAAGTAATTTCAAGAACTATTTAAATATTTTACTTCATACAGTGTTGCATGAAAGAACCGTGTGGTCAAATCCCGTGTCTATATGCACCCTTAACACGATTCAACAACTCTTAACTCGCATTCAAAATGTGATTTATGGTGGCGCGATTAAAAGTTTCAATTCGATTTAAGAATGTGTTTACATGTGTGTGTCCAAATAACATGGTTTGACATAGAACGAATTGAAGCATCATATAAACCATGATAAAAACATAGCAAGGTAGAACCGTTCTCTCAATTTGTCGGCCATGATTTTTTTTGACGTTTGCCAGCATTTTAAATTCATATAAAATTGAAAATAAAAAATTAAAAT
>NW_023458558.1:61160662-61194573 GCF_013731165.1 Rhagoletis pomonella
TTTCTACTACCATTTTCGAAACAAGGGATTGCATTCTTGCCCTTTCTTTGTCCTCCGTAAATGCAACCTTTTGTAAGGGAGTGTCAAACCGCAGCTGTCAATAATTATCTAACCTTGTATTATTGAATCATGTCTATATCGTTGAAAGCACGATGCAGAAAATGAAGGCGGCGCCATTCGCGGACCGTTACCGCTCTCTTCGTCGATTTGACAGCATCCACTCATTCGCTGATGTCGCACAATACTTTTGTTTACATTTACTGTATCCAACTTGGTGCTTTTCGCACCTAATTTAGTGGGTATTCAAACCGCCAAAATTGTTGAGTTTAGTGTTTGGTGCGTTTTTGGTGCTTTTGTTTTTAGTTTGAAGACACCAAATTTGTAAACCTTAAAAAACTGTAAGCAAAATTTATAGCAATCATAAGTGGGGTTAGCAACTTTACAAAAATTTAGACAAAATCTTGGCATAGTCACAATCATAAGCGACAACAAAATATGTGGCAGCACCTTCAATCATGCCAGAAGAAATCGACCGTCGTGCAAGAAACATTGATTTTTATAAATTTGAATATGTATGCATATAAAGTCCAATAAGTACACCAATCAAAATTTGATGCTTTTTCAAATTCAAAACTTGGCAATACTGCCTTTTGTTCGATGCCTGCTTTTTTTCTTTTCGAGTTCGTCTTGCTCTCTCATTCTGGTATTTGATCAATCGTAACCACTTTTTAGGCTTGCACAAGATTATTTATAGAATAAGAAATCGTGTAAAACTCTTCGTCAATGTGAAAAATTAAAACAATGGGTATGTAGATACTATGAATGTATGTCAAATCGCACTTTCTGATACTACTTTTTTCTATTTCCGCGGTGCACGTATGTATGTAGGAAATTTCACTTTCAACCGTGTAACCAGACATTTATATGCGCATAAAAATATTAATGACTTGAAAGATCAAAATTAAAAAGTTATAATAAAAAATAAAAAATTAAAAGTTTACTTCTCCAATCGCCCTCGCTTGACTTGAATCGTGCTAGCGTAGCAGTCAATGGCACTGTGAATATTCTTCGAAATTATAGAGAAAATGCTGACACTGCTGGAATGTGATATTGTCCTTCCTCGGAGAGCGAATAGACAACACTTTCGGGCTAATTATAATAACGCTGAAGATTATTATCGAAAGGCAATATTTATACCGCTATTGTATAATATTTTGCTCTATCTCCGAGAAAGATTGCCGGAAGAGTCATTAAACATTTTTGATTTGAACTTATTACTTCCATCTAAAAGTGGGGAATATAATACGCCTGACGAAAAAAATAATGCTATCGAATAGCTTGGAAAACGATACGAACTTTTCTTAGAAAAAGACGGTATCAGGTTGGAAGCAGAGTATAAAGTGTGGTTGGAACGATGAATAAATAAGGAAAGCGAAAAGCCATTCCCAAAATCAGCAGCAGAAGTTCTTGGTAAATGCGATGAATATGCTTGTCCATTAAATAACAAACTTCCCCGCATTCTGGTCACACTTCCAGCTAGTAACGCTACTTCCGAAAGAAGTTTTTCAACCCTTCGCCGGTTAAAAACATGGTTGCGTAGTACCATGAATGAAGAATGACTGATAGGTATAGCACTTTTACACCGTACACTTAGATATTGAAATTGACACTGAAAGGATATTAGAAAGATTCGCAGAAGGAAAGCGCAAAATTGAATTTGCAATTTAAATTATTACAATAAAAATTCTGAATAAGTTGTTAAGTTACTTAATTACTTCTTAAAATCTTAAAAATTAATTTCAACGGAATCGTAGTAATGAGATTTTTCAACTTGTATAACTGGACCAAAACTATTCCGATTTAGACTTGTGAGGTATCATTGGAAAAGTATTTTCCCACCCTTTCTATTTCTTTCCAAATAAATGGATTCAAAGTATGAAAGAGAAAGGTAGGATGAACGAGCGTCATTCCAAATTGAATTAAGTAAGATGTGTTTGTATTAAAAAAAAAAAAAATGGCACGTGAATGAGTTTCGTTTGCACTGAAGTAAAAATAGGGCGAAAATACCTTTCTACTGATACCTAACAAGTCTAAATCGGAATAGCTTTGGCCAGTTATTGAAGTTTTTCTTAAACCAATCTTTCAAAAAAGTTAAAAAAACATATTTTGCATATTTTTATGCAGATTTTTTATGCTTAAAATGTTTTGTCATCTGAGGGGATTTTTTTAAAAAAGGTTTTTAAGAAACTATTTTTAGTCATAAAAAAACTTTATTAGTGGAGGTGTTTTCAAATCAGTCCAGTACACGTAAATCCTTATATTTTACCGAAATGTTTGGGTGGACGTCTTTAAATATAATAAATTTTGCAATCCCGGAACCGTAGGGTTTAAAAAAAAAATTTAACAAACTTTCGTACAAATTCAATGGGCTACAAAGCTGCATGCTCAGAATCTAATTAAAAACTCGCAATTTTTTCGAAAATTCGTACATTTGTACAGATTTGTGCATTTTGATATTGGGCTAATGGATAATTGTCCCAATATTTTTTTATTTTGTAGTCAAAAGCTTGATACAACACAGTAATCTTGTGTTAAAAAATTTCAACAAATTATTTTTCCTTACTGGGATAAAGAAAAATATTTGGGTATTCACACAATTGGGATACGATTTCCCACCAAATTTCGGAAAATTCCCAATCGTGTGACACTGCCTTTAAACTTGTATTTATAAATAACAAAAAAACTAGAGAGGGCCAGGGTTCCTATTCCACTGCAGGTAACATGCAAATTAAATTTTTTTTTTTGGTTTTTATCTTGATTATTTACTTCACGGATGCTTTTTAAAAATGAACCATTATACAGTACATTCGTTAGCGTTTATAGTAAGATCAATTACGTTTCTGATTGATTTTAATATTTTTTTCCTCAGTGTATGGGAAAATTAAAGGCTCGGCGCGGAACCTGTCACAATTGTCCTAGAGAGGGGAGATTCAGGATTTTCTTTTTGACGGGGTCTAGTATACATACATACATATATACATATATATATATATACATACGTACGTGCTGAAACCGTTTCGGTATTTAAAATTTGCATTAAGTTGATACAAATTTAAGGTTATTTTACTTAAAGGGCACGCAAATGTATTTTACAAATGAAACAAAGAAAAAAAAGAATGTACCCAACCGTCAATATCCACTCAGCAAGGTATCGCCCAAAATGACTTAATTAAATTATATCCATGTATTCGGTACTTCAACAAGTCACAAAAATAACAACTGAAGCAAACAAAAAACAAAAGCAAATAAAATATTGTAGGAAATTCAGAAGATATCATATATCTATTTAGCTTATTGTTTTACCAATACACTGCATGTTTCTAGGCGACCAGCACCTGCCTGCCATTCAATCTAGCCCATACTCGTTTGTGTGTGTGCGTAGTTTGTTGTCCATCAACCCCAAACCATTTTCTAATGTTTACAGTTCCCGTGATTAAATTTTTTTCCACATCAATTCGATACTTTCTTTTGCCAACAAGTAGGGCACCAAAGAGCTGCTATAACTTTTTTCCTCTGTTCTTTATTTGTATTTACCTTCGCAGTATCAAATGTCTGTTTCACTGTAAAAATTGCAAAGGTGCGCTTTGAGGGAAATTGTGAAAATTTCATTGTTGAGGCCGTTGTAGCGAAAGGAAGTGATTCTTTATTTACCATTGATGGCTTATGCAAATTCGCTTTAGTAAGTGGAGTCATGGCTTAGAAATGCTAAGCATATTTGTAATTTGAGAATGCGGATTCATGTATGAGAAATACATATGTATGAATGTATGTATGTATGTTCGTCGATACATGTCCATTCAAATGGTGATAGAAATTTTGGATTAATAAATGCTAGATGGAATTTTTACATCAAAGACGCAATTATGTGCATAGCACAAAATAGTCAGTTTTGTTGGAAAGTACTTACTAAGTATTGGGCTACAAGGTAATCATATAAATGAATTAACAAATTAAAATACTCGTCTCGTGAATCGGTTTTCCGGGAATAAGTATGTGGCGCCTAACACTGTGGCGCAAAGAGATCAAATCTGGTCGCGGGGCAATGGGCCTGTAGACATACCCTTACATCACCAAAACCACATCACTGCTCGATAATTAATTTAACGAAATCTTTATTTCACGCGTTGTAAACTATACCCTTATTTACCCATTTGCTTTTATTTTATTTACTAATTCGTTCTTTTTAATTTTGTTTCCCCCACAGGCTCCAAGCGCGCCCGCCTTTCCAACGAAACTGATCAAGATACCGGTTCCGAATCCTCGCCCAGCAGCCCCCGCATGAAGGGTCGCAACTACAATGACTCTGGCAATCATTCACCTACACGCACTGGTCCACCCAGCTCACCCGAGTCCGATTTGGATGTCGACTCTGCGCCTGATGAAGCAACTCCGGAAAATCTTAGCTTGAAAAAAGAGGACTCCAATTCGCCGCCAAACACGCCCGCTGACAACTTACATTTGCTACGCACCTTCAACAATGGCGCCGCGCAAGGTTTTATCCCATATCATCACTCGCAGTTCCTTGCCGCTGCCATGCCTGCTGCAGCTGCCGCCGCGGCCGTGGGAGTACATCCACACAATCAGCATTCACCACATGCGCAACACCACCACCACCATCAACATCATGCACAGCATCAGCAGCAGCAACAGCAACAACAACAGCAGCATGCACTGCCGCTAGCTATGGCCCAGCAGCAAATGCAGGCGGGACAGCCGCAACAACGCTCACCCGTCGACGTGCTGTTGCGCGTTTTTCCCAATAGACGTCGCAGCGATGTTGAGCAGCTGCTAGCGCGTTATCGTGGCGACGTACTGCAGGCTATGGAAGCAATGCTCTCCGGCGAAGATATGACGCAGGCACTAGCCTCGGCGGCAGTTGCTGCAGCTGCCGCGTCGGCCGCAGCATCGCCACCCAATGTGCCGCCTTCACCGCCATTTCCGCTCAAGTCAGCATTCTCACCGCTGGTACCACCCGCCGCAGTGTTTGGTTCGCCGACGCACCGTTACCCGCCGTTCATGCAGGCGCACGCGAAACGTTTCTTAGCCGGCCCCTACGCAGGTGCTGCTTACCTGCCAGGTGTGCTGCCGCCGGATGTGGTCGATCAAGCAGAGTCAAATGGTGGCACTTCGATGGATCGCAATAGCAATGCCGGCGATTCGCAAGATTGAAAAAGTTGCTTGGCAGAGAGTCATTTGAGCATGTTCAGGCCGTATGTGTAGCGCACATAAAAATCCACAAAATTTAAAAGTGCATATTAATTAATTGTACATACATTTTTCTGTAAATACCAAAATACAATGTTGAGAGAGGAAATAAAAAAATAAAAATTAATATCAAACTAGGGAACAACCAACAAATAAATATGCATTTTAGCCAGTGTTAACAAATAATTAATGTATTTTATTCAAATATGTCTTGAAACGAATAATGTTTAGAGTTTAGTTCTGTTTAAAATTTTAATTGATTTTCAGTTGTAGAAAAACTTATATCTAGCTCTAGTTAACCAATAACTAAATACTTACAGTACTTAAAAAATAGAATTACGTATGAGTTCTAGACAAAAGGAAATCAATAATCAACACAAAAACTATATAATAAAATTTTTGAATAAATTTAAATGAAGTGAATATGTATTAAAAATATAAAATTGTAGTTTCTAATTTTAAGAACAATTATGTATTATCTATTGTAAAACTAAAAATACTGTGTTAAAGCGTATAAAACAATAAAAATTCCAATATGCAAACTAAGAGTTTACCTCTATGGTTTATTCTTTAAAGCTTCTCATAAAAATCCACTTTGTTTACCTCCAGAGGCATTTGCTTTGCAGAGCAAACGTTGCGCTTTTTGGGGCGGATGATGTCGATGGCTTGGGCTGGCTTGGACATACGCCAAATAACAGACAATTTGTTTGTAAAAATGCTTTCGTGCTAGAAATTCACTCGGAGGTTTTCGAATGTTTCAAACTAGCTAGCGAGGAGCGACCGGGCTCCGTGTTTTTTATATTGTTCAGATCAGGAAACATAATTATTGGATTCTACCATGTAGCGGCTGGAAAGACAATTCAATTCGCAAGAATGTAGAAACAAGGTTAGAAAATAAAAATAGAGTGAACTGCCAATTTGAAGGATCTTCTGCTTTCCAATTTCAATTCATTTGCTAAAGAGTTTCACAATTTTACAGCTCTAACAAAAAACATCCTTGACGTGGTTGAATATTTGGACTGTGGTACAATGAGGTTACATGTGCGACTAGACTGTGCAAACGTTAGTTTCGAGTAAAGCCATCTATTCCAGCTATTTCCAATTGGCCCATAATTTTTTAGCTCGGTGTTCTTTTTTGAATGAATTTAAACAGTAAGTGAAAAAATATTTTCCTATAAGACATTTTAATAATAATAACACAGGTTTACAAAAAAAAAAACTGTATGCATATTAAACCAAACCTATATATCCCTATGTTACTCGACATGCTGAATACGAATCCGAGGTCCGTTAGCCTCCATCACGTCAGGTTCGTGGTCATTTGAAGGTCAAGTAGGGAAAAATTCATTGAATAAACCTGAAAATTCAACAAAACTCATCGGAGTTTGAACTTGGGATGACCTTGGCATAACAAAAACATTTTTTTTTTAATTTTTATTGAATAAATTGTATGTCCTATTTGACCTTCAAATGACCTCGAAGATGATATTATGGAGGTTAACGGACCCCGGATTCGGGTTCAGCGAATGTTAGACCTTATGTATATGAATTTTCAGGTTTATTCAATGAATTTTTCCGTACTTGACCTTCAACTGACCACGAACCTGACGTGGTGGAGACTAACGGACTTCGGACTCGCATTCAGCGTGTCGAATAACATAGGGATATATAGCTTTGGTTTAATATGCATAAGTTTTTTATTTTTTGTAAGCCTGTGTAATAGATTGGCGCTTACACGTATGTTAGTGTCTGGCCGAGCTTCGACCGCTATGGGGCAGCTGCCCACTTCTTCTTCTTCTTTCCAACACAGAGGAGGCCTTCCTCTTCCTCTGATAACAACATCGCAGCCCGCGTGGAATACATTCAGAGCAGGAGCGTGTCTGTCAATTTGAGCCGCTGAATTTTAATTCCCTGCACTATGTCTATATCTTCGTTAAGCTCATACAGCTCATCGTTAAATCGCCTGCGGTATTCGCTATCGCCAACGCGTAAAAGCGCAGTAGTCAACGACGTAGCGTAAACGTATGTTGACGTACGTAGCAGCATATAAAATTTACTGTTGAAAGAGAGAGAGAGAAACAACGGCAACGTCACCGCCATGCGGTGGTGAGTTTTCGTTAACACGCGAATCCCATAAGGTAGATCGTGTCTGCGTCAACCTACGTCTACGTTACGTCGTTGACTATTTGCGCTTTAAAGCTCCGACATTCTTTCGCAGAATCTCTCTCCAAGAGCCGTTTCATCAGATGTTTTCATTGTCCATGCCTCCGCGCTATACAACAGCACAGGCATGATGAGTGACTTATAGAGTGTGATCTTTGTACGACAAGAGAAGACTTTACTTCTCAATTGCCTACTCAGCCCAAAGTAGCACTTGTTGGCAAGAGTGGTTTTTTCTTTGGATTTCAAGGCTGACATTATTATTGGTGTTAATGCTGGTTCCCAAGTAAACGAAATTCTCTACTTTCTCGAAATTGTAACTGTCAACAGTGACGTGGGTGCCAATGCGCGAATGCGCTGACTGTTTGTTTGATGAGAGGGGATACTTCGTTGTGTCCTCGTTCACGATCAGGCCCATTCGCTTTGCTTCTCTATCTAATCCCGAGAAGGCAGAACAGACGTAGCCCTTGTTTTTACCGATAATATCGATGTCGTTGGCATATGACAGCAATTGTATGCTCTTGCGCCTGATCGGTTCTGTTCTGCTGCTCTTCTTATATTCTCCAATATTGGATTAAAGAAATCTTGCATGGTATCAAACAGCACGGAGAGGTCCTTCCCAATTCTGTCAGAGCAGATGGTATTGCTCAACGTCATTTTACACAGCCGTATTAGTTCCGCGGGACACCAAATTCAGACATCGCGGCATAAAGACAACTTCTTTTCGTACTGTCGCCAGCGGCTTAGAAATGGACAAATAGATGGTGTGAGTCGATCCTATTGTCGCGGGCCTTTTCAAAGATTTGGCGTATTGTGAATACCTGGTCTATGGTGGATTCGCCAGGTCTAAAGCCACACTGATAAGGTCCAAACAGCTCGTTGAAGATGCGATTCAGTCTTTCACACAATACACTCGATAAGAACTTGTAACCTATGCTTAGAGAGCTGATTCCGTGGTAGTTGGCGCGAATGGCGGGGTTACCTCTCTTGTGGATTGGGCAGAGCACACTAAAATTCCAGTCATCGGGCATGCGTTTATCTGACCTTCCTTTGGCATTAGGGCTGATACATGCACCTTATCAACTCCTCACCACCGAACTTGAATAGTTCAGCTGGCAGGATGCCAGCTCCAGTAGATTTGTTGTTTTTCAGGGGCGTTATTGCTATTCGTACGTCGTCAAAGTCAGACGGTGGGACATCGATCCCATCGTCATCGACTGGGGCGCGGGTTCATCTTCTCCACTTCTCTCAGTGGTTCTGGCATTCAACACGGTGGAAAAGTGTTTCCTCCATAATTTAAATACGTTCTGGACATCAGTCTCTAGGCCACCATAGTTATTCTTACAGGAGTTCGCCCTGGTCGTAAAACCTTCCGTAAGTCGCCTAACTCTATGATAAAATTTTCGGGCGTTTATCTTATCGGCCAGCATTTCTATCTCTTCGCGCTCACGTATTTCGGTGTCTCTCTTCTTAATTCGGAAAATACGTCTCGCTTTCCTTTTCTGTTCCCACATGGCTTGCGTTGCGCTCGATCGTAGCGTGGCCCTTAAGGCGGCATCTTTTTTCTCTGAAGCTTCTTGACACTCATCGTACCAGTTGTTCTTTCTATCTCTAGACTGAAGAAATTTTACATTTTATTCTTTTTATTTATTGGCACAGTAACCGCCTAAGCGATTTTGGCCGAGTCCAAACGAGTACACGAGTCGTTTCTCTTCTGTGCTAACTGACGCCAATTTGAAATGTCAAGTCCTTCTCCATTTGGACTTTCCAACGCAGAAGGGGCCTCCCTCTTCCTTTGCTGCCACCTGCGGGTTCCGAGTTGAATACTTTCAGAGATGGAGCGTCGGAGTCCAAGCCAGCGTAGCCCCAGTATTTTCAACCACTGCACTCTGCCTTTATCGTTGGAAAGCTCATACAGCTCATCGTTCCATCGTCGTCTGTATTCGCCATCGAAAACGCAAAAAGGCCCGCAGAGTGTTTCAACATGTAAATATTTTGAATACGCGATTGGATATAGTGTCGAGCTTTTACGGACTAAACGGGTTGCAGGCGGAAGTTGAGATATGGCGCTCATTGTGGCAAGGAAAAGACAACACAGATGGTAATTTGATAAGACTTGTATAAGGAATCGGTTGTTTTTTATCCTCAGAATAATGAAGGCTCTCAAATACGTTTATATTTGCTATACTCAACTGCGTCCATTGGGAGGTCATTTAGCGCACTTCGGATTGTCAAAACATGGCTACGATCAACAATGCAAGAAGACCGCTTGCATGGCTTGTGCATGCTCAGCGTTCAACGCAAACTGGTTGAGCAAATAGGAGATGAACTTACAGAAAACGTTTTAAAGAGATTTTTTGAGGTTACCAGAAAACGTATACTTGCTTAAACCTAAACATTTCTATTTACATAAATATATACACAAAAAAAAAACAAATAAAATTTTAAAAAATTTTCCGTCTATATAAACTAAAAGAACGCTTGATATGGCCTTACTCAGAGCATCTTCTCATATCTCCGTCCTCCTGTAAGGCACAGAAACATGACGAATGACGAACGAGATATGAGAACGCTTTAGGGGCTTTCCAAAAAACTGTCTACTTCAGGTCCATGACCTTGTTCGTGTGACGACGGATACCGTAGTATATATAAGTATAAGGACAATCGTATAAAACAAACGCATAAAAAGTCAGCAAAAGTGATGGCTGGTGCCGCTCCGGTGAAAAGATCCATTGACTCGGCAACTATGGGCTGGGTATTGGACCAAACAATTTTTTTTAAGAGACTGAGTCATAAGAAAAAAAAGTAATTTCTCCGTTTTTCGAAGTTAGCCTCCGAAATCGAGATATGGGCCTTCAAAGGCCCATATTGGACCTTTGGTAAAAAAATATTTTAATTATTACATGTATAAGCAAAAAAAGTAAAAATACACACGTGGTCCGCCTTTTGCTCTTATTTATATGGTATATAAATTTTTTTGTGAAAACTTATATTACAGGTGTTATAACGGGTCAAAAGTCAGATCTTCGAAAAATTAAAACTTAATATTTAAAAAAATTAAAAAAAAAAATCATATCGTTGTAAAGGCGATATTTTAAGGGCAATTAAACCCCCTTTCTTCTGATATGCATATTTGTATACTTCGTATATAAAAATTTTGGGAAAAATACATTTAACTGAAAAAATAACTGTTTTGCATAAACAAATATCTTAAACAAAAACATTACTAACCGATTTTTCAAAAATTGGTACCGCTGTAAAGGCGATTAAACCCATTTCTTCTTATATGCATATTTGTAAAGAAAAATTTAAACAAAAAAATTATTCACCGATTTTTAAAAAATTAGCATCATTGTTACGCCGATCAATCCCCTTTCGTTTAATATGCATATTTGTATACTTCGTATATAAGAGTTTGAGAAAAGACACTTAAAAGGAAAAAAATATTAATTTTTTCTTATAAAAAAAAACTTTACACAAAATGTACTAATTAGTAATACAATTGAATACCGTATTTAAATAAAACAAATATTTATTAGTGTTTTAAGCATTAATTCGTTCTTGTACATCCACAGCCCTGTTAAATATATAGCAAAAGTATATGGCATAAGGCTAAGGCATATAAAAATATAAAAACACCATGGTTTTTAATTTCTTATATAACAGGTTATATATAAAAATTAAAGGTAATTTTCTCTTTTCTTTAAATAAAGTACTCAATTGTATTACTAATTAGTAATGTTTTTTTTAGGAATTTTTCCTTTTAAGTGTTTTTCTCAAATTTTTATATACGAAGTATACAAATATGCATATCAGAAGAAAAGGCGTTTTAATCGCCTTTACAACGGTACCAATTGTTTAAAAAGCGGTTGGTAATTTTCTTGTTTAAAATATTTTTTTTTATAAAAAAAAGTTATTTTTTCTTTAAATGTGGTTTTTCTCAAATTCTTATATACGAAGTATACAAATATGCATTTAAGAAGAAACAGGTTTAATCGCCTTTACACCGATACCAATTTTTTTAAAATCAGTTAGTATTTTTTTGTCTAAAATATTTTTTTTATTCAAAAAGTTATTTTTTCCTTTAAATGTTTTTTTTTTAATTCTTATACACGAAGTATACAAATATGCATATTGAAAGAAAGGGGGTTTAATCGCCTTCATGATAAAAACATAGCAAGGTAGAACCGTTCTCTCAATTTGTCGGCCATGACTTTTATTTAAGTTTGCCAACATTTTAAAATCATATAAAAGTGAAAGTAAAAAATTGAAATTGTTCGAAATTGTTGTTGCTTAAGATTGAAAATGAAATTGTGTGTGTGAGTTTGTGAGTAAATTTAAAAATTAAATTGTTTGGAAACGTCAAGAATTTTAAAAGTGACTCTCAGCGGATCTACCTTACTATGTTTTCATCATGATCGCCTTTATAACGATACAAACCTTTTAAAAATCGGTTAGTAATTTTTTTGTTTAAATTTTTTTTTTATAGAAAAAGGTATTTTTTTCTTTTAAATGTGTTTTTTCTCAAATGCAATAATTAAATATAATTTTTTACCAAAGGTTCGGAGGCCAACTTCGAAAAACGGAGAAATCACTGTTTTACATATGAATATAGCTCTTTAAAAATTTGGTTTGGTCCAATACCCAGAAAAAAAGTTGATTTTGCCGTACAGAGTAATTAAAGGAACTTCCCAACGGATAGAAGGAACCGGCGAAGCCTTTTGATCTCATCCTTATCCGGCGCACGGAATGAATAGACTGAGAAATATTGTTTAAAGATAAAATAATTGTCTAAATTTAAGACCTATGAAGTATATTCCAACTTACAGCATATGTACCTATTTCACATGCCTTTTTTTTAACAAATACAAAATTATAAATTGATTCCCATGCAAAACAATTGGCCCCCTTTATTTACATTCTTCACTAAACTACCAGCACGTGTGTCATATCAATGCCGCCCCACTTGTTATTTCCACAAAACAATCAAAAACTTTTTGGCTTTTACCAATAAGCGGTCAATAAGTTGAAATTCACACCAATAATTATGTATCTTGATGAACATCACACCCGCTCACAAAGGACGTATATCACAATTTACAATAGCATGAACACACATGACCGGGATTATGAGGGATATGCAATTTGTCAACCAACTTTTTGGATATACTTTGGTGGAGGGGCCAAAAGAAAAAAAGAAAATAGTTTCAACAATATCAATACAACGGCACAGTTAACAACAGCCCACACTATTGAGAGTATGCTGCTGAATGTGAAAATTAATGACCACTGATGGTGCGAGTGCTGCGAAAATTATCAAACAATCAACAAGCCTTTACAGATATCCACACACACATGTACATATGTACAGTATTTTCATATTACCATTTTATATTAATGTGTTTGAAGGATCAAGTGTGAAATCCCTTTTCACTTTCGTAGCTTCACACACGAGCCAAAGTAATCCCAAGCCATATTTGCCGACACTGTAGTTTAACTATTGTTATAATAAATTTATTATTGAGGCGTATATTGTATATTGTATTTGTGTGAGTTTGTATGCTTATATGCAATGACCAGCATATGAAGAAAATTTACAATAGCAACACAATATAGTATCGATTACACGAATCAGCAGAAATTAAATAACTAAATCAAGCACATGCATTTGCACACACAGTACTAGGGTGTTCGAATTTAATTCGACTTCCGAAAAACCGTTTTATAAGTGAGGTTCTCAAAGGGTGACACCGGCAACGCTAAGCAATCGCAGAATCCACGTAGAAGACCTCTTCCGTGGAATATTTCAAGTGCCATCACAATTTGCTGAAAAGTTAGACGTTGAAGTAGGAAAACCGAGAACATGCGGTCGCCAAAGTCATCGAAACAATCATCCATCTAAAAGCTGTGAAGAAGATTTAAAGGGGCGATATTCCAAAGACGTCCTGACAGGATTTAATCTCAGTCTGATGTTACCTAAACTTATGATCCACTTACAGGCCTATTATGCGCTGGTGACAAAATTTTGTAAATAAAATCCCTGCCAATTTGTATACCCTTTTCACACTTTATGCACTCTTGTAACCGATCATGTACTCGATTCCTGTACTCTTGGCAAATGTATCGGACAGATGTACTCGATACTTACTCGTATCGAACTCATTATAACGTTCCGTAGAACTAATATAAAAATCTCGGAAATGATAATATAAATTCAAAGAGCTTGTGCATGTTTATATCTATTTGTATATATTTGGTAAAAAAGTTTGATAAGTTTAATAAGAATGCTGCGTTTTCTGTAGCCGCGGCAATGCTTTGTCATCGGAAGAAAAACATAAACAATTCTAGTACTTTCCAACCGAAACTAAACAAAAGAGAGTAGCCACAAAGTTTGATCGAGACTTTCGGCTAAAATCTATCGAAAGAGTGGGGCCGTAACTCTAGCTAAAACTGAAAATAGTACTAGTATGGAAAAACTGCATTGACATTTTCTTAATTTCTGTAACCAACATCACATATTAATGCGTTTTCGAAGTCTGATTCTCAAACTTCTCAGCATTACCGCCATGTAATTTTATTTGCTTCTTACAACTTAAGGTTGGATACAACTTATAGTTGATCTCCACCAAGCCTTAACTGCAGTTTATGCCGTTTGAAAAACGCAGATTACAACTCCAAGGGGGTAATTCCACCTATTAAGTAGAAGCAAACGAAAGGTAAAAAGCAAAACTTAAGAAAAAAACTTTCCGATTACCCCATGTATCGCAACAACACTACTTAGAAGTAAAGGTTAGGTTGGGTTAGGAGAGGGTTTGTGGAATATTCTATACTTTTGCTCGGAGAAAGAACTAACCATTGTCAGTGTCCTCTTTTAGTGAGTGTCAGGAGGAGATATGTACATTAGAGGAGTGGTAAAAAAAATTTTTTTTTGGAAAGTCATAAACGCTACCTCATATTATTGTTGTTAGTGATAAAAAAGAGAAACGTGTTTTTTATTTTGGAAAAAAAAGTTTTCTTAGAGGTCGCGCTGATCGTTTTTTTCATAAAAACGCGGATGTTCTCAATATTTTTATTTTCTTGACACGTTGAAATGCAGCTAAATATGTGTTTTTTACATATAATTACTGTGGTATTATTGGGGAACATTCCTTTAATTACATACCTGTCTTGGACAGTTAGAATGGGCCTAGCGCAAGAAAAGATGCTCTCGAAAAGAGACTAGTAAAATTAAAACGTTGATACTGAACGATTTCCGCGGTGTCATGGGTTGGGACTTATTACCAGGGGGTTTCTGGGCTTGCTAGTTTGGAATCTGAAGTCAGTTTTTCAAAATTCCAAATGGCGGATACAAAATGGCGATCCATTTGTTTTTTCAATTGTTGGATTTGTTCAAAAACCGGCACTCGAGAGTTTTTGGGGTCGCCAGTTACGTATCTGAAGTCAATATTTTTAAATTCAAAATGGCGGATCTAATATGTCGGTCAAATTAAAAAAAAAAAATACTAAAATTAAAACGTTGATACTGTACAATTTAAACATTGTCAAGGGTTGAAACTCGTATCCAGTGGGTTTCTGGGGTTGCTGATTACGAATCTGATGTCAGATTTACACAATTCAAAACGGCGGTTAAGAGTTTCATACAAATCCAATCATGCAAATCTGACATCAGATTCATAATCAATAAGCCATAATAATAATAATGGACCCGCCATTTTAAATTCAAAAAAATTTAATTCAGATTCGCAATCGGCGACCCAAAAAACTCTCGAGAGCGGGTTTTGGAATAAATCAAACTATTTAAAAAAATGGATCACCATTTTGAATCCGCCATTTTGAATTTTGAAAAACTGACTTCAGATTCCTAATTAGCAACCCCTGAAACCCCCTGGTAACAAGTTCCAACCCAAGACAACGCGTAAATCGTTCAGTATCAACGTTTTAATTTTACTAGTCTCTTTTCGAGAGCATATTTTCGGGCACTGTCCCAGATAGGTGTGTAATTAAGGGAATCTTCCGCAATAATATCAGAGTAATTATATGTAAAAAACACATATTTAGCTGCATTTCAACATGTCAAGAAAATAAAAATATTGAGAAAATCAGTGTTTTTATAAAAAGCAGACCAGCGCGACCTCTAAAAAAATGTTTTTTTTTTTCAAAATAAAAAAATACGGATCTCTTTTTTATCACAAATAACAATATTCTGATGTAGCGTTTATGAATTTCCAAAAAGACTGTTTTTATGAACCTCTCTAATGTACATATAGTAGAAAGGGTTGCTTTAGCTAATGGGTCTGGTGGGGAACGAGGATAAAACGAATTATCTCTTGTCATCAGACATATAGTCAGAGATTGAATAAATTTATAGAGTTACATGAATCAACTTTTTGGAACAGATGTGCTACTAAAATTATAGTTTTGTAGCAGGACTCTGTCGGGCATTAATCGTGTAAAAAGATATCGGTTGTCCGTGTGTTAAATGATGCAGCGTTAGCTCCATGCCAAGGGCGATCTATCGTATTGATTATTCTTTTTCGATATTCACGGAAGGATCAATCTTCCGCCACATCTATCTACGCTACTGAGTTAGAAGCTTCATGATCCTGTCCGTAAAGTTAGCATCCCTAAACCCATTCGTTTTCGCATACTCTTTAAAAATGTATGTACGCTGTGAAACGAATATTTAAGAGAATGGCAGAAGAGAAATGTTGACCGATAACCCTAAGATATATGTATGTACATACATGTATTTGCATTATCATTGCTCGTGGCATATAACCCAACCCATTACGGTATGTGTGCCTTTAGTAAGGATGAAATTACATTAACAAAACCACGAGAAACAAATGGATACCATGGCAATGGCAACAACAATAACTTTGGATTATTGCATACAGAACTGACCAGTAATTCAATTCGCACAAACACATACACCTAAAGCTACATACATAAAAGATTCCAACTGTGCAATGACCACCGCCCAATACGATTGTGCCTGTCTTCAACTCGATCTACAGCAACGTTTAAAATGTAGGGATACCCACCTACAACCCACATACACACACATGAGGATTATATGTACATAAATATGTATATACATTAGGATGGCCCAAAAAGAAGTTACCAATTTTAAGCTCCCACCCCTAGAATGGTTTTAAATTTAAAAAAAGAATACCCGTATTTTTAATAAACCATTGGTTATTGTTTCAAGAAGTCTTCTAAAGAAATACTGAATTTCGCTATCGAAAATTGTTTATTTTCAAGAATTCTATACCATTTCTACGAAAAAGTATTTTTTCTCAATATAAAATAAATGGAAAATTTCATTGACTCTGAGGCAGATCTTAATATATATATTTTTTTATAAACATACGAGTAGTCTTTTTTCATGTAGAAAAATCCTTGGGGGTCAGGGCTTAAAATTGTAAACTCCCTCCCCCTCCCCCCACATTCATTTTTGGACCACCCTAATATACAAGCTACTATAGTGTGTTCATAAGTTTGCCGTATGCCTGTATACAAGTATGTAGACAGTACGCCAAACACCCGGCCCGGCCATGTTCGACCAACTAAGCGGCCTGTGGTCTGTTGTCTCCATTGTTCACCAAAAACAATGAAAACTATTATCTGTGGAAATTTCTGTCGTTCCTGTTGTACCCCACGGCATGTTGCAGTTGTTGTTGCTGTCGCTGACATTGCTGCTCTTCTTGTTCTTGATGTTGTTATACGTTTGCGAGTGTAGTTATTTGAATTGGCACTCACCTCGCTGCTGCTGTTTAGAGGTGTCAAACTATCGATGGTACTATCGATAGTATCGATAGTTTTTTTGTTTTGCTCCTATCGATGAGTAGTGATAGTTTTTCTCAAAAAAGGTTAAACTATCGATAGTACTAGTTGACTATCGATAGTTTAAAACCTCTAGCACAGCCGATTTTACTTTTAATGTCTCCAAGTTTGTAAATTTTTTATTATAAGTGATACTTTCATTGTGATTCCTCCTTTAATTGCCATTTTCTCAAGCAAACTTTAATTGAAAAGCTCCCTTTCTATTTAAACGTTGCTTCAAACCATAAGGCTATGTCTCGGCTACTACCCCTGCACCTGGACCCGATGGTCACTAAAAGTCATTTATTGAACAATATAAAAATACTGGAATAAATACTGTGCTATTGAAAAAAATAAATAAGTTTTGCCAAAATCAGTTTTTGGGGTTAAATAAATAACTGTAAGTGACCTTAGGGTTAAGGTTCAGGGATGGTATTTTATGGTATGTAGTCGAAAGTTCAAACCTTAATTCAGCCCAAGTGGAAGGCTCTATCCCCTTTTGTTTAATTGCGGTGGGTACTCAAACTTCGCACAAAATCAGGTTTTGCTGTTCAATAAATGACTATAAGTGAGCATCAGGTCAAGGTGTAGGGATGGTATTTTCATTTGATTATTTGCTAGAGCTTCTAAAATATTGCCAAAAAAAGCCGATTTTTTGACATTTTAACCTCGTTTTTCACAAAATCTGGAGCCGATGGAAACCTTATACTCATGAGCTCGTAATCAGCACTGACAAGTCAATCAAAAACAGCTGTAACATTTGCCGCAACAAATTTTTTCCCATTTTTGTTGCCATGTGTTATAGATCATAAGAAGAAGCTTTCTTTACTAGGCTCATAATTTTATTTTTAATTGTAAGCTTCAGTAATAGATATGTAAATAAATAAAACAAAATCGATAAATAAATGCTTTATTTAGACAGACCTATACATGTTAAAGCAATATTTAAACATAAAGTGAATTTTAAAGTTAAAAGTTTCTTAAGAAACGGCCCTACGTGTGTTTATATTTTTTGAATATTTTGTTTTTTTTTTTGTTTTTCGAAGCCGTCCCTGTGAAGAGTTTTTAACATTACATTGACTATCGATAGTACTATCGATGGTAGCGTTTGACACTATCGATAGTATTGCTGGAAACTATCAACGAGTAATGATAGTTTTTTTCTGAAACATGGAAACTATCGATGGTGGCACTATCGATAGTTTTACAACTCTACTGCTGTTTGCTGCCTGTAGTTGCTTCTAACTATCTATGTACATACATTAGACAGCATCACTCCCCATAAAAATAAAAAAAAAATCGGTACTATTTTTCCATTGGAATTATAAAATCTATTATATTTTAAGACGTCCACCAAAATATTTCGGAAAAATATTAAGACCGATTTGAAAATACCTCCAAAAATGGAGTTTTTTATGAACAAAAATAGTTTCTTAAAGATTTTTTTTGAGAAAATCCCCTCAAATGACAAAATGGTTTAAGCTTAAAATATTTACTTAAAAATATTAAAAAAAAAATAAAATAAAAGTTTTGAACGGAATTGTAATGCGATTCTTGATACTGTTTTTTAATTTTTTTCAAAGATTGGTATAAGAAAAACTTAAATAACTGAACCTAAACTTGGCCAGAAATAAAAACCGTGTGAAAATACCTTTCTACTGAGATCCCATAAGTCTAAATAAGAACATTTTTGGCCCAGTTATTCAAGTTTTTCGTAAATCAATCTTTGAAAAAAGTAAAAAAACAGCAACAAAAATCTCATTCTTACGATTCCGTTGAAAAGATTTTTAAATATTTTTATGCAGGTTTTTTAAGCTTAATTTAGTTTGCCATCTGAGGGGACTTTTTTAAAAAAATTCTTTAAGAAACTATTTTTATTCATAAAAACTTCATTTTTGGAGGTATTTCAAATCGGTCCAGCTCGCCTAAATCTTAATATTTTTCCAAAATACTTTGGTGGACGTCTTAAAATATAATACATTTTGTAATCCCGGCGGAAAAACCGCAACTTTTTTTGGTGAAGCAGTCTAATGTACATACATCGATACAGATGTATTCTTATTACCGTCAACATTCTTTTCGGTGCTGTTAAGCTCTTTTCTTCTCTTCTCTAGGTTTGATCTTTCAAAACTAAATCCCCTCCTCTAAGTGGATAACAACACAGCATACAACTGAATTGAATTGCAAAGTCAAAACTGGTTGGCGGCCATTGGCTACAATGGCTTTTATGGGTCGGCGTGTTATAAAATACTTATCATACATATGTACATACGAACATTGAAATTGTTCATGAAACACAACTAAACCAAATGCTTTCGCTGCGGAAAAAACAATGAACATAAATTTGAGAAATATTAAATATGTACATGCATACAACTATGACACTTCCCACTAGGAAATTTTGTTAGGTGCTTCGAATGTTATTCATGCCACAATATATCGTTTAGTTAGATGGTCTATTAGTTGCACCGGAATGCATCTGCAAATCGTTACATCCTAATGAACAAATGACAAAATTGTCTACCTTTGGCTGATGAAGATGAACGATTGCCAGAAGGGATCAGATACAGATAACAGATCAATTAAGCACCAAAGGTAATAAGTGACATGTGTAGAACGTTTTGCAGTATCACGACGATATGTATGAGGAATTCTCACAAGTTGTTCTTTTTAGTGTCACTCACTGCTAAAGCATTCTTCCTGCATTTATTTCAATCAATGGAGTTCCAGAAATATATATAATAAAAATTAATCAAGTATTTGAACCACTTTGGCCTTAAAACGTTTAATGAGGCGAAAAAGTACGGAAATTATGAATTTATTCATTGTCACTCGAAAAAAACACAACATATTTGTGAAGTTTCAGGAGTGCACCGCGAATTCAAAAAGAATTTACAGCATGCAGAACACTTGTCGCAGCTATTTTGTAATTTTTGAAATTTTATGATTTTTTTTTAATTATAGTAATTTAAGTTACCTCAAAATGTTAAATTTGAACGATGAAAATGTTCTCCTTGCCAGAACGAGCGAATCTAGTGTCTCACCAAATGAAAAAAATATATATATTGAGTAAAAGATGACTTTGAGAAACTAAAATTCCATTTTTACAATTTTTATTGGTGCACTCGAAATTCAATATACAATTTATATATACATGAAGAAAGAAGTATGTATGTGCATAAGGAATACTGTGTAAATCTTAAACGCCAATATTTAATCACTTTTAAATAATATGGCTTTTAAGTTGACTGCGTATGGTGTTACGGGGCGTATACGTTACATACGCAACTGCGGGTATATGAGCAGCGTTGCCGAATTGACGATTTCGTCGCCATTTTGATGTTTTTTAGCTCAATGACGTTCTGACGATGGTATTTCTTAAAACTTCAGACCTTTTACTCAATTTGTTAAAATAAATTTAAGTGAAAGGTATGCAATTTTAAAAAAACACAATTGCTTAGTTTTTATGCATACGGCTTATTATATGTAATTTCGTTTGTATTTTTTATTTGTTATAAAAGTAAAATAAACAAAAGTTTTATATTGATTTGGCCAAAATGACGATTTTTTAGGATAAATTGACAGATTTTCAGCGAAAGCTTTCGGCAACGCTGTATATGAGCATGAGTGGTTATTTTTACTTTGTTTAGTATATTTTTGTTAAGTTTTAATTTAAATATAATTCGCGATGAAATATTGTTTCTTATACAAAACTAAAGATAATGCCTTTTCTAAGATAGGTGAACCACCATTTTCGATCAAAATCACGTTTTTGTCGATAAATGAAACTACTCGTGAGATTTAGTTTGGTATGGGAAAGACGTGATTTTGGCAGCTATAAAATGAGGGGTACGGTTTTTTCTACAATAAGGCAGTCATAACCTGAGCTGGTACATACATACTTTCTGACTACCTAGCGTGTCTATCATAAAGATCAGATGAAAACACATTTGTTCACTCAATTAATTTTTGTGCTTCACAAAAGGCGTGTTTTATTTGACGACAAAATTACCGGTGGTTTTAAAAGTGTTTCTTAACGATCCCATGCTTAACATTGCAATTGAAATCTGCGCCTTGAGTGGCTTTGTAGAAGGACTAATGCGGACAGGATAATATCGACACTTAGGGCTGGTCTCTCCTTAGTTTCGACAATTTGTAGACTTAGTCAAGAATCAGCTGTGTAAAAAGTAGGCTAATTTTTGACTTAAGTCGACAAGTGGCTAAATTAAGTTAAGTTGACTTGGATAAACCAGCCCTTAAGACCCTAAACTCATTCAAAATTACAGCGAATTAAAATACAGCCGCTCCGTTGGTTACATCGCCAAATAAGAAGATTCTAAATTTATATATTAAAAAATAAAAAATAAACAAATAGCGTATATCAAGTACAGAATTATATCACAAATGATTAATAAACCGTGCGACAAAAACAAAAAATTTCAAAACACACGAATGAATCGATATATTCACGTTACTATGGACCAAATGTAGTAAAACTGCATTTTTGATTTTTCACTCTGACTTAAGGACTTTTTCAAAGGACTTTGTGAAATTTTAAAAATATGATTAATTATGATTATCAAAAGATTATTTAAAAAGATCAGTGCAATGTAGAATAACCATATGGGTACCAAATGAAGAGAAAATTCTTTTGAATTTAAAAACAATAAAGTTTTTTGATTTACAAGGACGAGCAGGTATAGAAAATGCGCTTTTAATAAATTTTATCTTTTTAAGTTAATAAAGCTTGCGGGACGAAATTCGATGATGAGCTCGTGCTTATATTAGTCCTCAAACAATAATTTGAAAAAACATATATTGCTGATTTCCAAGAATATTTAAGCACAAAATTTGTAAGGGACATTTTCCATACCCATTCGTCCTTATGGACCAAAAGATTTATTCTGTTAGAATTCTACAGAATTTTTCTTGTATATGATACCCTTATGGTTAACCTACATTGCACGGAATTTTTTAAATATTTTTTTGAAGTAATCAAATTTTTTTAAATTCAGAATCCTTTTAAAAAAATCCTGACGTCAGAGAGAAAAACTAAGAAAGCAGTTGTACTATAATTTTCTCATAGTTTCACGAACACATTCATTTTATTGTTTGTAAAATTTACTGTTACACGGTGATATAATACAAAACTTGGGTTATAAATCAAATAAGGTTAAATTGACTACACAAAGAAAAACGGAACTTGACTTTTTCCAAACAGCGTAATTTTCGTGGTTTTCACTTCAGCAATTTGCAAATTTTATACAGAAAAAGGATTTTATATAGCATTTTCACATTATCTTAGTTTACGGCTCATTCGTAATTCATGAACAAATCAAGTAATTTTGCCACGTAATTTTTTTCAATAAATGCGAAATTCGCGAAAATTCAACAAGTTTCAAAAATTTGATATTAATATTTTAATTTTTAATCAGATTTTCGATGAGAATGGGGGGGCGAGGGAATTTTCCCTAATCCCCCCCCCCCCCCCCGTAGATCCCGCCCTGGGTAAACATTTGCAATGAAGTTCTAATATTATGTAACAAACCCGAAACACAACTTCAGCTTCTTTAATTAAAGATAAACACTTTTAGCTTGTTTTGTAACGGGTGGGACAAGGCCAAAACTGCTTAATAATAACTCATAGTATAGATAAAGTACTCACAGAATTTAATATATAACACAATTTTATTAAAAGCAGATAAGTTCTACTAAATTTAACATCCTCAAATTTTGTCCTGCTAACTATATTCGATAATTTTATTTTATTTTTATTCTAAAGAAATTTCCTCTTGCATTTGGTACCCATATTTCTATTATACATTGTGTTGAAGTTTTTAAATATTTTTTGGAATTAATCATATCTCTGAAATAACAACGTCCTTAAAATAAATCCTGACGTCAGAGAAAAAAATAAAACCGCCACTTTAAATAAAACAATAGGTTCCAAACCCATTTATGTATTATTTAGTTTATGTTAGGAGAGCCTCTCAAACAATATAAAAGCAATTTTTATACTTTGTTCACATAACGGTTATTTGTAACAGGCAAAACGAAACGAGATAGACATAGACTAATGTATACATAAATGATCAGAATGAAAAGTGTAATCGATTAAGCGGTGAATGGCTGTCCGTCCGTCCGTTCGTTCATCTGTGTACAGGATACCTCGAGTAAAAATTTAGTTATCTTAACGACATTATAAATGGGCAAAATCGGACAATAACCACGCCTATAACGGTAGTTTTCAGAAATACGAAAACTGCGAAATTTTAGTAACTACTAAAAAACTCAAAATTGATATTTACTTACAATAATTTTTAGGTGAAAAATAAGAATATAATAGACTTTTGGAAAATGGGCGTAGCCTCGCCCACTTATGGTTACATGTGTATGGCTTGGTAACCGCTGCACCAATTTCATGATCGCATATAGTATCTCGATAACCGTTATACCAATTTGTACCGAACTCGGTATGGTTATCGCGATTGCCACATAAAAGCAAAACGTTGAAAATTATTGAAATTGGACAAAAATTACGGTCACTTTTCATATAACGGTAAACTTCAGAACTGCTTCAAACTTCGATATTTCGATATCTAGATCCCTGGATTAACATTCCTATTTTGGCACTACAGCAAAATGCAAATAAACCTTTTCGCAATTTGGCAAACTCCAAATTGATTTTAGGCCTATGGTTTCTTCGGAAGATTTGCTTAAATTACACGCAGAACCCTTCTGTGCTATATGCGAAAAATCGAAAAACCTCCCATACAAATTAACCCGTCCTAATGTATGGATGTACCTGGACCTGGAGAAACGGCTTTTTTGAATAAAGTTAGATGAAACCTAAATTTCATCGTACTTTTAGCATCCCATATATTATGAATGTACAATAAAAATATATATTTGCTTAAAAGCAAATATGATTATTTTTCATGAAGGCCTTTATTGAGCTGTAACATTTGTCCTTTCAAAAATAAAACCAATGAGATGCAAACATTGTGTGGCCTCGTATATAGGTACTTGTAGTTACGAAGAAACAAAACCGAACTGCGAAGGCAGGCTGATTAAAGCAAATGTTTTTCATATGGACATACTATGAATGTACATATATATATTTTTTAAACTGCCCAAATTTGAAATCGAATATGAGATGACTGTGTAAACAGTGTGACCTCCCAAGTGTAAGGCAATCAACTTATCCAGCATTACGAGCTAACATTTATACATGCATACATAAAAATGTATTATAGTACATCGATATTTAGGAGCTGAGCATCACTGCCACGAAACACTGCCGATGGGCCAACCAATTGATGTGTAAATATACATAAGTATGTATGCACACCGGTAGCACCGACATTTTTGAGTGCACGGATGTCATGTAAACATTTTCTTTTTAACTTTTTTTTTTAATTGTATTCTATTTTCTTTAACTTTCTTCTGTGGCACTTTTTAGCTTCATTGATGTGCTCGACTAAATACATAACATACCCACAAACGTTGTAATAAGTATCTAAATGTGATTGGCCTCACATGCATACATATGTACATACATTTGTGCATGCATGTAGTCATGCGTGCCTTGAACGCTCATATCTGGTATTTACTTATGTGCGATGCCTTGACGTACACAGGCATTATGTCTTGGCGGCTAACCATAAAGCAAAAGTTTCCAAATGTGTAAAATCAAAAAATATTGAAATTATTTAGTGCAAACAAATGAAGATAATGGTTTGGATTTCTTAGGTACTTTAAGTATGTACAAAGAAATCGACGTAAGTAAAAAATATGTGTTTATGTAACGCTTCCGAATTAAGCGAAAATGCAGGAGCGGATCGATGTACTTTGGCGGTTGCTGAATTTAGGTGGGGAGAAACTAATATATATTCTTGATTTTAGCTAGTATCATCGAAAACTAGGCTACTCGATAGCTTTTAAGAATCACCTTTGCAAAGAGGCGCCCTTAAGAAAGCACGAAATGTGGAAGCAACTGACGTAATTTATTGCTACATTAAGAGGAAAGATCTTAAAGCGAAATCCTCTGCCGTTTTTTATAATTTTTATAATATAACAAAATAAATGCGGAAGTGTGGTTTATGTAAACTCGAATTTCTCTAATATTTAACATTAATAATTGGAACAAATTCAGAATTGCGTCTCAAACCTAAATCAATTTTAAACCTTTTAGTCATATGTTTTAATAGAAGAACCGTCAGCTACAGTCAAATTAAGATCCTTTAAAATTTCTTTTATGTGATTTTAATTTGCGAGAAAGAATGACCGAAACGATCTCACCTGTATCAATTAAAAAACTTGATTTATTGAATTTAGCAAATGTAAATAAATCGGCGGCGGGATGGTTTAATTTCATTTCCATTACTAGCCACCGTCATAATGGAACGTTTCAGTTTAAAACGTTCGAATTCGATTGAGCTTTATTTTGATTAGGATCACATGGTTGAATACATTGGTTAGCATTATGATTAAATTTCCTATGGTAATAAAAAATATTTTTATTGTTTGAAGTTCTTATCGAGAAAATCTTCTTGTCCTAGAACAACTTTTTTCCTTAGATTTTGATCTTATATTTTGATCTTATATATATATACATATATTTACATATATCGGAAGTAACCTGATTAAACCTTTGATAACCTAGGATACTTAATTCTGTTAAATTTTTAACACATTGCATTAGAACGTTATTTTCAACACTAGGTAGGCTTATTAATAAATTCAAAAAGTTTGTTCGCGAGAATAATAGCCACATCTTTACTTTGAGAGTTACTAGACGTTAAGTGAACTTGAATTTTTTTTTGGTAATTTTCTGATCCACACTTTAAATAGTAATTCCTAATTGGTAATTGAATAAGAACCTGTTAGAGACTTCATGTGCCTAAAAAGTTCCGATGGAAAATTTTCCTTTATTAAGAGAATATCTTTGAAGTATGACAAGAAAATTCGATTTCAAGTTGCCCTTTAGAAAGAAAAAACCAAGTTTCCGCACAATCTTTGCAAAATTTTGGTAACTTAATTGATTTATTATTGATTATTGTGGTTACTCGGCAAAACTAACAAGAACCGTAATCGTAAGCAAAAGCGAACAGGAGTCAAAACACATTGTATATACTGCAAAAAAAATTTTAAGATAAAAAAAAATTATGATTATGAAAACATTTAGTTTTTTGTTTTTTTTTTTCAAAAAATTTCAGCCATTTTGTTAATTTTCAAAGTTTTTTAAAATTTCAAATTTGCAAAGAAAGAGCATACAAAATACTACTGAGAACAAAAAACAGAATGTGTACATATGTATGTATATGAATAATATATGGCGCTACATTACCCAAAATCGTGATCTTATTTTCAGGAAAAAAAATTCTTACGACTTTCGAGGCGTTTAAGCGGGTATAAAATCTATTGGAAAAAGTTCTATTTTTATATAGTAATCACAAACAAGTTTTCAAGAAAATAAAAAACTGATGTTTTTGAGAAAACTTAGTCTTTTGAGTTTTCCTAAAATTACCACCATTTTGTTAATTTTAATAGTTTTGCAAATTTTCAAGTATAGTCTTAATATTGTAGAAGACTCGCGAGAAAAGGATATACGTACACCATCGAGTTGTCGATTTCGA
Source organism: Rhagoletis pomonella (assembly GCF_013731165.1). Lineage (NCBI taxonomy): Eukaryota > Metazoa > Arthropoda > Insecta > Diptera > Tephritidae > Rhagoletis > Rhagoletis pomonella. The sequence goes on from NW_023458558.1 coordinate 61,187,551, forward strand.
CAGACGAAAATAAGTTTTCCATATGCTGCGATATCTGCATTTGCTATCCTGCGAAAATTATATGTCGATTTCTGATGTTGGAGAACAGGCACCATTCCTTATAAAAGTGTGCAATTGTTGAAGTATGCCGAATATGTCAACATCATCGATAAAAGCGAGGTCTAAGTTTGTTTTGAATTTTCGTAAATAGATCTAAAAGCAAAGCGTTTGAGTTTGATGGTGAACGATGACAAAACGAAGTATTTCCTGTCATCAGAAAAACGCGTCTCACACACGGCACTGTTGACAGTTACAAGTTTGAAAAAGTAGACACCAACAATAATTTCAGCCATGATAACGGAGAATCACAAGTGCTACTTTGGAGTTGGGACTTGAGAAGTATAGGACTCCATAAGTCACTGATGATGCCTGGGCTGGTATATGGCGCGGAGGCATGGACAATGAAAACACCTGATCAAGCGGCTCATAGAGTTTTCGCGAGAAACATTCTGTGAAAGATTTACGGGGTTAGTATCGAAATTCTGGTACTACAAAATTCGGAACACGAAATTCTGCTTCTCAAAACTCTGCTTTTTGAAAATTGTGCCTTTTAAAAGTTCTGCTTTTGACAATTCTGCTTTTCAAAATACTGAATTACTGTTTTAAAATATGATGTAAACCAAGTTAAATTGGACATGTCATTACCTTAAAAAGTGTCCTATTTAACACTGTTTACATTATATTTTAATACGGAATTTTGGTTTTCAGTATTTTTAATTAGTTTGAAAAAACTTTTATTACTGGAAATAATCATAACGCGAAATATTTTCCTGAGTTTTGGTCAGTGCATGACAGCATGCATCGAAAACAGAAACTCTTTCTAGAACGTAAAACCGTGGCGAAGGGTGGCATCGCAGAAAAAAGTAGTTGTTATAGGAAGCAATTACCATTTTCTGTAATCTTGTATTGAATTTACAAGAACTTATTTTTGCAAAATTTCAAATTTCCAGAAAGGATAACAAGAAATTAAAAAGACGCAGCTTATAAAAATTATTAAAAACGAAATTACTTATGTATTTAAGTCGGAAGAAAGAATTTTGATGGATCAAACCAAAAGCTTCTAAATATATATATACATATATAATAGGTTTGTTCCACACTCTACTTGTAGAAAAACGTAGAGCGTATATCAAAGAAACTCTAAAACTTACTTGTGGAACGCGTATGTATGTGCAACTCGAAGTGACTTAGAGTAGCTTGTGGAACAAACCTAATATTGTATGGCGGTAATAAAGAGTCAAAATCAAAATAAAAGCTAAATAAAAACAATAGTTTAAAAAAACCAAAACCTCGCTATTAAAATACCCATTCGAACTGTCATCAGTTATGTAACTTGAGAATGGAGATCGCTGCATCTTTTAGGCGCATCAATATTACAGCGTGGCGACGAATAACTGTTACCCAGTTTTTTTTGAGAAATAAAAGGGTCCTTTATAAATTTTGCGAAAAAAGTATTTTATTGTTAATTTTCCACAGATTTTACTTTAGTTGTATTAGTTAGTTTTTAAATTTTAATCCTTATCTACATTTGCCAGCAGTGTAAACTTTGAGAGAAAAGTTCATTTGGCACGCAAATCTTTTTCAGGTGTATTTTTTCTTAGGCTTTGTATAAAAAAAGTACAAAAAAGAAAAAAACTGTATAAGGTTGGTCGAATGAATGGCCGTCCTAGTCACCAGTCCCGAGTCTATTAGATTTTTGAGTATGAGGCCTTATTTTGGACAGAAGGGGGAGTATAAGGGACTCAAAATGGAGAAAATTAGCCTATGGTTACAGAAGATATGGAACAAATTAACTGACGAGGACCTGCGTGCCAAATGAACTTTTCTCTCAAAGTTTACACTGCTGGCAAATGTAAATAAGGATTAAAATTTAAAAACTAATTAATACAACTAAAGTAAAATCTGTGGAAAATTATCAATAACATACTTTTTTCGCAAAATCTATAAAGGACTCTTCTATTTCTCAAAAAAACCTGGGTAACAGTTATTCGTCGCCACGCTGTACATAGTTACATCCCGAGCTAATAAAAGCGAGGTAATAAAAAGCATAATAAAAGCTTATAAAAAGGCGTAAGTAACTTGCAAGTTATAAAGTATTTAGATATCAATTTTAACAATTTCCGCAAACACAAAAATAAAGCATTCCCACGAGTATTTGTTTGGTTTTTCAAATGTCAAAATTTTACTTTGCATTTGGCACAGCAAAATTCAATTTGTTCGTACACCTTAGTAAATTTTTCCAGCCCGTCTCACCACGGAGAAAAACTTACCGATTGGCATACAGCCAAAGATGCGAATATAGTAAATTTTGTGAGATTTTATCTACCACAAAAGCAGAATTTTGAAAGACGAAAGTGCAAAAAGTAGAATTTTGTGAGACAGAATTTCAAAATTCGGAACTTTCAAAAGCAGAATTTTGAAAAAGAAGAATTAGAAAAAGCAGAATTAAAAAAATACAGAATTTTGATCGTGCAGAATTTTTTAACATTTTGCAGAATTTCGCGAGGTAGGAGTTTGTAATGCAGCGTAATGAGACGCTCCCAGATTTACGTACCTTTACGCGTTGGCGATGGCGAATACCGCACGGCACAGGTTTCTTAACAAGGAATCCGCTCCTGTGATTTGCTGTTCATTAACCTTATTTACACAGAAAACACAACACGATATTTCCTCATCGCAAACACAGTAGCATCTGACAAACAAGATGACTGTGACCAAATATATCGGAGCAGCAATAATCACTTGTGCAGGAATTGGCAGCACAGAGTGGTCTTCATTTGCACTTAATAGAGTAACATTTACCAATTTCATCACGAAACTCATACGAAGTTTTTGAACTGCATTTAATACTGATTTTGATTCTGCTATAATCCTGAAACCATCGACCAGGACACTTATCATCCAAATCAAAAACGAGATACAAGTGAATATGGTGCCAGTTATGCCAGATTGTGGGTAATTTTTTCCTATTTGAGGGATATTTCAAATAAAAGAGGTGGAGTAAAATTAAGTAAAAGTATTAAAATTTATAAGAACAATTTTGAAATTTTTCTAACTTTAACCAATTCCAGCGCTGATTAGGAAAGGATCTTTTCAATTTTGACTAGTGTTTAATGTAAAAAGCTGAATAAATTATCTGACGAAATGTTAAATGTACATGTAAGTACATATGTTTATAAAATAACGTTTGCTTTTGTTAAAAAAAAAAGTCAAGTGCTTCAACGTTAAAGTCACCGAAAATCATGTTCGCTTACACAATGCAAATACTTTGTAACAGTGATAGTTTTAAGAATTGCCAGTAACTATTCAACCATAAAAACACAAAACAAATTTTTTCAAAATTTTGGGTTTTAATAAACGTTGAAGCTAATTTATGAATGTAAATAGTAGATGTTTTTAAATTCTTTTAGACTTTTGCAGCCAGTTTCACCAGATTCATTTAAGTGGAAATTAACTTTAATTTAATTTTTTATTTAATTCTCATTCAAATAATTTTCAGTTTCAATAAGCTATTTATTTAAGTGAGTAAAAAGTGGTTGTAAAACAGACTAGGCCAGCGAACGCTTTCATTTGTACTGAGAGCTTTTGAAAGCTTTGGCGCTCTGTGTTGTAAAAGCAGGGCTGGTATACAAGTAAGCAGCAGATACACAATGATCAGGTGATTAAGCGTGTAACAGTGTGAGTGTGATTATTTTGATTTAATTTTTATTTAGTGAAGACATAGCTCACTTTAATCAAAATTAAAAACAAATTGAAATGGATTGGTGAAACCAAGAATTCGAAAATTAAACTTAAATTAATCTGGTGAAACTGGCTGTTAGTGAGAGTATTATTTCCCTTTTACTACTGAAATATATATTTTCGATTCTATGGGAATTTTTAAGATGTAGGTAATTCAGGGATTTGTTGCAGATTTTTGTAGGTAATTTAACAGAGAATGTCTGGCATCACTGTACGGTGCCAATATATTCCCAATAAGTACAGTTGCTTTGGTTCCGATATCATAAATAATGTAGTTTTGTGGTACAATCCGTAGAGCTGAATGATTGATGATGATGATGAAACGCGCAAGTTCGGAATTTTTTTCATTATAAAAGAGCAAATTTTTCGTGACCACCCCTAGCAAATTTCTGCATATCCTACAACGTGCTTAATGATCATTTTTGCCATTTTGTATATGCATAAGCTGAAGATAATTTAGGTAGTGAAACCATTCTAAAAGACTTACCCAACAAGGACTGAAAAAAGTACTTCCCTGCACAGTGGCGGATTTATCGTACAGGCAACATAGGCTGAAGCCTAGGGCGGCAGAATTAAGGGGCGGCAAAATTTAAGACAGCTAAATTAAAAGAAAAAAATTTATTTGGATTCAGCTGCACTTGAAATTGTGTTTGTGTCTGTAAAATATTATTAATGATTCATCTCATTCAATACAATTCAAAATTAGAATTACGCTGCGAATTTTTCCTTAGTATAGCAGTCGTTGAAATTTCCATTTAACTTTCATTCACGCGGCTTAGAAACCTGACGGCGCGCCTGCGCGTGACGCAAAGAAACAGCCGACACGCTGCCCCGAGAACGAGAATCATCTAAAAGGTTACCACACTTGACAACACTGCCGAAAAACGAGCGTGCATTTTCGAGAAAATTCTTGATTCCAAGCCCACCAGTTTTTCATAAGTGTATCATAACGTGAATAATCTGAAGGTCAGCTTCCGTCGTATGTCAAATTAGGCAGTGTATCTGTGTATGGTCTTCTGTTTGTCTTGCGCGAGGTCAAAAAATCTTCCGGATGAGCGATTTTATTTTGTATACTCGCATAGCGCTACTTCAATGTCCTGATAATTGGATTCTACTTGTCCAAACCTCTAAAGCATTTCAGTGCAGAATACATCGTGTTTTACAGATGCATGTACCCGATGAATGTTACGAAATAAGGTATGCTTGCGTGATTTCATAGAAGTATTTTTCTTATAACTACCTGAAATGTAAACAAACATTCAGCAAGGTTAAGCGGACATCACCAAACTCTCTAATTCGTTTGATATTTCTCTACAAAACTTTGCAGCATGCATGAAGTGAGCTCAATTATTCAATATTTGAATTTTTCTAGATCGAAATGAGAATAAGCGATATTGCAACGTTTATTTACTAATTATGGCTGACTGAATTATCTTGGACCGTACTTTGACAGAATTGACACGGAGACGTGAGGCGTATCAAAAAATCTATTCGAAATTTTCTCTCATCACTGATATGAAACATCTGAGCAACGAAGAATTACGTGAAAAATCCATCATATTGAGCCAATACTACACCCAAGATCTTGAGGAAAATTTGGGAAATGAAATGGTCTTTTTCAAGGCATACTGCACCGAAAAGAAGATTTTAAATTATTCTCCTCTGGAACTGTTGAAAATGCTGAGACAGGATAATCTGCAGATCTCTTACCCTAATGTTGAAATTGCGTTGCGGATGTTTGTTTCAATTCCTATTTCCAATTGTAGCGCAGAAAGATCGTTTTCTGTTTTAAAACGCGTGAAAAACTATCTCAGATCTTCATTGAGCGAAAACAAACTGAATGCTCTTGCGTTGCTGACTATAGAGTCAGATTTGTTTCTATCTATCGATTGTGAAGATATTATCCGCGAATTCGCAGCTGAAAAATCAAGACGTAAAGAACTGTGAAAAAGAAGTGTTTGAAGTGTTTGTTGAATACCTTATCCATGCTGATGTCGAATTTGTTAATTCCGTTATGTATTTCATTATTAACGAACTATATTGTAATAAAGCACTGACAATAACAATCATATTTGATATATATATATATTTTTTTTTTCGTGAAAAAAGGGCGGCAAGTTATGAATTGCCTAGGGGCGGCAAATATTTAAATCCGCCACTGTCCCTGCATACTTCCTAAAAGGTGTTTCCTATTTACATTTACGCGAATGTACTCAAATATATGTATATACTACTTAGCATTACAATTTAGATTCAATAAGCATTCTAATACTACGTTTATACGCACAGAATAATCGACTTAATTGAAAGCGCATTGACACCGTACACATTTCGCTCTAGTGTCTATACTTACGGCTTTATATCGGCATCAAAGTAACCGTCTTCAAAAGCAAACAAATTGAGCAGTTTTCATTTGACATTTTATAAGTTAACATAATGGGAAGTGATAAAAATCTAGTTTTGTTCGGCATTATAAAATCGTGGCAAAGAAAAAGAACGATTATTATTAATCAGCTTTTAAATACTGATGCGATTATTTGGTATTTGAGCGGAACAGCTGATCTCCAATTCGCTTTGAGTGAGAGCGGTGTTTATACACTCTTTCTAACTGTCTGGAGAATTAAACTACCGATTTGAAATGGAGTGTGAGCCAAAACACTTCGCTCTTTCAAAGCGAATTGAAATTCAGTTTATACATACGTTTTGAATCGCGGCGAAATGAATTAAAGCGACTTATGCATGCGTATAAACGTGGTATAAGTCTAAATAAAACTATTTGATATAAATAAATTCCTTTAGGAAGTATGATTTTTACGAATTAGGAAAAACTTTCAAAGAACATTTTCAACAGGCGTCCCACAAAAGCCCTTCTGTAAGCTCTTTTCTCAGTAGCGAAAGCAGAAGCCCTTCAACTTGTGCCGCTCCATACAAAAAATTGTGGAGAAAGGAATAAATTTCAGAAAGGCCTTTTGGATGAGATTGCAGCTCCTGAAATTAGATACTGGGTAGTACTTATGTATAACCCCTCGGCCGTCAGGAACTTGCACTTTTGGCATTCGGCTGAAAAATTAAGATTTTAACCAAATAAACTAAACAGAAAGAACGTAAACTCGCTAGGTATTGTTCAACATTTTAGAAAAAACGTTTCTTTATCAATTTTCGACAATGACGGAAAACTGAACCTCTTTTTCATAGCAAAAACCTGCTAAAAACTAGAGTGGCTGCATTGACCTTCGTAAAAAA
>NW_023458558.1:61194673-61209405 GCF_013731165.1 Rhagoletis pomonella
TAAGCATGGCATATGCTTACGCTTATTACATTCTCTTATTAAAAAAAAAAAAATAAAATTGTCACAAGTCTAAATATTTTCTTACTCAAATATATCAAATACCAAAGCAGTAATGCACGCATAAGATGTCTGAGCACACGGATTACTGGGATGATAAATTTATAATTGAACGATGCGTTTGAAATACATACACAAATATGTATGAGTTTTGATAAAATGGAAAGACACCAACCGCAGTTTGCATAACTCCATAATTTAATGCTCTTGCTGCTTACTTTAATTTACAAGTATTGTAGAGAAAGTGTATTTGTACAATTTGCAAACGAGTGAGCTTAGAACTTGTTGCATTTAACTCGGACTTAATCCGGATCAACTGCAGTTAATTCCCGAGTTGATCCGGATCAATGCTGATCAATGCAATTGCAAGATCATTGTATGATCCGTCTAAGTAACAATATTCACTTTTCCTCTGTAGTAAGCTCGGCAGTGTTTATTGGGTTTTGCTATAAGTGTAAAATTCAACCAGCTCTTTAAGTTAAATTTTCCTCTCATTTTTGTGAACTGTCCGCAAATGTTTTTTGTGATGTTGGCTATTGTTTGCCGCTTCTTAATTTGGTTACCTAGAGATATGGCCTTTGAAGAGATTTTACTCTTTGCTGTGCTCAAATTTCTTTGGAAAAACTTCCAAATACGAGCCACTCTTCCTATGAAATCGAAGTGTGTAAGGTTTAACTGAAAAAAATGCGACTTGCTTACCTGGAATTGCAAAAATCGCGAATTTATGGCTAATTTCTATCGAAAGATAAAACGTCGATGTGAGTGAGAAACAAAAAAGAGTAATAAAAACAAAATGTGAGAAAGGAACACAACTAATACAGGAAAATTAAAAAAAAAAAATGTTTCGAAAAAAAAAACGAAATTCACTTGAAAAGTATAAATTGAATATGCCAATAATCTGTTTTTTTTCTTGTTATTTTATGGCCTTATAAAAATTACTTAACTAATTACTTGACAAAAGGGAGAAAGGTTATCAATTTGTGGGAATATTTTTTTCGATTTTTTTTATGTATGTATGTTACTGCATAACCCATTTCTATAATCATTTTTTTAAAGGAAAGGTGTTATCGGATCATGAAGAAATTAACAATAATCTTAAATTTTTTAATTACAAACAAAGATTTCCGTCTATACGAAAAGATATAGTACATACATATATATGTATGATGGCTTGGCATCAGAAGATGCTTCACCAATTGTACTGATATACATGATTCAATAATACAAGGTTAGATAATTATTGACAGCTGCGGTTTGACACTCCCTTACAAAAGGTTGCATTTACGGAGGACAGAGAAAGGGCAAGAATGCAATCCCTTGTTTCGAAAATGGTAGTAGAAAAGTACGCAAAGTAGGCAATTAGTAGTGAAATTCCTTTCGTAAATTCTAATATATTTGCAGGAAATCTGACATTTTAAACGAAATGTTGAACGTAATATTGATATATCTACGTGAATTAAGTAATTTATATGCTATTCAGCCGTATAAAAACTGCAAAATGACTCAAAATTAAAATAAGACTACTATGAGACTGATGTAAACATCCAATGCTTATGTTTTCATCAGTTAAATATGCTTCATATACATATACAAATAAAAATATTGCACAAAAGCTTATACTTTTATTTCACACCAAAGCTACACTGTTTCCATGTAAATTTGCAAAGAAGCAACACGGTGCCACTGCTAAGGGAGCGGTGCGAGAGAGACAACTGTCAGTTTATCGAACCTTGTATTTTTGAATCATGGATATAGATATAGTGCAACGAATAAAAATTGAGCGGCTGCGCTGGCTAGGTCGTTCGAATCGACACGGACGCTCCAGCTCTGAAAGTAGTCAACACGGGCCGCGATGCTGGCAACAGAGGAAGAAGAAGGCTGCTATGCGTTGGAAAGACCAGGTGGAGAAGGACTGGGCTTCACTTGCCATTTCCAATGGATATCAGCTGACACAGAAGAGAAACGACTGCTGTGCTTTGTTGAACTCGGCCAAAATCGCTTAGGCGGCTACAGAGCCAAAAAAGAAGTAGAAAATCGAACAACGGCAAATATGTACATATGTATATTTAACACAAAATCTAGTTAGATACCGCTCGGTTTAATATAACTTTGCAGGGAAAGTAGGACGTTCCATTTGAGTTTTTAAATCAACAAATTTCTCTACGCCTTCTTTTTGCACATCCACACAACAGTGCCAAAAAGCCTCCACATTTTATTCGATTTTGCCACAATTGGCGCATTAAACTTCAGGCGCACAAACACGCGCCCACTCGAATAAGCACTCAATGCACCGCTGCACTTCCATCAACGCACACTGAGCGTTCAAGCGTTTTCGTTATTTAAAATAAACGTATTGCTATAATTTTTGCTGGCCTTTAATGGTTTTCTTGCGCGGAAGTCGCCAAAGTGCGCGCAAACACACTTCACCGCTTAAGTACAACAATGGCATCAACCTCACGAACAACAATAGCAACAAGTAGAACAGGAAAGTGTCATAAAATGTACATGCAACATTGCACGTCATTTGGGACACCTTTTCCCTGCCATACCACTCCTAGCGTCAGCTTTTCCTTCACTTTTTGTCACTATTCATTTCGTTGCACTACAACTCACCTGGACTCTCCACTTCGGTGCTGCGATCCGGCGAATAGCCCATCGAAAGACGTTCTGAAGAACGCATTCGCACATCTGTATCGGATTCATTGCCATTGTACTGCATACGTTGACCGTTACTGGTGTCCAAGCCATCGCTGGGCGGGGAGGGAATGCCGGTATGAAAGGCGCCGGAGGCATTTGTCAACGGTGGCGGGGGGCTGTGTGGATTTGGTGGGACGCCGACACCGCCGCCACCGCCACCTTCGACGCCATTCTGCTGCCCAGGCGGTACATTGGTGTAGAGTAGACCCAATTCGCGAGCTTCATTCTCCTCCTGTGCTTGTTGGCGACGCAGTGCGACCTGAAGTAGAGCGAAACAAAACGGGTAGGTAGAAGTAAAGAAATTATATTTGGCTTAAGTGGAAAAGGTAGAAGTGTGCTTGTTAATAATAGAGTGCAAAGTTGCATATATGTGTACATAGATTCACACCCACTGGCAGGGCACAGAACGGCACGAGACAGCACAGAAAATGGTATGCTATTAGTTTTTTTTTCCAATAAATATTTGGCAAAGCAAAGCCCTTCAACAGTTAATTTTAAACGTCTATCATTGTTGGATAATTTCTACATCAAATTATTTATATTCAAAAAGTTGTTTTGTAATTTATTTTTCTTTTCAATTAGTAAAGTTTTTGCTAATGCTTCCTTTGCACTTCGCTGCCGCTGAGTGCGAATTATGATTTCTACATTTTTGTTTTTGGTTTCGTTGTTACATTTCATTTACTTGATAGCAGTTTCTAAAGTATTGTAACGCATCGTTCCGTGCTGTTAGTTGTGAATCGACCTTAATGCGTACCTGTGCGGCCATAACGCGTTGTCGCTCCGCAATCAATGTGCATTTCGCACAAACGCAATCTCGCCAACGGCAATAACGCTTATGTCCTTTAAGTGCGCTAACCTGTTGGAAGATAAAAGAAAAAGCAAATTGTTTAAAAATAATAATAAAGTGTCTATGCACTACATAGCACTAGCGTATACCCAGAGTAGCTTGCTACGCTCTAAGTTCAGGTATACAAAAATTTTATTATAGACACATAATAAAAGGGACCCATATACTCCAGAAGTTTATCATTCGCATTCTAACTATAACTGTTTGGAGAAAGATCCTTCCGTTTCAATTTTTGCTACACCGACTTCAATTTTTTAAACATCTGTTCACCCGAAATTTCTTAAATCTTTTGGAATGGATTTTTCTCAACAAAAATTGTAAGGCTATTAGTCATAAAACTACTTATGCTTTCTTGAATGTTAAATATCGAGGTCATTTACTTCTGGTCTGGTGTATACAAAACGATTTTTTTTCTTTTAATTCTTGGTAATACTGTAACATAGAATACTTTTTATTTCAAAATTTGAAGAAGAGCTTCAAATCACACGCGGGTACCTCTGAAGTGCGATTCGGTTCGGTTGGTTTCAGTGGGTTCAATGACCACTTATGTCATAATAAAAATAAAAATAAGTAAGCAAGATCATAAAACACGATTCACTATTATGAAACTACAACGAATCATTTTCGCAAAAAAAAGGACTGCATTTTTCAGTCAAAAAACAATGAAAAATTGAATAAAAATTATCTTTGCAAAATTTTCATTTTGAACTAGAGTTCGGTACTGATAACACTGGAGTATCATACATAATACTTAGTAAGGCCTTAAATCTCATCAAAACAATGTTTTACTGCGTTGGTAAGTTTCTACTTTTTAGTAAATTTTGTAACATTAGACTTAATCAATTTTTTCAAGGAATATTTGAACCTCATTATTTCTACTACATTGGGTCCTTTTGTTCCTTATTTTGAAGTAATTCCTTGCATGTTTACTAAGGATGATAGGAGGGCTAAAATGATTTACAAACATGTTAAATAGAAAAATCTTACGATTAAACGTGAGGTGGCTATAGATTTTTATCCAAATTTGGGGTAGTGATATAACAAATTAATATGGAAATAATATGGGTATTTCTTCTAAACACGTAAATGCCTCGTAACGACACAAATCTCGTAAATATACCGATTTTCTCTAAGTATAAGTAATGTATAAATCATAAATATATAAAAAATGTTTGCCCTTTACCTTCTATTAAAACTCTTTCTAATTTAGTTACTTTCCGGACCTGAGATAGAACCCAGATCCTACGGAGGGGTAGTGCGCACTTCTAACCACTCAGACTTAACGCCCGAAGGAAAGATTAATGATAAATAACACTAAAGTTTTGATATAAATATTGTTTAATGTCGAACTTGGCTATTAAATTTTCCGTCCTTTAGCATTAGCATTTTTTTCTGGGCGTTAAACGAAAAATAATTTATTGACTTCGTGGACAGTATCAAATATGTAGTCATTGAGTTTGTTTCTACATGATATTTTGGTATGACACAACCTTTTGTAAATTAAAACCCTGGTGGAAATTATTTATGCCCAACTTTTTATTGCCCAACTTTGTCAATGAAATATTTTAGGTTAAATGCCCAATTAGATAGCTATATCCAACCTAGCGCGTTGAGCTTTTTGCTTGTGTGCTTATCTCTCTCTAGCGCATCAAATTTATATATGCCAGAAGAAGAGATACCAACACCAGGCGCGCTTATTTATCAGATGCAATGCTGACAGGTTCACAGTTTTAACTGTAATTTGCAGTTTTTAGACAAGCACAAATTACATTTTTTTAGATACTTCCGAATTTATGGATTGATTTACAATTTCTCTTTAGGTTGTTTTCAAATAAATTTTTAAATGAAACGGGATGATGTAGTAGCAGAGTTTCCTCATTTGATACAAATAGTCTTAACTGTCCTTTGCATTCCACAGCAAATGTGAAAGAATATTTTCGGAAGTTCAAAAATTAGCGAAGTAATTATTTAACGTTCCATTAAATAAAAAAAAAAACTATTGGATATTTTTCCCCAGTTATAGTAGTACTATTTTTACACTTCCAAATGCACTCCCGAATTAAAGCCGTTTGTGTAAGTCTCGTTCACAAACTGTTCATAATTATCGTAGCATAAATCCAAATAGATTTTTAGAAAATAAGGAGTTCGATAAGATTTCTGTAGCGACTTCATAGTCATAAACATAGTGGAGAAATGACAAGCGCGAAAATGGCTTGTGAAACCTAAAAAGGCTGAACGACTTCGAGAGCTTATGGAGCTTGAGCTTTAGAACTATATCTAATTTTCCATTAATCATCCCACGGAAAATGTTTCGACAAAAATCGTGTTAAGAGTGAAATTTACCATGACCTCCATTCGATTATTGTTCTTCTAGTCTTCTTCCTTGGAGTTCGATCTTGTAAAAAAACGAAAGACTTAAGTAGCGAACTGCAAATTGTTGGTACTTGGAAATATTATAGCCCGAACACAATGAAAACGACGAGCTACGGACTACAGCTGTCAAATTATTTTAACACGTTCTCTTATGTAGATAATTATTTTGGCGACGACCGGGCTACGCGACGGCTGTGGTTGTAGCCAGATTAGATCTATTTCTATTTTTCCGGCGACAGATAAGGTTCTTCCTCTTCTTTTATGTCAAACTCATACAAATTCATGATGTCGCTGCCGCGTTCAAAAAAATCATGTCGCCATCGACAAAGCTTTTAGATAATGAAGATAACAAAGTGAAAGCTGTGGCCCGTAGCTCGTCGTTTTCAATGTGTTCAGAACTTTATAATTTGAAAAACCTAATGAACAAGCTTCATTCAAAGCGCTGTCTTTGGTGCACTTTCTATTCATGGCTCAAGTTCAATATGTATTTTCAACTTCAATAAAATAACATAAGAAGCATTCAGTGTTGCCACTTTGTGAGTAATTCCTCAAAACGTGAGGAATTTCGGGTGCGCTTGAGTATTTTTTGAGGACTTTTATTTTGAGGAATTTTATCTCGATATATTTGCAGAGTTGTTAAAAAGAGCGAAATACACCACACAAGCGGCTTGTCAAACGTTCTTCAAACCTACTTTTCCCATTTCGCCATACTCCATGCAAATATGACTCGTTCGAGTAAAGAATTTTAGTTTCCTTCCGGGTCACAATGTAAAAGGGTTTGGATTTCTTAGATTTTTCTCGCTTGCGTCCTCATTCGGTAAAATTTCCGTTGCGAATGAGGCGATTTTATCATACACAACGTAAGCGGTTTGATCAAACGTCAACATGGCAGCCAGAAAAAAAAAAAATTAATTTTTGTTCACATTTCCCTCAAACGGCTTGTCAAACCTTCAAACACCCCCATACACAACATAAGTTGCGTTTTTTTACTCATTTCCAGTAAAATCCAGAAAAAGTTTTTACGAATTTTCATGTTTTGGCGTTTTCGTACGCAAAAACTTGCAAAGTAGGGGAAATTGAAAGAGCGAAAAATGACAGTTGAAGTTGCAAGTTTTTACTGGATTTTACTGGATAAATTTTTACTTGTAAGAATTTGCCAGTACGAAAAACAGCTGATCGCATGTTGCTGGATGAAATTTAAACTAATAAGGAAACTGTTTGTGGGGGTTTATTGTTGAAATTAACAAAATAAACCTATTTAAATACAAAATATATTGTTTTATTAGGAATTTGCTGCGAATAAACAACCAATTTATCAGCTGTTCATGAAACTTGCAAATTATTACTGGAAAAGCGTTCACGTACTTTTTTGCAAATTTTTTTTTAATGAGAGCGAATTCTTAGAAATAAAGGTACTGGAGAGTTGCTGTCAAGTTACTGGATAATTTGTAAAAAAACACAACTATAATTAGCTTTAAGCAACACGATGCAGCGAAACAAAAGTGGCGCCTTCCGCGGACCGCTAATCCTCTCTTTCTCGATTTGACAGCATCCACCCTTTCGCTGACGTCACATTATTATTTTTTCGCACCAGTGATAAATATTACATTTTCATATTGTACCTATTTGCCGAAAAGTTATACCTAAATGTAGATACACATATCTAAACAGTAAACATGTATTTTTATGTGCATACATTTTTGATAGTTGGTAGACTACAACTTTCCTTCTGCACTATATCAACTTTCGGACTTAGATAAAACAATATTTGACTACGTTCCAAATGTATCTAAAATAATGCGCTTGTACCGAATGTACGCTCAAATTTAAGAAGCTTAAGAGTAGGTACAATTCAACCTAGTTTTACATCACTATTTCGCACCACTTGTTTGCTTCTTCCTCTTCTTCTTCAAAATTATTCTTTACACTCTCGTTCTCATAATAATGTGACGTCGCACCCAGTTGCTCTCAGCTCGATTGGCCCAATCTTGTATTCTATTATTCTTGTTTAAGCAAAGGGATATTTCGCTTAGATTTTCTAGCCGCTTGTGTGGTGTTTTTCGATCTTAAGCATATCTGCATTTGATGCTAAATATTCAAAATGTTATCGATAATTCTTTGCATTCCATCGTTATATTTTCATCTTATATTGAACTTGCAACATCTCGATAACGAATAGAGAGAACACGCATTGTTCGATCACGAGGATATTCATATTGATTCCTCATTAGATCCAGAAAATTATAGGAAAAAAGTTTTTGAATTAATAGATTTTTCAGGTTCATATAAGTTTCCCAATTAAAAAAATTATATCTGCTTTACTAATATAGCCCTTTTCTAATGCTTCAATATAACTTATATTTAGTAGTTTAAAACTGTGTAGGACTGACTTGAGGACCAGATTGAGCACTGATATAGTTGCAGCAATATTACATACAAACCAAGGCATAAAAAATAACGGTGATACTTTGTTTGAACCGCAAGAACCAAGTACACAACACTCATATCTGTAATAAAAAATGTTGAGCTATTTGTTCGGATTTTGAGGATTTTTCATTTGTTTTTGAGGAAAATGGGTTTTTTTTGTGGCAACACTGGGAGCATACCATCGTTGGTTCGGGACAAATCGTACCAAATTTTTTGTTTGTGGTGCTAATTAATGGCAAAATAAAAATTGTAGGAAGAACAAAGTATCTAGTACATTGAGTTTGTATGGTACAGTACTAACCAAAAAACAAGAAAGTTATTTTTCTGAAATATTCACAGTTACAGTGTGTTATGTAAAATTTCATAAAAATAATGATAAAATAACGTTTGGGAGCACCAAAATCAATGTTAATTAAAAAGATAATTTTTGCATGTCTCTTCATGCACATTCAGTGAAATTCAAAATATTCCGGTTATAGGCTTCGTTGATCTCCGAGCTGAAAATTATTGATAACGCTGAACTAATTTTTGTTGTTTAAAAAAATATATATTATCAAGTTACATTAATTGAAAGATCGATTTCCATATTAAATTATATCTTTATGACACATTTCCGCTGAAAAATTCGCCCCGAAAAGTACCCGGCGCAAGTATTCAATATATGGGTATTTCCATACGTCGCATACGTGACAGTCGTACGTTTCGATGTGAAACAAACAAGGAGTACCATTTGTTTTCTTTAACTTTTTTCAGCCATTGTATAGCACATAATTAGCTCTATGCTTAACCGAAAAATGAAAACAATCGAACTGCTTGGTCCTAAAATATATGCATTTAAAGTGAGTGTCGTTACGTGACAAAAAATGGAAGTAGATTTTTTTCTTTTCTTACAAAATCGCAAAACTCTGCGAATTGTGGAAGGCTATTTTCATGAAACTTATTTTAATATGATTTGGAGCAATTCTAGTTGTTTTTATGTAGAATATACTTTATATTTTGACTTTAGCGACAATTCAGGGTGAATTTGTTGGAAATCTATGACTTACTATGTTTCAACTACATACGCCAAATTCGAACCAAATCGGACCATAAATACGGTTTTTCGAAATATCTCAACCTTGGCGCCACCTAGGAAGACCATTTTACGCAAACATGATTCTACTTACATAGCCAGTATATATTTTAAAAAGCAGACAAATCGGCCCGTAAATACGTTAGATATAAGATTTTCATTTTTTTTTTGTCGTGGTGGACCTTCCGATGGAAACACCCATATACTAAATTTCCCACTGACTTAGAGGCAATTTTGACCACATTGTGAACTTTAGGGCAAGGTCATATTTAGGGGGGAGGAGGTTGTAGGTGTTCTGACTCCCCCCAGGCCCCCTTCTCCCCCTCCTCCCGAAATGTAGCAATGTAGGATTTTAAAGCACTAAAAACATGAATAAAGGCAAAATGAGCTTTGAAAAAGGCAAAAAAGGATATTGTTTTTAGTTGTGTTATGTACTTCCTTTATTTACAATGTGCATGTCCAATTAAAAATATTAAAAAATACATGCAGTGGTGGAAAAATTTTAGCCGAACCACTTTTTTCAAGTTTTAAAGTATTATTTTTGTTGTTATTTAATTTTGGTTATTTTCTTATAAAAATATAGTTCATTCTTCAACAAAACCCGTGTAAATCCAAGTTTCCAACTTTGCGCAATACATATTAAAAAAATCAACAAACTTTCGTACAAATATCGAGCTATTTAAAAATTCTAAAAAATCAATCCTAATTTTTAGCCATTTCAAAACTTGTATTTTATTCTACTAGAATTCAATTGGCTACAAAACTACATACTCAGAATCTAATTAAAAAACGAAAATTTGTTGATTTTTGTTTTTTATTGTATAAATTTCTAAGACAGTGACACTTGATTGGTACATTTGTACAGATTTGTAAATTTTTATATTGCTCTATTGGTACAAAATAAAAAAATTGGGAACATTTTTTTTTGTCAAAAGGTTTCTACAATACAACGATGTTCTACTGAAAATTTTCAACGAATTAATTTTCGTGATTGGGATAAAGAAAATTATTTGGGTATCGATGGAAACATCGATGAATCGATGTTTTTATATAAGCAGTTAACATCAAGGTTTTTTTCTCAACATCGATGTTTTTGCGAGTTGCAAACCTATAAAGGTAAAAGGTAAAAAAGTTGCGGTTTTTCTGACGGCATTACCAAACCTAGTATATTTTAAGACTTCTACCAAAATATTTCGGAAAAATATCAAGATTTACGTGAGCTGGACGGGTTTGAAAATACCTATAAAAATGAGGTTTTTTATGAATAAAAATAGTTTCTTAAAGGATTTTTTGTAAAAACTCCCCTTAAATGACAAAATAGTTTAAGTAAAAGTCTACATAAAAATATTAAAAAATTGTATCATCGGATTCATAATAATAAGATTTTTGATGCTGTTTTTTAACCTTTTTCACTGATTTGTGTAAGAAAAACTTGAATAACTGCTCCAAAACTTTACCGATATAGACTTATGATATATAACTGGAAAGGTATTTTCTCACACTTTTCATTTCTTTGCAAAACACGCATTCACGTCCCAATTTTTTCCTTATCAAATACCATTACTTCTTAAATCAGCATGGAATGACATTCGTTTATTTTAACTTCCTCTTTCATATTTTGAATGAGCTTATTCACAAAGAAATTAAAAGGGTGAGAAAATACCTTACTAATGATACCTGATAAGTCTAAATTGGTATGGTTTTGACTGAGTTATTCAAGTTTTTCTTAAACTAGTCTTTGACAAAAGTTCAAAAACAACATCAAAAATTTCATTGTTATGTTTCTGTAGAATTTTTTTTTTAATAATCGTATGCAAACTTTTTAAGCTTAAACTGTTTAGTCATCTGAGGTCATTTTTCAAAAAATATTAAAAAAAATATGTTTTTATTAACAAAAAAAAACTCAATTTTTGCAGATATTTTCAAATCCGTCCACCTAACGTAAATCTTAGTATTTTTGCGAGATATTTTGGTGGAAGTCATAAAATATAATAGATTTTATAATTCCAGTGGAAAATAGTACCGATTTTATTTTGTATGGGGAGTGATGCAGTCTACTATACATAAGTTGACTATGATTACTCCGCCGTGCTATCATAGCAGCACAATGCCACTAAGTGCATTTTAAAATTTTCAGGCAATAGCCTTATGGGATTATATATATATATTATATTTTTTGTTGTTTGTGTGAAATATTTTATTTTTATCAGTATTTTTCTTTTACCGCCCTATTCCCACAACACTGACAAAATTCATCGTATGACTATTATCACAATTATTGCGCCTAAAACACAATATGTATAAACATTCGCCGTTGTCGCATACTCAGTAGGTCATAACAACCACACTGACAATTGTCACCATACGAGAGCTTAAAATAAATTTGCGGCATAGTATTAGGCGCAGTAGTAAAGGCAATAGTCAGCCGCTGAGTGTTGTCAGTGTTGTGGGAATAGGACGGTTAATCAAAATATGTTGAAATAAAAGTGAAAACAAAGAAATTTGTTATAGTTCAAATCTTTAGAAATGCCCAAAGTGAAATGTTTGATATTAAATACGAGTACATACATACATACATACATACCTACATATGTACCCTGCAAAAAATTGTGCGACTAATCTCTAAAGAGAGTATTCCGAGATTACTCTCAATCGGGTACAATTGGGCATTAATTAGTCGCAACTAGTCTCATACGGGTATTAATGGAGGTCAATTAGTCGCGACTCATCCCTTATGGGTATAATTGGAGATCAATTAGTCCTCAACTCATCTCTAACGGGTACTATTAACGATTTAATGATATGTACGCACTTAGTCAATGAAATTTCATGTGCGGCGTTGTCACACAGAGAGAGTGTTCGCCTAACCAAACTGAGCAACCCGGTTCGAATCTAAGCTGGTGCAAATTTTTATTTATATTTTTTAAAAGTGACTAGTCGCTTTTTATACCCATTCGGGTATAAAGGTGAACAATTAGTCTTTTCATAGGACATGCTCGAACAAAAGCGAACAGTTCATTCCATATAGAGAGATCAAAAGTGGTATTAGTCGCATGCTCCTTTGCGATTGCTCCCGGAGTCATCCCGGATTAGTCCCATTTTTTGCAGGATACATATATGTATATGCATGTATTTGTATATATGTATGTTACCGGTCAAACCCGATGGTAGGACAAACTAGTTTTTCCTAGGCTAAACTAGTTTTACCTATATCCGATACATCCGTCCACCGCGGAAACAACTTGGATGCAACAATATTGTGGACTGCGTAGCTGGAGTCGGACTAATGAGGGTTATTTTTTTGAAGTGCGGCCGAAGGCCGCCTACGTTGAAAAATTACTTTGGCACGTGATCTAGTTTAACCTAGACAAACTAGTTTGTCCTAAGATCGGGTTTGGTTGATAACATTTACATATTACTAAACTAAATATGTTATTTAAAATTATTTTTAAATTTTATTTTTTTCATATAACTTTACCCACACTGATCGATAAAGCAAAGTTTGAAAATTTTTTAAAATACTTTTTCAGATTGTCGACGTTTTCTGACTCTCAAAAGCGATAAGCCGTATTTAATTCCATATTAAAGCCTTAAATTAATAGATAAATTTTACACCCACCACTCCATGATTGCGACAACGCGCACATTTTGGTGTTCGCTGATAACGCTCAGAAGCGGCACGTAGAAAAAAGGCGGGCGGCAGTGCGCCTAAAACTGGATGTTGAGACATTAAATTTTGCATATCCACGCCGCTGGGTAGACTCATTTTGTTGCCGACGGTAGAGCAGCCAGAGAATTGCTGGCGAATAAGACGAAAATAAAATTTGCACAGAAAACGTTTATACAAATTTAGAGTCACTGAGTTGATTAGTGCGTTTTTGAACTAGCAGTTCCATTAAAATATTCTCACACGTGCGAGGCCTTGAATATTTTGCAAAACTTGTTATGATAATAGGGTTTTTATACTACACGAACAGGGGTCCAAGGCTTACATATACGACTTCTTTATGTAAGTTTTTATTCGTTTCCCACTAACAACAACTTGCATTCATATGCATATGCACATAGTTATATGTATGTATACGTGTGTATGTGCGTATTACAATTATTTAGTTTCTTTGTTTTTTGTTAATAATATAATTAAAATCACTTGGTTTTTTTTTCTTTCGCTCACAACCATCTAGCCTTTGAAACTCCGATTTGTTGTATATCTATGTGTGTGTCATTGCACGTTGTCACCGATTCTGCGTTGTTACACGACGGATACTCATTTGAAACTGAATCAACTTTGCCAAGCACCGTCGAAGCCCCCAGTCATCGCGTCCATCAACCAACCAAGCAATCGCTTAAGCCTGCCAAACGGGCAACCAGTTACTCCGCCGCTACCATTTGCACACACTGCAACATTTAGCCAAAGGCAACGCAATACAAAAACACATATGAATTAAATGCGTGTGAGCGAGCGAGTGAGAGAGCGAATGAATGAGGCGCACAAGCGAGGGTTGAAACTGAAACTGCTTGCTCCAACCCTCTATTGTGACCTGCAGAGTTTCTTTGGCATTTACTCTGCAACAACCACCGCAACAGTAACAGCAGCAACAACAATGAGAAATGGCAACAGCAAAAGCAAGACGTTCAGAAGTGCACTCTAAAAAATCTGTTTAAAAATGCGACTATAAATCGAGTATATTTTTGTTTACTTTTAAAATTTTTTGGTAAAATTAAACGATAAATATGTATTATTCTCGTTTACGCATTTTCATGTGTAAAAATTCTTTTTGTTAGTGGCTTTACACAATTCTACGAGTGAAATCGTACAGCAGATGTGTATTTTGTAGCTTGTACACACTTTCGCAGTAAATTTACGCACACCACTATATTACTCTCTGAGAAGTCCGAAATTTAAACAAACTATTCGTTGAATAATCGAGCATTTAATTTCGCGAATATTAATGTAGGAAATCAGTAACCTAAAACCCTAAAAAGTAACACAAAATTTTTTTAGAGTGTATATGCATATGCGGTGGTGATGCAGCAAATGCGGCTGACATAACTCAAAGGCCGCTCAATGTTAAGCGGACAGGCGGGCGGTCGTGCAGTCGCATAATTAAAAAAGTTTCCAAATCTGCTTTTTTCGGGTACTGTATACAAAGTTGCTCACTCACTCGGTTGCTTCTCTGCAGACTTTTTCCCGTTGGATTTATGTAGGTAGGTATGTACAGTTGTCCACAAAATAATAGGAGTGGGATATTTTAACCT
>NW_023458558.1:61209505-61221152 GCF_013731165.1 Rhagoletis pomonella
ATTTAGCCAAAGGCAACGCAATACAAAAACACATATGAATTAAATGCATGTGAGCGAGCGAGTGAGAGAGCGAATGAATGAGGCGCACAAGCGAGGGTTGAAACTGAAACTGCTTGCTCCAACCCTCTATTGTGACCTGCAGAGTTTCTTTGGCATTTACTCTGCAACAACCACCGCAACAGTAACAGCAGCAACAACAATGAGAAATGGCAACTGCAAAAGCAAGACATTCAGAAGTACACTCTAAAAAATCTGTTTGAAAATGCGACTATAAATCGAGTTTTTGTTTACTTTTAAAATTTTTTGGTAAATTTACACGATAAATATATAATATTCTCGTTTACGCATTTTCATGTGTAAAAATTGTTTTTGTTAGTGGCTTTACACAATTTTACGAGTGAAATCGTACAGCAGATGTGTATTTTGTAGCTTGTACACACTTTCGCAGTAAATTTACGCACACCACTATATTACTCTCTGAGAAGTCCGAAATTTAAACAAACTATTCGTTGAATAATCGAGTATTTAATTTCGCGAATATTAATGTAGGAAATAAGTAACCTAAAACCCTAAAAAGTAACAACAAATTTTTTTTAAAGTGTATATGCATATGCGGTGGAGGTGCAGCAAATGCGCTGACACAACTGAAAGGCCGCTCAATGTTAAGCGGACAGGCGGGCGGTCGTGCAGTCGCATAATTAAAAAAGTTTCCAAATCTGCTTTTTTCGGGTACTGTATACAAAGTTGCTCACTCACTCGGTTGCTTCTCTGCAAACTTTTTCGCGTTGGATTTATGTAGGTAGGTATGTATGTACATAAGTGCAAGAGTACGATCTCCGACAATACATTCATACATATAATACATATGCAGGGCCGGCACTAACTACATATGTGCGGGCCGCCATACCGCCAATATTTTTATGAAAAATAAGCAATACAAACAATGATCTGGTTATTTCTCATGGCGGGCGAAACCTAAGCCAGGACAGATTAGCGGTTGTTTTGACTATATGCTACGACTTTTCCAAGTTTTCCGCACTACATTTGCAGGCCTTTGTCAAAATGCACTTTCACATTTTCAGTAGAGACTGACAACAGTTAAGCCGTTTGTTTTTGGGCCTGTAATTTTATGATAATCATTAACTTGTTGGGACAATTTACACAGTGTAATGTCCCCATGTACATAAGCTGCTGAAAAATAGTAAACGATTTCCAATTTCGTTGAAATTTTGTATGTACTTTCTACTTTCACTGAGAAAAGAACTGTCACGCCTACCACTCTTGCGGGCGGAAGTGTTAAAAGTTACATATCTGACTTTTATTAAACTTGGTTTTCATGTGTTTTATATGTGTTAGAAACGCGCAACTTCAGTTTTTTTATATTTGAATTTTAATTTTATTTCTTTAGAAATTCCCATTAGCGGACATCTCTCATAGGCGGACAAAAAGTAGGTGACCATCGGGGTCCGCTAATGGGAGCTTTCACTGTACATATTAAATAATTAAATTTACAACTAATCGCAAATATAATAATTTTTATCTTCCAACTTAATTTTCGGAAAAATCCGGGCCCTTTTGAAATTTCCGGACTCGGGGGAAACAACCCCGACCCTACCGCCTCAAGCCGGCCTTTACACAAGCATGCATATCAGAACAAATGCTCGTCAACGATTTCGCTTTGGCTTCAATAATTTTATTTTCTTCACCCTACAGTCATTGAATGGGTCTCTATTACTAGGTAGTAGATAGTTTTATATATGTTACCTATCTGTAATTAATGTACCTATTCAAATAAAAAGTTTGATAGTTTCTGCCATGAAGAATTCGTAGGGATTCCTTGCTCAAAATAAGAAAAGTCAAGCTTTTATTGGCAATGAAGAAATCATATTTTGAAAATTGCAGACAGAAGGTTTTAAAAGTGCACATGTACCTACATACATACTTATCTAAAAATGTATGTATGTAAGCCTTCAACATGGAGCAAATTCTGAAATGGGGTCTATAGACCGAATATACATGCATATGTACCTACATACATAAGTCCATAACAAGTTTCTCCTTTGTTTCTGTTACTCGTGGCTCTTCTTTGCTTTTGTAGGATTCCCGCGCCACTTTTAACTAGAAAGTACATACATACATACATGCATGCATATATAAGGGCTCCTCGGCCCAGAACTAACTCACGTCAGTAAACTAGCACGCTTGCTGAACATCACGAATAGAGGAGCAGCAGCAAAACCAGGAACATCTGCTGCCAGCGGTAGTTGTGCTAGCCAACCAAAAGCTTTGCCATTGCCTTTGATGCGCTCTGACATTACCCTCTCTCGTCAAGGCTAAAGTTGTGTTTCTGTAGCTGTTTTGTTGCTGGTTCGAATGGCGGCTGTCGCAGTCTGCCCTCACACATACACACTCATACGCTATGAAGGGCTACAACAATGAAAAGGTACAATGTGGCTGTTAAAAGTTGTTGCTGCGAATGGCGTGAGGGCTTCGAGTAGTGGAGGAGTCCATGTTGTAATAATGGGCGTATCAGAGGTATGAGTGGAGCGCATTTATTTTCAGCGTACGTACCCATGTATTACGTGTATGTATGTATGTATATGGATGTACATGTGTAGTAAATTGAACAATTATACAATGGCGACTGTATTTAATATATAGAGGTACCTATCCAGATTTATTTTTTCTCTACAAAACTAGTTTATGTATGTATGTATGTACTGTAGGCATTTCCGGAAAAAGGCCAAATCAGAGCAAAAAATTATATATTTCTTGAATCCAAACAATACATACCTATGTACATAGGAGGTTCACAAACGAAGGCTTAGGTGTAGCCTTCATCCAGGAACCCTGGATATTAAGAGGTGACGTCAAAGGCCTTAATATAAAGGACGGCAAGATCATCTATGCCGCCAGCTGTCGCCCAAGAGCGGCGATGCTATTATGTAACAAAATAACGTTTCTCCCTCTTTCACAGTTCATTACGGCAGATCTCGTTGCGGTATGGGCCAAAATTCCTACTCCTAGGGGGGTGCAAGAGGCAGTACTTGCCTCCGCGTACTTCCCGGGTGAGGAGGAGATAGCCCCGACACCTGAGGTAAAGGCGCTTACGGATCACTGCCGGCAGAGTGGTATACCCTGATCCTCTGCTGTGATGCAAATGCCCATAGCACTGTCTGGGGGAGCACCGACACCAACAAAAGGGGTGAGTACCTCCTTGAGTTTATAAGTAGTTATAATATAAGTATTATAAACCATGGCAATGAACCAACGTTCAGGAACGCTATTAGAGGGGAAGTCTTAGATCTTACTCTAAGTAGTCAGAACATGGCAGCTTCTGTCACAAACTGGCGCGTCTCAGGGGAGGTATCAATGTCGGACCATATGCACATAGAATTCGACATTGGCCACTTTCCTGAGCATGAACTAGTTTTTAGAAATCCCAGAAAAACGAACTGGGAATTCTTTCGCTTTATTATGGAAGAAGGTGGAAACAGCCATGGTGGTCAAATTACGACTGCGCACGAGCTTGAAACTGAAGCTGAACAGCTTCATTCAGACATTGGAATAGCTTTCAATAGTAGCTGTCCCCAAGGAAAGGTAAAATCCAAACGTGATGTGCCTTGGTGGAGCAAGAAGCTTGAGCAAATGAGATGCCAAGCCAGAAAACTATTCAATAGAGCAAAGAATACGGGTGATTGGAATCCGTACAAACTTGCACTAACTTCTTACAACAAAGAATTGCGGAAATCCAAAAGAGCTAGCTGGCGAAACCACTGCGAGGAAATAAAGAGCCTCCCAGAGGCAGTACGCCTCCAAAAAGCTCTAAATAGGGAACACAAAAATACGATCGGCACTCTAAAGAAACCAGATGGTAGTTATACTCAGCATCCGGGAGAGACTTGCAGACTTCTGCTAGACACTCACTTCCCGGGCTGCAAAGCGGGCTATTATCTACCGGAATTGGGTGTCCCAGCACGCACTTCTGGTAGAGAGCAAAGCCTTGCAACTAAACTTACCACGGTAGAAAGAGTGCAATGGGCGATATCTACCTTCAGCCCATACAAATCACCAGGACCAGATGGGGTCTATCCTTGTCAACTCCAACAAGGTAGTAACTACATAGCCCCAGTCCTCTCCAGACTATACAGAGCGTCGCTCCTACTGGGTCACATTCCCAGTAGATGGACTGAGGCTAAGGTGGTATTTTTACCGAAGGCAGGTAAACCGGAGCAAATGCCTTCATCCTACAGACCAATTAGCCTCAGCTCCTTTCTCCTAAAAGGCATGGAGAAAATCTTGGATCAACATATCAGAGAAGTCAACCTAGCGGAACGACCACTGAATAAGAACCAATTTGCCTATCAACCAGGCAAGTCCACTGAGACTGCCATTCACAGCCTTACATCGAAAATCGAAAAGGCTCTGGAGTCTAAGAACATAGCCCTTTGTGCCTTCATTGACATTTCAGGGGCTTTTGACAACACGTCATACAGGGCAATAAGAGATGCCCTGATATGCAAGGGAGTGAGCCCAATCATAATAAATTGGGTGCTTTCTATGCTAAAAACAAGGAAGATCAGGATGGAGCTGGGAGGCACGAAAGAATCGATTACAGCCACAAGAGGTTGCCCTCAAGGGGGTGTACTCTCTCCTCTTCTGTGGACTATGGTTATAGACGAACTCATGTTCCTACTGAACGACCATGGCTTTGAAACACAAGGATATGCAGACGATCTGGTAATTTGTGTAACAGGGCTGCATGACGAAACGATCTCCAACCGCATGCAACAAGCCCTGCGCATTACGCAAAGATGGTGTGACACCAAAGGATTATCCATTAATCCTACTAAATCTATTCTGGTTCCATTTACCCGGAGGAAAAAGTTATCCATGACAGAATTGACTCTGGGCGGCACTAGAATAGGGCTCTCAAATGAAGCAAAATACCTGGGGGTGTGGCTAGATAAGACACTCACCTGGAATGTACATTTGGATGCAACCGTAAACAAGGCAATGAGAGCCTTCTTCGCATGCAAGCGACTTTACGGGAAGACATGGGGACTCTCCCCCAAAATGACTTACTGGTCATTCAACACAGTTGTGAAGCCGATAGTCACCTATGCATCCTTGGCATGGTGGACAAAAGCGACACAAAGAACTGCTAGCGCAAAACTAAGCAAACTACACCGAATGGTGTGCATTGGTATAACAGGGGCTATGCGGACCTGTCCTGCTGATGCACTTAGTGCTCTTGTAGGCATACCGCCTTTCCCAATTCTAATAGAGAGGGAGGCCAGTCTCTCGGCACTGAGAATCCTAAACACTTCCGAGTTAAAAACCGGAAACATGACAGGTCATATGAAGGTCCTTATGAAATTCACAAATGACCCCATAATGCATATGAGGGACTCAGTAGCTCCGATACTAGTAATTTCTAGGAATTTCAAGGTATCTATTGCGGACCGAGCATCCTGGAGCACAGGAAACCCCTACACCAAACCCGGAGCTGAAGTTTGGTACACTGACGGATCAAAACTTGAAGATGGAAAAACTGGAGCTGGTATATTGGGGCCGAATTTTAAAAGATCGATACCAATGGGCAGCTACCCCACCATTTTTCAAGCAGAGATTCATGCGATCGATATCTGTGGCAGAGAATGCCTCAGAAGAGGCACATCCTCTAAAAACATCTGCATTATGTCGGACAGTCAGGCTGCCTTGCTAGCACTGAGGTCCCACATAATAACATCCAAACTAGTGTACGACTGCCTCAACACCCTAAACGGTCTTGGAAGCAAGAACACAGTATTACTGGGCTGGGTGCCGGGGCACGAGGGCCATGACGGCAATGAACAGGCGGACCGCCTAGCAAAACACGGAGCTACCACACTATTCTATGGCCCGGAACCCTTCTGCGGGCTCACCAAAGCCCACTTAAGGGAGGTCATAAACAAGTGGGTCGACAAAAAATTCGAAAGGCACTGGAATGAATGTCCGGGGCAAAGACAAGCTAAGCGGTTCATCTGTCCATCACAAGAAGCTACAAAAAAGCTCATAAATCTAGGCAGGGAGGACCTTCGAACTCTCACTGGGTACTACACGGGACATTGTTCCCTGCGTTATCACCTCAGTAAAATGAATCTTTCAGACACGAGCGTCTGTCGCTTCTGTGAGATGGACGAAGAAACGCCAGAACACATCCTTTGTGAATGTGTTGCTCTCGCTAGACGCAGACTCGCTCACCTAGGCGGTACAACACTTAATCCATTCGAAATATGGAACAAAAAGCCCAACGAAGTGCTAGCTTATATTAAAAGCCTTCATATATAGGGTAAAAGGCCACGCACAATAGACCACCTTAGAGGTCGCAGTGCTCAAGGCTCATAATAATAATAATAATACCTATGTACCAGAGTTGTGAAAAATGCATTAATTTTTTAATGCATTAATGGTATTTAAAGCAATAATGTTAATGTCAAATATTAATGCATTAATTTATGAAATTTAATGCAAATGAATATTTCAATGCATTAATTCTGAAAAATGTAATGCTAATGCAATTTTTTTTCATTAAATTATCCAAGCTAATGCTAATGAAAAAATTTTATTGCACTAAAATGTTTAATACTTTTGCTCGTTTGCATTATTAAAAACCATTAAATTTTTTTTCCAACTAGTATGTATATAAAATTTGAAATAAATTGGTAAAGCTGATAAATGTAGATAAGCTGTAGGCTCGACCCTATTAAGCTGGCATTTCAGGGTACTATTTTATATATATATAAGGAAAATTTGAAAGTTAGGGGGGGCTCGAGCACCCCCCTGCCCCTACCTGGCTACGCCCATGAGTGGACGGAACCGTTTTCCAAAACTTTAGTATTTATAACATTCCTTGTTTTTCTTAAGAGCTTATTTTATGTAAACACCAATTTTCGGTAAAAAACATTCATTCGTTACTGAAATATCCCATCTTTTGTATTTATGAAACTACCGTTAAATGGGAAGTAGGCGTGGTTATTGTCCGTTTTTCCCCATTTTCATTATCATCCGTACTTAACCCATGAGAAATACTCAATGCAAACATGTATAATTATTCTAAAGGCAGTGTCTACAGACACGCGCCACGGTTAGATACTTTTACCGTAGATCCACGGTAATTTTACTACGGTAAAATTACGTGGATTATGTTTTGCCGGAGAAGTGGGGCAGAACTTCTTTCGGCGTAATTTTTACCGTGGATCTACAGTAATTTTACCGTGGATCTACGGTAATTTTCCCGGGCGCGTGTAAGTAGACACTCCCTATTCTAGAACCAGAATTTTCGTTATTCATAATTCGTAGCACTGTTACGAAAAACGAAAAATCCACATGCTGCAACCCTTTCGGAAGTATGTGCAGCACCGCCAGCTATCAGTTCGCACACGATCTTCAAAAGCGCCACAGCTCAAAACTTTGGCGTTTTGGAAATCATGCGCTAAAAATGTAGCCAGAGCTTTTATTTATATTTATGCTGGATTAAATTTTTGTAATAATTTGTTGAAAAAACCTAAGGTAAAGTCTCCTTTGCCCATATAGGCTTTGTTTCTTTTATTTTCCGGCAGATAATTATCAGGAACAAGAAGAATGGGAAAATTGTGAGAAATACGCTCACAGAGAGCGAAATAAAGTAATAGAAAGAAACGCAAAACTAACAGAAACTAGCAAGTAAACAGCTGATCTGTGTATTTGGCTATTGAAAGTATTTGGCGTGTGAATTCAAGGCGAATTTATATAAGGTAGTGTTGTTTCATCAGCTGTGAGTAGCGTTTGATTGTCAAAATTTTATATTTTGCTAGTGAGTGAGTGGAAACGAGAGAATGTTTGCATTTTCTGTCTTTTTCATTCGGAGAAGAATAGCTGAAATTTGACAATGGCCCGCTAAAAGCAAAAACAAAATACAAGTAATTGTTGTATTTGTTGAATCGATACCACCTTATATATATTCGACTTGTGTGAATTTTTGGTTATTCATTTAAAGTTAAAAATTTTACTAGCAGAAATTAGCAGGAGAACTGCTTGTTGCTGCTAGTTTTTTTGGGTTAAGAAACGCTTTCCAGCAGAAATTAGTGATAATTTGTGATAATTATCTGTTAAGAAACAAAGCTTGGAATAATTAGCTTGTGCTCCCAAATAGTTTTTCGCATTTTCTGACGAACGTGTTAAGGAACTAGGTGTATGAAGGAAAACTAGGTGGAAAGAATTGAAGAAAAAAAACACTCATAGTAAGGGCGTGCTGTGGAAATTAATTCACAAAGATATGCGGATCTGTCGGGCATAGTAACCAGAACGCATCTATGTCAGCTTCTGGTTGAATTGTTGAACCAAAAGCCATAACTCCTCATATGCCGGAAGAACTGGGTCTCAATCCAGTTAATGGTTTTTCCAACCCATTGAAAACATGCACTTTGTTTGGTCCACAACCTGTTGCGCTTCTGCCTTCGGCCGCGCTTAGGGATTATAACCCTTACCAAGTAGATCGACCCTATTAAGCTGGCATTTCAGGGTACTATTTTATATATATATAAGGAAAATTTGAAAGTTAGGGGGGAGCTCGAGCACCCCCCAGCCCCTACCTGGCTACACCCATGTGTATGTATAAAAACGTAAGGTAGCCAACAAAGGGCTAAAACGGCAACACTGAAACCGAATTTATTAATAAACTAATACTCGGAAATTTGACACTGCGTCGCTTGAACAAATGATTGTCATATGTTACATTCGACGATTTTTGGGCAATCGCGATTGAAGTTTAAAGTCTGTTTTCTTGAAAACGTCACAGTACATTTCTTTGAAAATTGTATATTTTTTTCAAGCTTAATGAAATATTGGAATTTATTATAAAAACAAGCAATTTTTAGCAACAAACAAAACCGACTTCAATTCTCATATAAAAATGTATATAGATATATATGTCTCATGATCCAATGATCGGATCTAAACCAGATTAGTATGGGAAAACTTCTGAGACACTACCTTTCCGATGCAAAACGAATTATCGAAATCGGTTGACGAGGTTCAAAGTTATGCCATTGAAACGCTTGTGACCTTGCACATACAATAAAATTATACCAAATATCTCGAGATCCAAAGGAGATATCAAAAAGCTATTTGAAAGGTCTTGATGAGTTTAGTATAATTGCATTGTTAGCTCAATTTTGTCCAATTTTCACATACGTCAATCATTTGTTCAGGCGACGACTTTTGTTTTAAATTAAAGTTTAATCCTTTGGTTACACGGGTACAAATAACTAAACCGGACCCAAGTTTCTCGATAAGGGGAAACAAACATTCTTTTTTGTACGTTCATATAAAGCAGTGGATAAAAATATGCGCATATGCCAAAGGCAAATTTATTTGTTTGAAAGAACACCACTAATATTTCCTGCAAACACACATCGATTTACATCTTTTTGGGTAAATTTTATCTGGGTTCCGATGCAGAAATCTTTTCGTACAAAATTACACAAAAAAGCTGCCAATTTCCTACTCGCTCGTTTTTAGGCGTGCCATTGTTACGAACTTTGAAAGTTCGAAGTTTTCCGCCCACTAGTGTAGGGCAGTTGTCCGATTTTCATCAATATCAGAGTTCTTCTTTTTACAATAAATGAAAGGCCCGTATTTAATAAATTGAAGCAAAATCGGTACGATAGGACACCTGTGGCAAAAACTAAAAAAAAATTAATTCCTCGATTCGAAAAAATAAAATATACACAATCGATGGAATCCGTTAACTAAACGAAGCAAAAAGGATTTAAAAATTTCATTTTTGGAGGTATGCAAAAGTTTTTAAGTTGATAAAACATGTACGAATAAATTTCAAGGGAACAATATTAATTTCGTTTATTTTAGGTTAAGTTGAATTTCTTAAAGATATAGTCTATATTTTAAAAAGTGGATTTATGAATTTTTTCTAATTTATTCAAAGTCTAGCAAAATTTTTTATTTGGCTTTTGACATTGACGAGTTACTGTTATTTAAATACATATAGCAATACATTAAAAAAAGTGCAATGTAATTATTCAAGTTTTTCTCATACCAATCTTTGAAAAAAGTACAAAAAAGCATCAAAAATCTCCTTATTACGATTCCGTTGAAAATTTTAAATTATTATTTTTTTTTAATTTTTATGCAAATTTTTAAGCTTAAACCGTTCTGTCTTTTGAGGGAATTTTTTTTTTCAAAAGAGTTTCTAAGAAATTATTTTTATTCATAAAAAACTTAATTTTTGGAGGTATTTTCAAATCGGTCCAGCTCACGTAAATCTTACACCCCTTTTCACCAACTCTTTCGTATTCGGATTTTGCTACAAATCGTAGAAATAGTATGAAATATG
This sequence comes from Rhagoletis pomonella, assembly GCF_013731165.1. Taxonomy (NCBI): domain Eukaryota; kingdom Metazoa; phylum Arthropoda; class Insecta; order Diptera; family Tephritidae; genus Rhagoletis; species Rhagoletis pomonella. The sequence goes on from NW_023458558.1 coordinate 61,219,881, forward strand.
AAATCCGAATCGTATTTTCGAACTTTCGAAATTTGTGACAATAGCATGACTAAAAACGAATGAGTAAGAAATTGACAGCTTTTTTGAGTAGTGGTGTACGAAAACAATTCTGTGTCGGAGGCGAGATAAAAGATGTAAATCGATGTGTGTTTGCAGGAGATATTAGTGTTGTTCATTTAGACAGATAAATTCGCCTTTCGTATATATGTATATTTTTCTCCACAGCTTTATATAAATGAACAAAAATAATCTTTGTTGCCCTAATCGAGAAACTTTGGTCCGGTTTAGTTAGTTGTACAATGATTTTCGGTTTTTGTGTCCAAACGTATTACTCGAATCTAAAAACTTTTACATACACGTGTAATCAAAGGATTGAACTTTAATTTAAGATAAATTTTTCAAATTTCCGAGCAATAGTTTATTAATAAATTCGGTTTGCACTATGCACTTTTATGTAAATTTCGATGTTGGTTCTGCGCAAAAATACTATGAATGGCGTAGCCGGAGTTATATGCACAAGAAATGTTGTATGCCTTTGGCATCCGGAACCCCCCTTTTCCGGCAAGACAGAAAGGAGAATTAAAGTTAGTAAGGGTTATAATCGGCCGCTGTGGTGTAGTGGTAAGCAGCGCGCGCTTCATCTCCGCATCGCCTGGGTTTAAGCCCTGGTCATAGCAACATCGCAAAAAAATATACAAAAAAAGGTTTTTTCGTAACAGCAGTCATCCCTCGGCAGGCGATGGCAAAGACCTGAGTGCATTTCTGCCGTGAAAAACAGCTTCTCATAAAAATACAAGTGCCGTTCGGAGTCGGCGTAAAACAGTAGGTCCCTCCGCTTTGTGTGACAACATCAAGGCGCACGACACAAATCGGAGGAGAAGCTCGGCCAAACACTAACATATGTATGTGTAAGCGCCAATCTATTATTAAGCAAGCACAACAGGTGGTGGGCCGAACAAAGTGAATGTTTTAAATTGCTTGGAAGAAGCTGTTATTGCATTAACTGGATTGAGAACCAGTTATTCAGGCATAGGAGGTGTGGTTGAACAATTAAGCCAGAAGCTGGCATACCATGTTTATATCATGATAAAAATATAGTAAGGTAGAACCGCTGAGAGTTACTTTTAAAATTCTTGACGTTTCCAAATAATTTAATTTTTAAATTTACTCACAGACTCACACACACATTTTCATTTTCAATCTCAAGCAACAACAATTTCGAACAATTTTAATTTTTTATTTTCAATTTTATATGAATTTAAAATGCTGGCA
>NW_023458558.1:61221252-61227455 GCF_013731165.1 Rhagoletis pomonella
TGCCAGCATTTTAAATTCATATAAAATTGAAAATAAAAAATTAAAATGTTCGAAATTGTTGTTGCTTGAGATTGAAAATGAAAATGTGTGTGTGAGTCTGTGAGTAAATTTAAAAATTAAATTGTACTACTATGTACAATATCATTATTATATTTTATCATGATATAAACATGGTATGCCAGCTTCTGGCTTAATTGTTCAACCACAACCTCCTATGCCTGAATAACTGGTTCTCAATCCAGTTAATGCAATAACAGCTTCTTCCAAGCAATTTAAAACATTCACTTTGTTCGGCCCACCACCTGTTGTGCTTGCTTAATAATAGATTGGCGCTTACACATACATATGTTAGTGTTTGGCCGAGCTTCTCCTCCGATTTGTGTCGTGCGCCTTGATGTTGTCACACAAAGCGGAGGGACCTACTGTTTTACGCCGACTCCGAACGGCAATTGTATTTTTATGAGAAGCTGTTTTTCACGGCAGAAATGCACTCAGGGGTTTGCCATAACCTGCCGAGGGACGACCGCTGTTACGAAAAAACCTTTTTTTGTATATTTTTTTTGCGATGTTGCTATGACCAGGGCTTGCACCCAGGTGATGCGGAGATGAAGCGCGCGCTGCTTACCACAACACCACAGCGGCTGATTATAACCCTTACTAACTTTAATTCTCCTTTCTGTCTTGCCGGAGAAGGGGGCTTTCCGCATGTCAAAGGCATACAACATTTCTTGTGCATATAACTCCGGCTACGCCATCCATAGTATTTTTGCGCAGAACCAACATCGAAATTTACAAAAAAGTGCATAGTGCAAACCGAATTTATTAATAAACTATTGCTCGGAAATTTGAAACATTTATCTTAAATTAAAGTTCAATCCTTTGATTACACGTGTATGTAAACGTTTTTAGATTCGGGTAATGCGTTTGGACACAAAAACCGAATATCATTGTACAACTAACTAAACCGGACCAAAGTTTCTCGATTAGGGCAACAAAGATTATTTTTGTTCATTTATATAAAGCTGTGGAGAAAAATATACGTATATACGAAAGGCGAATTTATCTGTTTAAATGAACAACACTAATATCTCCTGCAAACACACATCGATTTACATCTTTTATCTCGCCTCCGACACAGAATTGTTTTCGTACACCACTACTCAAAAAAGCTGTCAATTTCTTACTCGTTCGTTTTTAGTCATGCCATTGTGACAAATTTCGAAAGTTCGAAAATACGATTCGGATTTCATATTTCATACTATTTCTACGATTTGTAGCAAAATCCGAATACGAAAGAGTTGCTGAATAGGGGTGTAAGATTTACGTGAGCTGGACCGATTTGAAAATACCTCCAAAAATGAAGTTTTTTATGAATAAAAATAATTTCTCTTTTGAAAAAAAAAGATTACCTCAAAAGACAAAACGGTTTAAGCTTAAAAATTTGCATAAAAATTAAAAAAAAAAAATAATTTAAAATTTTCAACAGAATCGTAATAATGAGATTTTCGATGCTTTTTTGTACTTTTTTCAAAGATTGCTATGAGAAAACTTGAATAATTGCATTGCACTATTTTTAATGTATTGCTATATGTATTTAAATAAAAGTAACTCGTCAATGTCAAAAGCCAAATAAAAAATGTTGCTAGACTTTGAATAAATTGGGAAAAATTCATAAATCCACTTTTTAAAATATAGACTATAACTTTAAGAAAGTCTATTTAACCTAAAATGAACGAAATTAATATTGTTCCTATGAAATTTATTCGTACATGTTTTGTCAACTTAAAAACCTTTGGATACCTACAAAAATGGAATTTTGAAATCCTTTTTGCTTCGTTTAGTTAACGGATTCCATCGATTGTGCATATTTTATTTTTTCGAATAGAGGAATTCATTTTTTTTTTAGTTTTTGCCACAGGTGTCCTATCGTGCTCCGATTTTGCTTAAATTTATTAAATACGGGCCTTTCATTTATTGTAAAAAGAAGAACTCTGATATTGATGAAAATCGGACAACTGCCCTACACTAGTGGGCGGAAAACTTCGAACTTTCAAAGTTCGTAACCATAGCAAGCCTAAAAACGAGCGAGTAAGAAATTGACAGCTTTTTTGTGTAATTTTGTACGAAAAGATTTCTGCATCGGAAGCCAGATAAAATTTACCCAAAAAGATGTAAATCGATGTGTGTTTGCAGGAAATATTAGTGGTGTTCTTTCAAACAAATAAATTTGCCTTTGGCATATGTGCACATTTTTATTCACTGCTTTATATGAACGTACAAAAAAGAATGTTTGTTTCCCCTTATCGAGAAACTTGGGTCCGGTTTAGTTATTTGTACCCGTGTAACCAAAGGATTAAACTTTAATTTAAAACAAAAGTCGTCGCCTGAACAAATGATTGTCGTATGTGAAAATTGGGCAAAATTGAGCTAACAATGCAATTATACTAAACTCATCAAGATCTTTCAAATAGCTTTTTGATATCTCCTTTGGATCTCGAGATATTTGGTATAATTTTATTGTATGTGCAAGGTCACAAGCGTTTCAATGGCATAACTTTGAACCTCGTCAGCCGGATTCGATAATTCTTTTTGCATCGGAAAGGTAGTGTCTCGGAAGTGGTCCCATACTAATCTGGTTTAGATCCGATCATTGGATCATGAGACATATATATCTATATATATGTATATACATTTTTACATGAGAATTGAAGTCGGTTTAGTTTGTTGCTAAAAAATTGCTTGTTTTTATAATAAGTTCCAATATTTCATTAAGCTTGAAAAAATATACAATTTTCAAAGAAAAGTACCGTGACGTTTTCAAGAAAACAGACTTTAAACTTCAATCGCGATTGCCCAAAAATCGTCGAATGTAACATATGACAATCATTTGTTCAAATGACGCAGTGTCAAATTTCCGAGTATTAGTTTATTACTAAATTCGGTTTCAGTGTTGCCGTTTTAACCCTTTGGTGGCTATATTTAGTCCTTTTGTAGTCCTTTGGAGAATTTATTCATACTTGGCATGAAAAAGAGGTACATGCTTAATATGATCGCATATTTTTTTTTCATTTATGTAAGAGATGAATTTTTAAACTAAGAAAGACTGATACATATCCATATATATAATGTATGTTCCTTACGTTTTTATACATACATACTGTAAACTTGTCTATTAACGATTTAACTATAGTTTAAAATAGACAAGTTTACGGCCCTTAATATGCTTAATTTGTTAAATGGCCCATCAAATCTATTGACTGTGTATGTTCTTGTGGTGTGATTGAACCAGCTGATGGTGCGAGTTCAAAAACTATTTGGAAATTTTATGATTGTACCAGCATGCTGATGTCGTTAGTGGTGAAATTAGCTCAATTTTCTAAGTAAAAAGTATTTTGGCGGAAATTTCTTGCACTATATGAGTCAAAGTCGTGTTTGTGGAAGAGTAAGTTCACGTTATCAGTTGTGAATAAAAAAAAAACAATGTTTAACAATTTTATTTGGTAGAAAAATTATGAAATTTCGGCTCTAATCATTTCGATCTTTCCTCGACCTTATTTGTAAAGAAATAAATATTGTACGAGCGTGCTGGTAAGTTATATGCTTCAAGCTTGATGGTACAATCACTTGATCGAGCCAGCAAGCTGGTGTCGTATATTTCCCCTTTTATACAAACAGGATTTTGGTTGGATAAAACATTAGCTTTTTTCGAAAGATCATTGTTTTTCTATACCATTACTTATTGAAAATGTTTGCGTGTATACCTACTTATAAATGTATATGTAAGTAAAAAACTTTAGCTACCATTTTTAGGCACAACGACTTTTTTCAGCCCTTTTTTTAAAGGAATTTGGCTACCACTAAAAATGATTCGGGCAATACTGTTCGGTTTGCTCTATGCACTGTTTTGCAAATTTCGACGTGGATTCTGCGCAAAAATACTGTGGATGGCGTAGCCGTAGTTATATGCACGATAAATGTTGTAAACCTTTGACATGCTGAAGCTTCTCTTCGGCAACACAGAGTTGAGAATTCTACTTGGTAAGGGTTATAATCCCTAAGCGCGGCCGAAGGCAGAAGCGCAACAGGTTGTGGACCTAACAAAGTGCATGTTTTCAATGGCTTGGAAAAACCATTAACTGGATTGAGACCCAGTTCTTCAGGCATAGGAGGAGTTATGGCTTTTGGTTCAACAATTCAACCAGAAGCTGACATGGATGCGTTCTGGTTACTATGCCCGACAGATCCGCATATCTTTGTGAATTAATTTCCACAGCACGCCCTTACTATGAGTGTTTTTTTCTTAAATTCCTTTCCACCTAGTTTTCCTTCATACACCTAGTTCCTTAACACGTTTGTCAGAAAATGCGAAAAACTATTTGGGAGCACAAGCTAATTATTCCAAGCTTTGTTTCTTAACAGATAATTATCACAAATTATCACTAATTTCAGCTGGAAAGCGTTTCTTAACCCAAAAAACCTAGCAGCAACAAGCAGCTCTCTATGGTTCTTACGCTCTTATTTTTTTGGTTCTCCTGCTAATTTTTGCTAGTAAAATTTTTACTAGCAGAAACTAGCAGCTGTCAAAATGAATAACCAAAAATTCACACAAGTCGAATATATATAAGGTGGTACCGATTCAACAAATACAACAATTACTTGTATTTTGTATTTGCTTTTAGCGGGCCATTGTCAAATTTCAGCTATTCTTCTCCGAATGAAAAAGGGCGACAGAAAATGCAAACATTCTCTCGTTTTCACTCACTCACTAGCAAAATATAAAATTTTGACAATCAAACGCTACTCACAGCTGATGAAACAACACTACCTTATATAAATTCGCCTTGAATTCACACGCCAAATACTTTCAATAGCCAAATACACAGATCAGCTGTTTACTTGCTAGTTTCTGTTAGTTTTGCGTTTCTTTCTATTACTTTATTTCGCTCTCTGTGAGCGTAATTCTCACAATTTTCCCATTCTTCTTGTTCCTGATAATTATCTGCTGGAAAATAAAAGAAAACAAAGCCTATATGGGCAAGGGAGACTTTACCTTAGGTTTTTTCAACAAATAATTACAAAAATTTTATCCAGCATAAATATAAATAAAAGCTCTGGCTACATTTTTAGCGCATGATTTCCAAAACGCCAAAGTTTTGAGCTGTGGCGCTTTTGAAGATCGTGTGCGAACTGATAGCTGGCGGTGCTGCACATTTCCGAAAGGGTTGCAGCATGTGGATTTTTCGTTTTTCGTAACAGTGCTACGAATTATGAATAACGAAAATTCTGGTTCTAGAATAGGGAGTGTCTACTTACACGCGCCCGGGAAAATTACCGTAGATCCACGGTAAAATTACTGTAGATCCACGATCAAAATTACGCCGAAAGAAGTTCTGCCCCACTTCTCCGGCAAAACATAATCCACGTAATTTTACCGTAGGTAAAAATTATCGTGGATCTACGGTAAAAGTAACCGTGGCGCGTGTCTGTAGACACTGCCTCTAGAATAATAATACATGTTTGCATTGAGTATTTCTTATGGCCCTTGATTCATGGGTTAAGTACGGATGGTAATGAAAATGGAGAAAAACGGACAATAACCACGCCTACTTCCCATTTAGCGGTAGTTTCATAAATACAATAGATGGGATATTTCAGTAAAGAATGAATGTTATTTACCAAAAATTGGTGTTTACATAAAATAAGCTCTTAAGAAAAACAAGGAATGTTATAAATACTAAAGTTTTGGAAAGCGGTTCCGTCCACTCATGACTAAAAGTGCTTATCTACATTTATCAGCTTTACCAATTTATCTCAAATTTTATATACATACTAGTTAGAAAAAAAATTTAATGGTTTTTAATAATGCAAACGAGCAAAAGTATTAAACATTTTAGTGCATTAAAATTTTTTCATTAGCATTAGCTTAGATAATTTAATGAAAAAAAATTGCATTAGCATTACATTTTTCAGAATTAATGCATTGAAATATTCATTTGCATTAAATTTCATAAACTAATGCATTAATTTTTGACATTAACATTATTGCTTTAAATACCATTAATGCATTAAAAAATTAATGCATTTTTCACAACTCTGGGACATAGGTATGTATTGTTTGGATTCAAGAAATATATAATTTTTTGCTCTGATTTGGCATTTTTCCGGAAATGCCTACAGTACATACATACATACATAAACTAGTT
>NW_023458558.1:61227555-61230474 GCF_013731165.1 Rhagoletis pomonella
GCATAGGTCACTTAAATCAAAATTAAAATTGATTGGTGAAACCGAAAATTCGAAAATTTTCACTTAAATAATTTGGTGAAACTGGCTGTAAAGTTGCAGTAAAGTTGCCTTTGCTAACAGGGCAGTTAAATTGTTCCTCACTTTAAAGTGTGGTCGTTTTCTTATCTTACCGGTAAACATAAATTTGTAATTCCGTAATTACGGCAGCGCGAGAGTGACCCTTCACTAAATTCATCATAAAATTTCAAAGGTTGGCAATGCAACATAAGGAAATATAGAGCACGAGCAACTGTTAGCAAAAACCAAAACCTTGGTTGAAATATCTAATATACATATCTGACTCATGAACTAAAACCATATCAAAATTTAAAGTTGGGTACAAACTTTTAAAGGTTGCATCGGGTGAGCAAAAATTTATCGATTCGAGAAATTAATGCGCTGAAGAGAAAAAAAAAACTCGTATATCGAGACGGTAAAGTGGCCGGTAATCTAAAAGATAGATGAGAAAACGGCCCTAAGTATGGAAATGTTACCAATATGTGTATATTTAAAGAAAGTACTCAGTACTCTGAAAAATACCCGATCCTTTAAAGTATCGATAGCAAAGAACTCGATCCTCAAAAGTACTCGATACTTCCCAACACTAATGAACGGTATTGTGACCTTACGAAATTCATTGTGGAGTACAAAGACTCACAGTTACGCTACGCGCATACTGCAGTCGGTATCGGCTATCTGACTTGTGATTATATGAGCGCTCTCACACATAAATCGATAACCGAACCAACATCGGCCGTTGACGTCCGTCAGTGAGGATAAATGCAAACATGTTTGTTTTTCATGTCCGAAGTCAGGTGAAAAGTACCAAAATGAACCGCGAGAAAGTAACTTATTGGGTGCAAAACAAAAAAATTACCTATAAAATCACATGCTTAGTGTATGTCAATTAAAATTTCTCAAAATATTTCACTGCTTACAAAACTAAAATGAAAACTACATTTGTGCGTACAAATACGGTCGGCAAATAATCTGGTTAAGTGTGCGCATCAGTCAAATTGTTCGGTCGAAATCGGTCGGCCTATCGGATGCAATGTGCGCCTAGCGTTATACGTTGTACCTAGGGTTGCCAACCGTACTACTATATATAGTATTGTACTATTTTACCGGTCAGCGTACTATATACTGTTGTAGAAAATATAGTACGCAAAAACACTATATTTCTTCAATTATAAATATAAATATATTTCAGTAATTTGCACGAAAAATGTGTACTAAAATGGATGACCTTTATACTGAAATAATAATATTAAATGAAATATTCTTTGAAGTAAAAGGTCATTGTGAGTTTATAATCAACAGAGGTAACATATTTTTAAAAACGCTGAGAAAGAATTAACAAAATTACTTAAAATTATTTCATTTCTACTCTCTATTCCAACTTCTTTTTCTTTTAAATAGAATATATATATTTGAAGTGTACTCTATTTTTTCCAATTTTTTTTAAGTACTATAAGTATATTAGTTGTACCAAAAATTTAAAATATATGGCACGCAGTTGTTTTCAACAGCGCATATTTTAAATCTGGTACTTGTTACCGGAATTCAAGCAATGGCAAAGCTTCATGTTGCATTTCCAGTGCCTTATTTTCTTTCAATTCCAAAAACTTCAACTCTTCTTCCTTTTTCTTGAAAAGGTGTAAATTCATCCTCAATTATGTTACATAAAAAATGGTTTATGAAGTATGCAAACATAAATTTCAAATCGGCAAATCTTTTTTTCCAAAGACTGCTTTTAAATCATGAGCAATATTTTTTTTCTAGCCATGGAAAATAACGAAATATTTTTTTTTGTGATCATGAATAAAAAGACGTAGTTTAGTTGCAAAACATAAAATATTTTGCCACAAATCAAAAACATTTGTATTCTCTCCTTGTAGAGACAAATTCAAGTTTTGCAAATTTTCCATCATATCGGTAAAGAACATTAAGTCAGAAAGCCGATTTTCATTTCAGAGAACATTAAACAAGTTTTGTGAATCGGATATCTTTAAATTTATTAATATAATATAGTATCTGTGGAAAATCGTTATTTGAATTTGCGGTAGAGGCACGGATTGTGGAAGCCCCCACCATTGCCAAAGTACCCAGCGCCAAAGACTAGGAACGTGTCCTGGAAGAGAGTGGGGAGGTAATGCCAAAAGGGATGAGTACACTCATCCGTCTCTAACGTCAAGTCGTTTCAATTTTCTTGCTTGGCTTTTGACAATTTCCTTGTTGCCATTTAAAGAACCAAAAAGTACAATTCAACAGAACTGAAGCGTGTAGAATTTTTAATTTTAGTTATTTATTTTTAAAAATATAGTATCTCTCGTAAAAATATTGAGCGTTTTAATTGGATTTTTTAGAAATATTGTAAGTATGCAGTTTGGTAGCCGATTCAATTTTAGCATAACAAAGTGCAAGTTTAAAGTAGCTTGGAATTACCGTTGATTTTTGGGAATTTTAAAGGTGTTCTCTTCGAATGAAAGAAAATTACTGACATAAACTTGTACTTTATTACGGTAAAATTGAATGGGCTACAAAACAGCATACTCAAAATATTTATAAACAAGTAATTTTTAAGCAACAAACAAAACCGACTTCAATTCTCATATAAAAAGTATATATATGTATATATTTCATGATCCAATGATCGGATCTAAACCAGATTAGTATGGGACCACCTCTGAGACACCACCTTTCCGATGCAATTATCGAAATCGGTTGACGTGGTCCAAAGTTATGCGGTAACAACATAAAAAAAAAATATTCCGTCGAACTGATAACCTCCTCCTTTTTTGGAAGTGGGTTAAAAATCTGATTAAAAAGTTCGAATTTTTACGAAAGTTTGTTGATTTTTTTCAAATGTTGCACATAGAT
>NW_023458558.1:61230574-61234152 GCF_013731165.1 Rhagoletis pomonella
AAAAAACCAGGACAATTTAAACGTGGACCAGAACACCAGGACAATTTATTCAAATTAGGACAAATCTTGGAAAACTAGGGCGTCTGGCAGCCCTAAGCTACGGTTACCATTCGTACCGATTTGGGCGTGACAGTACCAATTTTGTGAAAATTGTTCCTCTCAATATTTTTTAAAGGTCGGGACGTATAACTGTCTCGAATTTTCATATTTGTACCGATTAAGTTCCGATTCTTAGTGTTTTCTTTATTAATTTAATAAGAATCTCCCTGTACTCTGGTCCCAACACCATATTTCGGACAAACGTTTGAGCACCTTCGTAATAAAAAAAAAAACATAGAATATAATATTCTGTTAAACTGGTACTCTCGATATATTGCAGTCTATCATTGACGAAGATTTTTTTTTAATAAAACGACTCTGGTATTTATTTGGGAAATTATAAAAAATAAACTAATTCCCTTAAACATCGCATGGATATGAAAAATATATCTACGCTTTATTTATATATTATGTGCACAGTTAGCAATTCATTTGACATAATTTGGGATTCATATATTAATTTAAATAAAAGTATACTAGCTTGTGAGATTTCTACACTAAGGGCCGTTTTCTAAGCAGTAAAGTTGCCTTTGCTAACAGGGCAGTTAAATTGTTCCTCACTTTAAAGTGTTTTCGTTTTCTTATCTTACCGGTAAACATAAATTTGTTATTCCGTAATTACGGCAGCGCGAGAGTGACCCTACACTAAATTCATCATAAAATTTCAAAGGTTGGCAATGCAACATAAGCAAATATAGAGCACGAGCAACTGTTAGCAAAAACCAAAACCTTGGTTGAAATATCTAATATATCTGACTCATGAACTAAAACCAAATCAAATTTAAAGTTGGGTACAAACTTTTAAAGGTTGCATCGGGTGAGCAAAAATTTATCGATTCGAGAAATTAATGCGCTGAAGAGAAAAAAAACTCGTATATCGAGATGGTAAAGTGGCCGGTAATCTAAAGGATAGATGAGAAAACGGCCCTAAGGATGGATATGTTACCAACATGTGTATATTTAAAGAAAGTACTCAGTACTCTGAAAAATACCCGATTCTTTAAAGTATCGATAGCAAAGAACTCGATCCTCAAAAGTACTCGATACTTCTCAACACTAATGAACGGTATTGTGACCTTACGAAATTCATTGTGGAGTACAAAGACTCACAATTACGGTACGCGCATACTGCAGTCGGTATCGGCTATCTGACTTGTGCTTATATGAGCGCTCTCACACATAAATCGATAACCGAACCAACATCGGCCGTTGACGTCCGTCAGTGAGGGTAAGTGCAAACATGTTTGTTTTTCTTGTCCGAAGTCAGGTGAAAAGTACCAAAATGAACCGCGAGAAAGTAACTTATTGGGTGCAAAACAAATAAATTACCTATAAAATCACATGCTTAGTGTATGTCAATTAAAATTTCTCAAAATATTTCACCGCATACAAAACTAAAATGAAAACTACATTTGTGCGTACAAATACGGTCGGCAAATAATCTGATTAAGTGTGCGCATCAGTCAAATTGTTCGGTCGAAATCGGTCGGCCTATCGGATGCAATGTGCGCCTAGCGTTATACGTTGTACCTAGGGTTGCCAACCGTACTATTATATATAGTATTGTACTATTTTACCGGTCAGCGTACTATATACTGTCGTAGAAAATTTAGTACGCAAAAACACTATATTTCTTCAATTATAATTATAAATATATTTCAGTAATTTGCACGAAAAATGTGTACTAAAATGGATGACCTTTATACTGAAATAATAATATTAAATGAAATATTCTTTAAAGTAAAAGGTCATTGTGAGTTTATAATCAACAGAGGTAACATATTTTTAAAAACGCTGAGAAAGAATTAAAAAAATTACTTAAAATTATTTCATTTCTACTCTCTATTCCAACTTATTTTTCTTTTAAATAGAATACTATATATATTTGAAGTGTACTCTATTTTTTCCAATTTTTTTTAAGTACTATAAGTATATTAGTTGTACCAAAAATTTAAAATATATGGCACGCAGTTGTTTTCAACAGCGCATATTTTAAATCTGGTACTTGTTACCGGAATTCAAGCAATGGCAAAGCTTCATGTTGCATTTCCAGTGCCTTATTTTCTTTCAATTCCAAAAACTTCAACTCTTCTTCCTTTTTCTTAAAAAGAAGTATTTCAGACATTTTAAATTCATCCTCAATTATGTTACATAAAAAATGGTTTATGAAGTATGCAAACGTAAATTTCAAATCGGCAAATCTTTTTTCCAAAGACTGCTTTTAAATCATGTGCAATATTTTTTTCTAGCCATGGAAAATAACGAATTATTATTTTTTTTTTGTGATCATGAATAAAAAGACGTAGTTTAGTTGCAAAACATAAAATATTTTGCGACAAATCAAAAACATTTGTATTCTCTCCTTGTAGAGACAAATTCAAGTTTTGCAAATTTTCCATCATATCGGTAAAGAACATTAAGTCAGAAAGCCAATTTTCATTTCAGAGAAAATTAAACATGTTTTGTGAATCGGATATCTTTAAATTTATTAATATAATATAGTATCTGTGGAAAATCGTTATTTGAATTTGCGGTAGAGGCACGGATTGTGGAAGCCCCCACCATTGCCAAAGTACCCAGCGCCAAAGACTAGGAACGTGTCCTGGAAGAGAGTGGGGAGCTAATGCCAAAAGGGATGAGTACACTCATCCGTCTCTAACGTCAAGTCGTTTCAATTTTCTTGCTTGGCTTTTGACAATTTCCTTGTTGCCATTTAAAGAACCAAAAACTACAATTCAACAGAACTGAAGCTTGTAGAATTTTCAATTTTAGTTATTTATTTTTAAAAATATAGTATGGGTAGTAAATGCTTAAATGCCTCATAAGGCCGAAAACTTCATAAGTAAACCGGTTTTCCATAACAAATGAAGTAAATTAAGAGTTTCAGTCTATGTGAAAAATTTAAAAAGTAATCAACAAACTCTCCTAAAAATGTTGAGCTTTTTAATTGGATTTTTTAGAAATATTGTAAGTATGCAGTTTGGTAGCCGATTCAATTTTAGCATAACAAAGTGCAAGTTTAAAGTAGATTGGAATTACCGTTGATTTTTGGGAATTTTAAAGGTGTTACTCTCTCTTCGTATGAAAGAAAAATACTGACATAAACTTGTACTTTATTACAGTAAAATTTAATGGGCTACAAAACTGCATACTCAAAATATTTATAAACAAGTAATTCTTAAGCAAAAAACAAAACCGACTTCAATTCTCATATAAAAAGTATATATATGTATATATTTCATGATCCAATGATCGGATCTAAACCAGATTAGTATGGGACCACCTCTGAGACACCACCTTTCCGATGCAATTATCGAAATCGGTTGACGTGGTCCAAAGTTATGCGGTAACAACATAAAAAAAAATATTCCGACGAACTGATAACCTCCTCCTTTTTTGGAAGTGGGTTAAAAATCTGATTAAAAAGTTCGAAATTTTTACGAAAGTTTGTTGATTTTTTTCAAATGTTGCACATAGAT
>NW_023458558.1:61234252-61243509 GCF_013731165.1 Rhagoletis pomonella
AATTTTTACGAAAGTTTGTTGATTTTTTTCAAATGTTGCACATAGATTCACCTTGGATTAATATGGTTATTGTTAAAGAATATACTATATGTTTATAAATAAATAATTAAAATTAAAAAATATTAAGACAAATGATCATATCTTGTCAATATGTGTGTTTCGTAAAGTTATGATAAGGGATATACATTTATAGTATCTACATATCGATTGTTTTTAGTTTCCACGTTGGTTGACTTTATGTTCTATAGATAATATTGTGGAAGCCTAAAAAAGGGATTATGATCGAAAATTAAAATAAAAACAAAAAGTTTTTAAAAAATTAGTTTTAGACTTTCACGTTTGAGGTAATACACATACTTTAACTGAAATTTTATTTTTTCGAGCTCTCAGCCGATGGGTGCGATCGCCCGCTACACCCCCTGTATACGCCACTGTACCTAGCTATCATGGATATGGTGAAAGGGGGCCATATTTACACACTTTATGGTTCTTAAATTACTTGCCAACACAGATAGAGAAGATTTTTTCTACAGGCAAGAAATTGGCACATTTCAATACTTAATGGAACCCATATGGAATTTACATTTGTTGCTATTCACTTGTCGGTAAAATTTACTTTGTTTTCCCCCTTTGTTGTTATTCTAACTATCAATTGCTTACTTGCCTCCATTTGTGTGGCATTACTTATACTTCAGTATTTCCTTGTCTTCTCTACTTGAAACTCGTACCATTAGCTCAATGAGACTTGTTGTTTAAGGTAACTGATTGCTTTCCACTGTTGTTATTTGTGCGCACATACATACATACATACATACTGCATGTGTTGTGCGTACTATACTGACTGATGTGTGGATCGTTTTCAAAAATAATAAAGCAAATCGCTTCTTTGGTTAAACATAAATAATGGCTTGAAATAACAAGAAGCATCTAAAATAATAAGTTATGTATGGTGGAGGACCACCCTCACGCCTTTCGTTACTTGTCGCTACTGGTGTGCATTTTCTATGGTTTATCTTGCCTATATCTTATATCGCCTTAGGAAATTGCCGCAAACAACACCTACATACATACTTACTACGACGCACATCTTTAACAAGTATCACCCGGCACCCTTTACACCGCGATTACGCGCCAATTTCCCAAACAACCGAGTTTAAACGCCGCAGGCGCTAAGCGCTAAGCGCTCACTTCTCAACCCATTCTACAATTTCAGCCAACCGTGAAACCAGAAACAACCAATAAACCAAGCAAACAGCCAACCAACCAACCAGTGCAGTGATGTGGATTATTTTTCTTCTATTTGCAAAAGTATCAGTAAACTGACAGCTATGTAAATGCACACACAATCTGTACACATCCACAAGTGAAGGGTCTATTCCCCCAAAATTGTAGCCTTTCTCTCCACCAGCCGGCTGGCTGCGAAAAGAAAGTGCAGATTTTTAATCAACTTTATGGTGGGGTTGAAATAAAATTAAATGCCGTCAAGATGTTATCAACTCAATTGTTGTGAATGCATACATATTTGTTGCCGTTTTGTTGGTGGTTTTACTGTTTAAGCATATTGACAATTGCGTTGTTGAAGATGATGCAATACTTTTTGCGGTTTGTTTGTTGATTATTGCCTCTATTAATGCCTTAAATGAAGTGAGCACACCACTTAATTGTTGAAGTATTATATCCTGAAGCGATATGCCAAGGCGAATTCATACACTGAGGCAAAAAAATTTTAGAACTAAAAAAACGTGCTAAATTTAAAAAAAAAAATACGCATATGGATTGGTGCTCTACCCAACTCGTTTTAAGTTTGATTTAAGTTTCAGATTAATATGTACCATGTATGTGTATATGTGTTGTCACCTCTGTGCATGCTTTGTATACATATGCTTTTTTAATTACATACGAAAAAGCATCCGAGACGTGCAAAACGCCATCCGTGCAGTGAAAAATGCTTCATTTTAATACGGGCGTACTAGAATTGTATATTTCCATTATACGTAGTGTATGTATAATGCAAAAATCCATTTTGTTAAAACTTTTCACTTGATTTAAATACGAACATTTTTAAACGGTAATCAAATAAAAATTTATCATTTTTTTCTCAGTGTACAATGTGGTGTTACCAGAGCAGCTGGATTTTCGCTCCTTTTAATGTCAAAATGATGTATTTGTTTTACATTGGTTATAATTCTTATTATCATTGTCCGTATAAATTGTTAGCGTAATATCCCCATCACTTTATATTTTTTCAACGAAAAAATTCCAGGAAGAAATTTTTTCCCGCAGTTTGGTGTCTCCTGTTTAGGTAGGAAATTAAAATTTTTCCCCCAATTGCGATATGGAAAATGTGGTCATTTAAATGTCCCACTTATTTCAAATAGAAATTGCTCAAAATTCGAAAAAACCGCTCCACTTACCTAATTTTGGGCAGTTTTTGCATATTATTAGCAATAAATAATTGTTTAAAAAAAATGATAGGCACATGAAAATTGTAGGCAATTGAGTTCTCTACAATAGGTGTACATATGTTTGGCGGCTTTTTCGTTCGTCCACTAGCATCTTTTTTAGCAGATTCGTTTCCATACGAATATGCCCAAGTAGCGTCTATTCAAACAACCCGGCAAACTTTGTTGGAGCGTCACGAGCGCTTAAAACAGAACAAAGAAAAAAAGAAACTCAAGGCCTTTATAGCCGATTCTCGTACAAAAGCTCTATCAAAGTATGCCCCTTGAGCACTGTTTTGTCACCTTACACCGCCTGCGGCTCCTTACATGGGTGGTCTGTGGGAGTCAGAGGTCAAAAGTTTTAAAATTAACTTAAAGAAAGTTGCCTCTGGATGCAAATATACTTTCGAGGAACTCAGGACGCTCTTATTGTAGAATTGAGGTGTGTCTCAACTCTCTACCTCTGAGCGCAGCTTCAATCGAGCCAACTGATTTGCCGCCCCTCACTCCAGGTCACTTCCTAATCGGGGGACACTTATTAGCCCTACCAGAAATCGATGTAAACGAGAACCCTGCATCGATAGTCAACCGGAGGAAAAGCTAAAGGCATTACACCAGCACTTCTGCAGAAGATGGATGACCGAATATCTCACAGAACTACAAAAGCGCATAAAAGGGAAGCATCTTTAATCCAACATGGAACTTGGAGACCTTGTTATTATAAAGGAGGACAACCTGCCGCTTAACGAGTGAAGACTTGGTAGAGTTGTCAACATGCCCCCGGTTCCGACAGCCGAGTGCGGCCGGAATGGAAACGAATGCTTTCCATCCGGATAACGCAACCTCTGCGTTTCCGACCGCTACTGCAACACGAGCTTCGACAAGAGGGAGAATTGGAAATTGCTCTTTGCACTTGGTAGGGAACACAACCGCGACGCCAGCGAAACCGTCCGGGCCAACATGGGAGAGTGGAATCTTACTCATTCCACTTAATTGTTGCACAGTGTATGCATAGTAAAAGTAAATTTTATTAAAACTTTTGCTTCGCAGTATTGAAAGATTAATTATTGTCCTTCATAGATTTTTATTATTAAACAATGATTTAATCGCGTTTGAAAAATCTGGCTGACAAACAATAACAAACAAGGTAATCCCAACATCCGCGGCAAAGGGGTAAACTTTGAATAACCTTTTTCCCGAGGAACAGTGACGCTGCAGGACGTTGGACAATAACAAGGCAAAATTGTTTTCGAAGCTCTTTCCCAAGCTGATTTGGTTCATACCAAGTGCCGAACACGTACAACGGGTGACTGACGAGTGACGTACGACGGGCATGTCAAATGTGTCACGTGTGGCGCGCTGCGGTTGACAGTGCCGATATGCTGTACTCAACGGTGTGTGTATATGTGGGACACATTTGCTTACTGGCTGGGTGGTTGGCTGTGCTTTCAGTATACTGCAGGCCAACTATGAAACCGCGACGGACGTCATTTTTATTACCAATGCACATACGATCCCAATTTTTTGTAAACTAAATGAATGTTTATTGAAATTAAATTTTATAAAATTCAAATACAATGGCGCTTGTGTTGTTTACGTGCAAAAACAAGCGTTTCTCTATAGCAGTGACAGTTGATGGAAGCGATTTTGGTGCGAAAACACCAGGGGTTGCTTTGTACATATGTGATTTTGATAACATAGCGATAAACAAATCTACTGTGCAATGAACATGTACGCTCGTTCGCCCAAGGGATCCCTATCAGCGATAAGTATACCATTTTAATGATGGCCCGCAAACCAATTAACAATGGTTAGAGCATTGATCAAGTTATATAATAACTGGTAGAGTGTTAGTTAAAAATATGAAAATGTTCGCTCTTAAATATTTTTCTTATATGCAAATATACATATATGTATATATATACACTAGGGTAGTCCTTAATTTCAGGAAGCAAATCTTTTCATCAGATTTCCTAAGCCCCAACCGCTACGTCGATGATACTATAGTGGAAGATATCACATATACATTTTGGTACCGATTGGATTGGATATTTTTAATTTTTTGAGCCTCCAGAAAGGCATCAGGCCTTTGATATCTTTGCGACTCACTTTAACCGACTCCAATCGGGACCAAAATTTATATGTGATATCTGTGACCGTGTTATTACCGATTGAGGGGGGGTGAGACTGAAAAAATCCGTAATTTGCTTTTTTAAGGACCACCCTAATGTGCAAATGTATATATATGCATCCATAAGTATGTACTTGTGCACATGAATGTAAAGTTTAGTAATCGTACATACATATGTACATACATACCTACACATTAATGTATGCGCAAACCTCAGCGACGCACAGTGTGCTTTTTGAGCACTCAGTGCTATTCAGGAACTTTAATTAGAGCCTTAGATGAAATGTGGGTGCTCGAGAGACAAATTATAACGATTTTTAAGCCAAACTTCGAAATTGAGTGTACTCAAAAAAAAAAAAAGCTCGAGTAAAATTGGTGAATGCAATTTTGAAGAAAATTCCACAGGTCGTGAATTTTTTAAATTGAGGGGTTTACATTTTTTCGGTTTTTAAACAGTGCGATGTGTTTATCGTCTCAAAATCTATAAGATGAGTATAATAATAATTCAATTTTTCTGTTTTTTTTTTAAGAAGAAATACAGTAGTTTTTCCACCTTTATTCTGCGAGAAAACTACTTTTCTCATATTTTTTAAGGTCAACAAGTAATTATAGCTCAATGGCTTTCAAACCCATTTTTATTATTATTACATTAAATTGTTGCTCCTATCGAAAGCGCTGCGATTAATCCGCATAGAGTTCTCAAAAAACACACTGTGCGCCGTATAATAATGCACACAATGTTCATGGCATTACTCGCCAATCAACGTGTGCATATCCTGATTCATTCGTGCTGATATTTAATTCCATCCTTCCCCGTCGTCGTTTAAGCGGCATATCGTGTGAGAAACAAAAGCATCTTATTTGTTTATACATAACACGCACATACATATACGTAAATCGTTTGGTGTTTAGCACTTTTATAATAATATTACCAGTGTTCAAGCCCTTCTCGTTTTGCTTTGATTCGCCAACTCTCCTGTGACAACGACACACTGCGTTATTCATTTCCCAATCCGAATCCTGTTGATTTTTTGTTTTTAATATTCCATTTTTTTTTGCTCAAATATTTACCAACTTCTTGTGACTTTGTCAAATTCAGCATTAAAATGCTTTAGAATTTTTCAAGCAGGACCATAAGCCATCAAAGCTACTAATTAATGCTCTAACTATAATAGGCAAATATTTATCGGCTCTATTCTATGCTTATGATGCTAATATTCCGTAATTACAAATTGAATCGTTTGTGCAATCAGCGCAGTTTTTACGTCAAACGCTAGAAGTGGTAAAATTAAATAATAGTTTACAACCGCTCAAAGCGAAAAGAGGCCAAATCAAAGTATTTTTTAAATAAAAACTTAAGGGTATCTTAAGATTAAATTATTTAAACCATCATCAAAAATAGAAGGTAGTTTCACTCAATGATTTTGGTCGCCATGTACGCCATTTGACTTTTGCTGGAATTATGACTTCTCTGCTGTCGATGTGGTGTAGTGGTTGGAAGTGCGCATTATGTACCATTTCGCAGAAAGAAAAGAAAAATTTGTTCTAATAGCGATCGCAGCAATGGCAAACCTCTGAGTGTGATTCTGCCACGAAAATACGATTCTCATAAAAATACAACGGCCGTTTGGAGTCGACGCAATATTGTAGGTCCTCCCCTTTGTGAGCGCCTTGAACGCCACAAATCGGAAGAGGAGCTCAGCTAAACATTAACATATTGTCTAAGCGTTAATTTATCATTTAAATTGTTTTTTAACTATTTTCGAAAAAAGTTCAAACAACAGATCATAACATCATTTCACTGAACCAACGGACAAATACACACAGCGAAGGTAAATAATTTAGCGAAATTGTACATACGTAATTACGGCGAAAAATGTGCGCCCAAATATGCAAGGAAAGCTTAACGTCGAAAAGCTGCAACCAAAGCAGACAGCCAGCGCTTTCGATACTTGACTCTCACACCTGCTCTCAGAAAGTACTCTTCACCAAACCGACATATGCGAGCAGTGGAACCACATTTCCCGCTCATTAAGTACCGCCGCCGAAGAAGTGGTCGGATTTCAGCGAGCCCGAAAGAACAACTGGTACGATGAGGAGCACGATGTATTCTATCATTCTAGATGAGGAGTGTCAGGAAGCTGCAGAGAAAAAGATGCCGCCTACAGGGCCACTCTGCGAGCGGGCGCAACGCGCGCTATGTGGGACCGCTATAGGGATCTGAAGAGGGAAGCGAGACGTATTTGCCGCAATAAGAAGAGAGAGGCCGAAATACCTGAGCGAAGAGCTTGGAATGCTGGCCGACAGGAAGAATACCCGAATATTTTACGAGAGATATAGGCGACTTACGGAAGGTTTCAAGGCCGAGGCGTACTCCTGTAAGAACAATAATGGGTACCTAGTAACTGATGTCCAGAGCGTACTTAAATTATGGAGGGAACACTTTTCCGCCCTACTAAATGGTAGCAGCACGGAAAGTTGTGGAGCAGAAGAACCCGAGCCCGCGGTCGATGATTTCGGAGTCGACGTTCCACCGCCAGACTAAGGCGAATTACGTGTAGCAATAAAGCAGCTGAAAACCAGCAAAGCTGCTGGAGCTGACAGCCTGCCAGCTGAGCTATTCAAGTACGGCGGCGAGGAGTTGCTAAGGTGCATGCATCAACTCTTGTGCACAATATGGTCAGATGAACGCATGCCCGACGACTGGAATTTAAGTGTGCTCTACCCAATCCACAAGAAAGGGAACCCCGCAATTCGCGTCAACTACCGCGGGATCAGCCTTCTAAGCATAGGTTATAAGGTCTTATCGAGCGTATGGTGTGAAAGACTGAAGCCCACCGTCAATGAACTGATTGGGCCTTATCAGTGTGGCTTTAGACCTGGCAAATCCACCATAGACCAGGTATTCACAATACGCCAAATCTTGGAAAAGACCCGCGAGAAAAGGATCGACACTCACCACATATTTGTCGACTTTAAAGCCAATTATGACAGCACTAAAAGAAGTTGCCTATACGCCACTATGTCTGAATTTGGCATCCCCTCAAAACTCATACGGCTGTGTAAAATGACGTTGAGCAATACCACCAGCTCCGTCAGAATTGGGAAAGACCTCTCCGAGCCGTTCGCCACGATACGGGGTTTCAGAACGGGGCGATTCCCGTTCATGTGACTTCTTTAATCTGATGTTGAAGAAGATAATAAGAGCTGCAGAACTGAACCGCTCAGGAACAATGTATTACAAGAGCGTTCGGTAACAAAAACCGCGAACTCTGTTCTGCCTTTTCCAAGTTGGATAGGGAAGCAAAGCGAATGGGTCTGGTGGTAAACGAGGGCAAGACGAAGTATCTCCTGTCATCAAACAAACAGTCAGCACATTCGCGCCTTGGCACTTACGTCACTGTTGACAGTTACAATTTCGAGACAGTAGAAAATTTCGTTTACCTGGGAGCCAGCATTAACACCGATAATAATGTCAGCATTGAAATCCAACGAAGAATCACTCTTGCTACTTTGGACTGAGTAGGCAATTCAGCAGTAAAGTCCTCTCTCGACGTACGAAAACCACGATCTATAAGTCACTCATCATGCCCGTGCTGATATATGGCGCAGAAGCATGGACAATGACAGCATCCGATGAGGCGGCTCTTGGAGTGTTTGAGAGAAAGATTTTGCGGAAGATTTACGGGCCTTTACGCGTTGGCGACGGCGAGTACCGCAGACGATGGAACGATGAGCTGTATGAGCTGTATGTACGACATGGACATGTGCAGCGAATTAAAATACAGCGGCTCGTTTTCGAGATATGTGCAATTTACCGTTATTCAGCTTAAAAAAAGAATGGTTCCCATTAATCCGGTATATCTTACAAACCAATTGAATAATCGTAATACGAGGTACGGCAGATGATAGAAAATAAAATTCTTCATAAACCGTATACATATTACTTTTCGATAGCCCTGATAGTTTCTGAGAAATAAATTAATCATTCCCGATTTTTTGTTTTTTCTTTTTTAAAAGGGAAAATATAAAAAATTCAGACTTTAACAGGGAAAAAAGTAAAAAAATAACAGTTTCTGTGTAAATATTTTGCACTTGTGTTAAAGCCTGTGCCTTTAGTAAAATTAAGCTACCAATCATGATTCAATAATACAAGGTTCGATAAACTGACAGTTGTCTCTCTCGCACCGCTCCCTTAGCAGTGGCACCGTGTTGCTTCTTTGCAAATTTACATGGAAACAGTGTAGCTTTGGTGTGAAATAAACTCACCACCTATTTGTCGACTTTAAAGCCGATTTTGACAGCACTAAAAGCAGTTGCCTATACGCCGCTATATCTGAATTTGGCATCTGAATTTGGCTTTTGTGCAATATGTTTATTTGTATGTGCATATGAAGCATATTTAACTGATGAAAACCTAAGCATTGGATGTTTACATCAATCTCATAGTAGTCTTATTTTAATTTTGAGTCATTTTGCAGTTTTTATACGGCTAAATAGCATATAAATTACGTAATTCACGTAGATATATCAATATTACGTTCAACATTTCGTTTAAAATGCCAGATTTCCTGCAAATACATTAGAATTTACGAAAGGAATTTCACTACTAATTGCCTACTTTGCGTACTTTTCTACTACCATTTTCGAAACAAGGGATTGCATTCTTGCCCTTTCTCTGTCCT
>NW_023458558.1:61243609-61249954 GCF_013731165.1 Rhagoletis pomonella
TCTCTCGACGTACGAAAACCACGCTCTATAAGTCACTCATCATGCCCGTGCTGGTATATGGCGCAGAAGCATGGACAATGACAACATCCGATGAGGCGGCTCTTGGAGTGTTTGGGAGAAAGATTTTGCGGAAGATTTACGGGCCTTTACGCGTTGGCGACGGCGAGTACCGCAGACGATGGAACGATGAGCTGTATGAGCTTTACAACGACATGGACATAGTGCAGCGAATTAAAATACAGCGGCTCCATGTCGTTCGAATGGACACCGACGCTCCAGCTCTGAAAGTATTCAACTCGGAACCCGTTGGTGGTAGCAGAGGAAGAGGGAGGCCCCCACTGCGATGGAAAGATCAGGTGGAGATGGACTTCGCTTCCCTTGGCGTTTCCAATTGGCGTCAGTTGTCACAGAGGAGAAACGACTATCGTACTTTGCTGAACTCGGCCAAAATCGCTTAGGCGGTTACAGCGCCAAAAAAGAACACGAAGAAGAATTACAGAAAAAGCTAAAGAATTGAAAAAATTAAACAAACGTATAATCATTTTCGACGTCAAATTTGTTACTTTATCTGAATGTAAAATACAACCTCATTTTTAACTGAGATTTTGGGAAGGATTAACATCCCAAATACCACAAACATATAAGTATTCTTATTATCGAAGTATCGCGAATATCCATAGTGCTGTCCTATCTGCAGAAAGAGAGGACCTGTTCGAGACACGTAATAAAAGCGGCATTACTGCCGCACTGATGAAAATTAGCAACACTGTTGCAATTGCACAACTGATTATATTTTATATTAGCTAGAAATTCCCACCGAACGTGATACTTTAATAACACTGGATCACAAATTGAATTTTGATTTTGTTCCCCAGACGCCACTATCCAATTCATATGTAAAATCGCTCGCTGATTCCGAAAATCGAGTTAATTTCTTTTTGTGTGGATACGTTTTCGAGATATGTGCAATTTACCGTTATTCAGCTTAAAAAAAGAATGGTTCCCATTAATCCGGTATATCTTACAAACCAATTGAATAATCGTAATACGAGGTACGGCAGATGATAGAAAATAAAATTCTTCATAAACCGTATACTTATTACTTTTCGATAGCCCTGATAGTTTCTGAGAAATCATTCCAGATTTTTTTTTTTTTTTTTTTAAGGGAAAATATAAAAAATTCAGACTTTAACAGGGAAAAAAGTAAAAAAATAACAGTTTCTGTGTAAATATTTTGCACTTGTGTTAAAGCCTGCGCCTTTAGAAAAACTAAGCTACCAATGAAGAAAATCGATTTATAAATAACAAAATAATGATTGGTCAAATGAAAATACGCAAGGATAGAAAAGAGTGTTAGTCATACGCCACGTATACCTGAGTAGGTAGAGTGTTTGCATCGAAAGACGTGTCATCGAGAAAACGTGTCAGAAATGATTAATTAATTTTTCAGAAACTATCAATGGTATCGAAAAGTTATACATGCACGGCTTATGGAGAATTTTATTTGCTTTCATTTTGCGTATCTCATATTACGATTATTCAATTCGTTCGTAGAATATACGTGATTAAGTGAAACCACTATTTTGTAAAGCTGAATAATGGTAAATTGCATATATCTCGAAAAGTTATCCATAGAAAAAAAAAATGATCTCTATTTTCGGAATAACCGACGAATTCTACATCGGAATTGGGTAGTGGCATCCATAGAAAATTTTTGCTGTAAACCAATGTAATTCGTGCAACACTGCGGTTTTGATTGCATCTGGAACAAGCCCAATCGAAAGTTTACCACCTATAGAAGGGATTAATTGAACCGAGTTACATAGGTAGAAATTGATAAAGCTCTTACAAAGCCATACACATTTAATCATTGGTCGTCTTCTTACGCCACTCCCATTTTCCCTAAAATTCATAAGACTTTTATTTTATGCTTAGGTATTATTACCGTTATATGGACAGTGGGTGCAATTCTTTTCAGATTTCAAACATTTTCTACATGCAAATATGTTTGTAATTTCGCTAGATTAAACACAACATTTACAGAGAGTTTGGTAGAAATTGATGAATAATTTACCGAGATACACATATGTATGTATGCAATCATAAGTGGGCAGTACCACGTGAATTTAAATTTTAATTTCAGCTCTACTTTTGAGATGTCTTCTAACTTTTGGAATTCATAGGCCCTTAGGCTTTTGTACGGTGGTTTTAACAGTGCGAGACAACGGAATAGAAGATGCTCTAAGGCTTCTCCGATCTCCCACTCACAACAATTCCTGTACCTGTTCACGTTAGTGATACCTATTCTTTTTTCATGAACAGCCATCAGGATATGCCCAATAAGTAATTTTGTAGCTACTCTGTAATCGTTCCGTGATAGACTTAAAAGAAGCGAGTGTAGTTAGTTTCCCTGTTTTCGCACATATTTTTTGTAGTTTTGCAGATGGTTAACTCATCCCATATACCCCGAGCTGTCGAATCATACTATCGTCTATTTCGTTATACAAGTGTTGGAGTAGTCTATGGTTGTAGTGTGTCTGTTCGAGAGTCAGACTGCTAGCGCTTTTGGTAGTCTTATATGTTATTTTATCATCCTCTATTCCGTTGTAGCCGGGCACCCAATAGATATGCAGCGTTCTTATTGCGGTTGAGGAAACTGCCTTAATTCCATGTAGACTAGCACTGCTACGGTTCTCATAGCGAAAACCTTTGCTTAAAATATTCTGCACTGGCCAGGTAACCTTACTGTTCGCCCGACGTTGTTCTCCAGGCAGCATTATTCAGCATCCACTCCCGTTACCTTTTAAGAGCCGTCCGTGAAAATGTTGAGAGATCTGCTGCTAAGTTTCATTCCTTTGCGCCATCCCTCTTTCTAAATCGTTATACGAAACCTACGTTACCAAGAGGGCCACCACCATACTAAAGCGGCATAGAGTAATATTTGACGGACTATTGCGGAGTAGCATCTATACATCAGGTCAGGCGAAAAACCCCAAGTGACTCCCACAATTCTTTTGAAGCATATAGCGTATTGCTAATCTTCCTCACTCTTTCCTCAACATTGTGTTTCCACAACAGCTCACTACCCAGGACTACTCACAGATACTTTGTGTGGTCTTTGATTGACAGCTCGATGCTAGCCAGCTTCGGGGGTCGCTGGCATCATGTATTTTCATTAGAAGAGTATTATGCCTGTTTTGTTTGCGTTAACTCCTAGCCATAGTTTTCCGGGATTTGTCCTGGTTTTAGAAAATTATTCTGGTGTACCGGTCCATACTTAAATTGTACATTTCCTTTTTGACAGATTTTTGCCATGAAAAAGGTTAAGATTTCTGTTATTTGAAATTGAAAATCGATAACGAAAGGCTTTTTTTTTAGCTGTTGAACAATATCTGCAGAGTTAACATCCTTTCTGTTTCGTTTATTTGTTAAAATCTTACTTATCTTCAGGCGAATGCCAGATAAAAAGTGGAAGTTCCTGAACAGGCACACGGTTGAGGGGTCTTACATACTACCCAGTAGATAATTTCAGTAGCTAAATTCTCTTCGAAAGGTTCATTCTGAAACATATTCCGATTTTCCACACAAACGCTGAAATTGCAGTCATAATTTCTAAAAACTTTTATTGAGATTATTTAGTTTTGCAATTATATTGTTTAAAAATGTCAAGTGGGAGAGCCATTTCTTAAATAGTATATTTATTTGCAATTGCCTAATCTTATTTACAATTGGCTATTATAACTTTCCATTGAAGCTCTCTCATAGAGATGTCGAAAAAACACCGATGCATCGAATATTTTCCAATCGATGTATAAATAGTATATGCATCGAGGTAAGTATCGATGTTTTCTGTAAACAGACATCTCTAGTTAATCGAAACTCAAAAAAAGCAAGACGCAGTTTTATAGCTTAAAAAATTTTAGTATAATAAAGTGAAAGTTTCAATTGCTTTGATTTTTAATACGTTTTCTTTTGCTGACTTGCACTTTGTCATACTAAAATTTTATGATATTTTATGTACAATGACTTTCCAGCTAATTGTTCAAAGCTATTCAAAATATTTAACTTCACCTTAAACAATATTGAAAGCATATTTCTCCTATTATAGAGCCCTCTAAGGAGAGTAGTGCAGTTTTCGCTTAGTGTATGCATGTAGTAGCTTAGCCAAGATGCCTGGCGACAGAGCGCCCCTGATGTGAGTGTCAAGAAATCTTTCAGCGATTTTAGGAGGAATTAGGACAGACTCATAGGCCTGTATTCCTTTGATAAAACTAGGTAGATTTACCTGCCTTGGATATAAAAACAATGTTCGATTTTCTCCATAGTACCTGTAGTTAACATAGTCTTAAACAATCAAAAAATATCATCTTGAGCCATGGGATCTCCAGGTGGGTAGCCTTCTGGAGCAAAGCTGTGAATATAGTCGTTACCTACTACTTTGGATGAAGTTATAACGTTTGATGTGAAGCCACCCCCACTATCGAGACCACGAATCCAAGAAAGGGGGTTTTGATCAGATCTTCTACCGACCTCTCGCGTTCCCAGTTAGTATATTTTTGGATTTCAGAGGATTCTACTATTCTTCCTGGGAGAGACCAAAATGTCGAAGTTTATGTATTTATGGTCAGAGAACTGCGGTGCCTTACGCAAAAAGTTAGGTCAATAACGCTCCTGGACGTGATTCCAACACACATCATATCTTCGCCTCTTTTTATACCCAAGCGCACTTGTGCACAAGGGTATTATAACATGGTTCACACAACGGTTGTTTGTAACAGGCAAAGCGAATCAAGATATATATACATAGATAAATGTATACAAAAACGATCAGAATGAAAAAAGAAATCGATTAAGCGGTGACTGTCTGTCAGTCTGTCCGTCCATCCGTCTGTGTACACGATAACTGGAGTAAAAATTTAGATATCTTAACGAAACTTAGTACCTATACTTCTGTCGGGCGAAGGACGGATGGTATGGAAAATGGGCAAAATCGGACAATAACCACGCCTACCTCCTATATAACGGTAGTTTTCAGAAATACGAAAACTATGATATTTAATTAATAATTGATGATTATTCCCTCAAAATAGATATTTACAATAATTTTGAGATGAAAAATAATAATATTATAAATATTTGGAAAATGGGCCTAGCCACGCCCGCTTATGATTACATGTGTATATCTTGGTAACCGCTCCATCAATTTCTCCCAAATTTGGCACAGTTGTTGGCCTTCGTACAACATACCAAACGGCTGAAAATTTAAAATATGCGGGCAATAATCACACCCACATCCCATACAACGGTAATTTAGAGAAATACGAAATCTTCGATAAATCAGTAAATACTAAAGCTATGTAATTTCTTCAAAATTCATGTTTACAGTAATCCTTGAGCAAGAAATACGTTGAAAATGATTGAAATCGGACCAAAATCACGCCCACTTTTCATATAATGGTAAATTTCAGGAATACTTGAAACTTCAATATTTCCAAATTTAAGGACGCTAATTTACTCAAAATATATACTAACAAAAATGTCTTGAAAAGAAGTAGCACTATTATGGAATTTCGGAAAATGGGCGATGGGATTGAAGGTGTTTGAAATAGGGGTAAAACCACCCCTGCCCACCATGTAGCGGTAGTTTTCGGGAAGGTGACAAAACTATATTTAATACTTGCGCCGGGTATTTAATATTCGGCTCCGCCCGAACTTAGACTTTTTTACTTGTTTTCATTTTATTTACTTAAAACAGTTTCTCAACACATTTCGATTGCGTTTGTTTGCTTTTCGTTGCTGTTGCCTGCAATTTAATGCTGCAACAAAAGGCACTCACACACTTACGATCAAAAGGCATACAAAGGGATAAAAGGTGAAACAACGAAACACACCATGTACCTATGTATAGCCAACAATCAAACGAAAACACTTAACAAAAAGAACTACGTAAGTAACGAAAAATAATCAAATAAAAATAATGAAATGCAACCGTTAAAAAAGAGACTATGCAAAATACAATCGTACATATAAAATGAAATGAAATTTGCGTTGTTGTTGCTGCCTTTGTGTTAACAATCGCAAACACTTACGTAATATTTCATTGTAGTTAAAATACACACAATTCTATATACAAATATGTACATGAATTATAATAGGTATCGCTAACTTAGAGTAAAAAGTTGATAAGTAGTTTTTTTTTTAATTTAACAAGAGAGCAAAAGAAATTTAGCCATTTTCATTTAAAGTATTTTGCAAGATTTTAAATACAATGTTTTGCGTCTTTAAAGTAAAGGGTTCGAAGTGATTTTTAAATACGATTTCAAGACTTAGCAAATTTTTAATTGA
>NW_023458558.1:61250054-61264804 GCF_013731165.1 Rhagoletis pomonella
TACCATTTTCGAAACAAGGGATTGCATTCTTGCCCTTTCTCTGTCCTTCGTAAATGCAACCTTTTGTAAGGGAGTGTCAAACCGCAATAATTATCTAACCTTGTATTATTGAATCATGGCTACCAATGAAGAAAATCGATTTATAAATAACAAAATAATGATTGGTCAAATGAAAATGCGCAAGGATTTTTTGTATGAAATATCAGCAGAAAAGAGTGTTAGTCATACGCCACGTATACCTGAGTAGGTAGAGTGTTTGCATCGAAAGACGTGTCATCGACCAGACGTGTCAGAAATGATTAATTAATTTTTCAGAAACTATCAAGGGTATCGAAAAGTTATACATGCACGGCATGGAGAATTTTATTTGCTTTCATTTTCCGTATCTCATATTACGATTATTCAATTCGTTCGTAAGATATACGTGATTAAGTGAAACCACTATTTTGTAAAGCTGAATAATGGTAAATTGCATATATCACGAATAGTTATCCATAGAAAAAAAAAATGATCTCGATTTTCGGA
Source organism: Rhagoletis pomonella (assembly GCF_013731165.1). NCBI lineage: Eukaryota > Metazoa > Arthropoda > Insecta > Diptera > Tephritidae > Rhagoletis > Rhagoletis pomonella. The sequence goes on from NW_023458558.1 coordinate 61,250,580, forward strand.
ATAACCGACGAATTCTACATGGGAATTGGGTAGTGGCATCCATAGAACATTTTTGCTGTAAACCAATGTAATTCGTGCAACACTGCGGTTTTGATTGCATTTGGAACAAGCCCAATCGAAAGTTTACCACCTATAGAAGGGATTAATTGAACCGAGTTACATAGGTAGAAATTCATAAAGCTCTTACAAAGCCATACACATTTAATCATTGGTCGTCTTCTTACGCCACTCCCATTTTCCCTAAAATTCATAAGACTTTTATTTTATGCTTAGGTATTATTACCGTTATATGGACAGTGGGTGCAATTCTTTTCAGATTTCAAACATTTTCTACATGCACATATGTTCGTAATTTCGCTAGATTAAACACAACATTTACAGAGAGTTTTGTAGAAATTGATGAATAATTTACCGAGATACACATATGTATGTATGCAATCATAAGTGGGCAGTACCACGTGAATTTAAATTTTAATTTCAGCTCTACTTTTGAGATGTTTTCTAACTTCTGGAATTCATAGGCCCTTAGGCCACCGTACAAGGTTTTAACAGTGCGAGACAACGGAATAGAAGATGCTCTAAGGCTTATCCGATCTCCCACTCACAATTCCTGTACCTGTTCACGTTAGTGATACCTATTCTTTTTTCATGAACAGCCATCAAGATATGCCCAATAAGTAGATCCGTGATAGATTTAAAAGAAGCGAGTGTAGTTAGTTTCCCTGTTTTCGCACATATTTTTGCAGTTTTGCAGATGGTTAACTCATCCCATATACCCCGAGCTGTCGAATCATACTATCGTCTATTTCGTTATACAAGTGTTGTAGTAGTCTATGGTTGTAGTGTGTCTGTTCGAGGGTCATACTGCTAGCGCTTTTGGTACTCTTATATGTTATTTTATCATCCTCTATTCCTTTGTAGCTGGGCACCCAATAGATATGCAGCCTTCTTATTGCGGTTGAGGAAGACTAGCACTGCTGCGGTTCTCATAGCGAAAACCTTTGCTTAAAATATTCTGCACTGGCCAGGTAACCTTACTGTTCGCCCGACGTTGTGCTCCAGGCAGCATAATTCAGCATCCACTCCCGTTACCTTTTAAGACCCGTCCGTGAAAATGTTGAGAGATCTGCGGCTAAGTTTCATTCCTTTGCGCCATCCCTCTTTCTAAATCGTTATACGAAACCTTCGTTACCAAGAGGGCCACCACCATACTAAAGCGGCATAGAGTAATATTGGACGGACTATTGCTGAGTGAAAAACCCCAAGAGACTCCCACAATTCTTTTGAAGCATATGGCGTATTGCTAATCTTCCTCACTCTTTCCTCAACATTGTGTTTCCACAACAGCTCACTACCCAGGACTACTCACAGATACTTTGTGTGGTCTTTGATTGACAGCCCGATGCTAGCCAGCCTCGGGGGTTGCTGGCATCATGTATTTTCATTAGAAGAGTATCATGCCTGTTTTGTTTGCGTTAACTCCGAGCCCTAGTTTTCCAGGATTTGTCCTGGTTTTAGAAAATTATTCTGGTGTACCGGTCCATACCTAAATTGTACATTTCCCTTTTGGCAGATTTTTGCCATGAAAACGGTTAAGATTTCTGTTATTTGAAATTGAAAATCGATAACGAAAGGCTTTTTTTTAACTGTTGAACAATATCTGCTGAGTTAACCTTCTTTCTGTTTCGTTTATTTTGTTAAAATCTTACTTATCTTCAGGCGATAGCCAGATAAAAAGTGGAAGTTCCTGAACAGGTACACGTTTGAGGGGTCTTACATACTACCCAGTAGATAATTTCAATAGCTAAATTCTCTTCGAAAGGTTCATTCTGAAACATATTCCGATTTTCCCCACAAACGCTGAAATTGCAGTCATAATTTCTAAAAACTTTTATTGAGATTATTTAGTTTTGCAATTATATAGTTTAAAAATGTCAAGTGGGAGAGCCATATCTTAAATAGTATATTTATTTGCAATTGCCTAATCTCATTTACAATTGGCTATTATAACTTTCCATTGAAGCTCTCTCATAGGGATGTCGAAGAAACACCGATGCATCGAATACTTTCCACTCGATGTATAAATAGTATATGCATCGAGGTATCGATGTTTTCTGTAAACTGACATCTCTGGTTAATCGAACCGCCAAACATCGCTTCGCCTGAAACTCAAAAAAAGCAAGACGCAGTTTTATAGCTTATAAAATTTTAGTATAACAAAGTGAAAGTTTCAATTGCTTTGATTTTTAATACGTTTTCTTTTGCTGACTTGCACTTTGCCATACTAAAATTTTATGATATTTTATGTACAATGACTTTCCAGCTAATTGTTCAAAGCTATTCAAAATATTTAACTTCACCTTAAACAATATTGAAAGCATATTTCTCCTATTATAGAGCCTTCTAAGGAGAGTAGTGCAGTTTTCGCTTAGTGTATGCGTGTAGTAGCTTAGCCAAGATGCCTGGCGACAGAGCGCCCCTGATGTGAGTGCCAAGAAATCTTTCAGCGGTTTTAGGAGGAATTAGGACAGACTCATAGGCCTGTATTCCTTTGATAAAACTAGGTAGATTTACATGCCTTGGATATAAAAACAATTTTCGATTTTCTCCATAGTACCTGCAGTTATCATAATCTTAAACAATCAAAAAATATCATCTTGAGCCATGGGATCTCCAGGTGGCTAGCCTTCTGGAGCAAGGCTGTGAATATATTCGTTACCTACTACTTTGGATGAAGTTATAACGTTTGATGTGAAGCCACCCCCACTATCGAGACCACGAATCCAAGAAAGGGGGTTTTGACCAGATCTTCTACCGACCTCTCGCGTTCCCAGTTAGTATATTTTTGGATTTCAGAGGATTCTACTATTCTTCCTGGGAGAGATCAAAATGTCGAAGTTTATGTATTTATGGTCAGAGAACTGCGGTGCCTTACGCAAAAAGTTAGGTCAATAGCGCTCCTGGACGTGATTCCAACACACATCATATCTTCGCCTCGTTTTATACCCAAGCGCACTTGTGCACAAGGGTATTATAACATTGTTCACACAACGGTTGTTTGTAACAGGCAAAGCGAATCGAGATATATATACATAGATAAATGTATACATAAACGATCAGAATGAAAAAAGAAATCGATTAAGCGGTGACTGTCTGTCAGTCTGTCCGTCCATCCGTCAGTGTACACGATAACTGGAGTAAAAATTTAGATATCTTAACGAAACTTAGTACCTATACTTCTGTCGGGCGAAGGACGGATGGTATGGAAAATTGGCAAAATCGGACAATAACCACGCCTACCTCCGATATAACGGTAGTTTTCAGAAATACGAAAACTATGATATTTAATTAATAATTGATGATTATTCCCTCAAAATAGATATTTACAATAATTTTGAGATGAAAAATAATAATATTATAAATATTTGGAAAATGGGCCTAGCCACGCCCGCTTATGATTACTTGTGTATATCTTGGTAAACGCTCCATCAATTTCTTCCAAATTTGGCACAGTTGTTGGCCTTCGTACAACATACCAAACGGCTGAAAATTAAAAAAATGCGGGCAATAATCACACCCACATCCCATACAACGGTAATTTAGAGAAATACGAAATCTTCGATAAATCAGTAAATACTAAAGCTATGAAATTTCTTCAAAATTCATGTTTACAGTAATTCTTGAGCAAAAAATACGTTGAAAATGATTTAAATCGGACCAAAATCACGCCCACTTTTCATATAATGGTAAATTTCAGGAATACTTGAAACTTCAATATTTCCAAATTTAAGGACGCTAATTTACTCAAAATATATACTAACAAAAATGTCTTGAAAAGAAGTAGCACTATTATGGAATTTCGGAAAATGGGCGATGGAATTGAAGGTGTTTGAAATAGGGGTAAAACCACCCCTGCTTACCATGTAGCGGTAGTTTTCGGAAAGGTGACAAAACTATATTTAATACTTGCGCCGGGTATTTAATATTCGGCTCCGTCCGAACTTAGACTTTTTTACTTGTATTCATTTTATTTACTTAAAACAGTTTCTCAACACATTTCGATTGCGTTTGTTTGCTTTTCGTTGCTGTTGCCTGCAATTTAATGATGCAACAAAAGGCACTCACACACTTACGATCAAAAGGCATACAAAAGGATAAAAGGTGAAACAACGAAACACACCATGTACCTATGTATAGCCAACAATCAAACGAAAACACTTAACAAAAAGAACTACGTAAGTAACGAAAAATAATCAAATAAAAATAATGAAATGCAACCGTTAAAAAAGAGACTATGCAAAATACAATCGTACATATACAATGAAATGAAATTTGCGTTGTTGTTGCTGCCTTTGTGTTAACAATCGCAAACACTTACGCAATATTTCATTGTAGTTAAAATACACACAATTCTATATACAAATATGTACATGAATTATAATACGTATCGCTAACTTAGAGTAAAAAGTTGATAAGTAGACTTTTTTTTTAATTTAACAAGAGAGCAAAAGAAATTTAGCCATTTTCTTAAAGTATTTTGCAAGATTTTAAATACAATGTTTTGCGTCTTTAAAGTAAAGGGTTCCAAGTGATTTTTAAATACGATTTCAAGACTTAGCAAATTTTTAATTGAATTTCAATTAAAATAAAACAATTATCTTAATCCTTTTGGAAACGATGCATTTTTAATAATTTTTCCTAATTTAAATTTAGCAACTTTTCACTCTAAGCTAGCGATATACATATGTATACCTATCATATAAATATGTATATATGCATATACATAAAGACATATGTATGTATATGTTTATTTCTACTATTTGTTTTTGTGCGTCTCTGTGTATACTTTCAAGAGCCGCCCCATATAAATATCCTTTTACACTTGCGCCATTATTGCTCTTGTTGCTGTTAGTGTCTTTGCTGCCGCCATTTGTTTTTTATTGTTTTTTCAGTTTACGATTACATTTAATTTTATTATATCCTGTACTTGGTTATTGTGTACCAAAATTAATGTCTATGTGTGGGTTGCTTGAAGATGAACTGTTCCATTTGTTGCAGCAGTTAAAGTTGTTACTCCTCCCCTGCCCCACCTACGTACCTCTCAAAGTACTTGCATTCCTTTTCATTTGAGTCAGTTTATTGTTTAAAAATGACACTTCACAGTTTATGTTGAATCTTTCATTCAAAGCCATAGTAAAACAAAAGATATGACAAATGATGACATGAGTATTTTTTGCGTTGCCATTTTGCGTGCTTTCAATAAGCGAATAAAAGGGCGGAAAATGTCGAGAAGACTGAATACAGTATTTCGCTTTAAGTGTTTATTTTTAAGTATGTTTTTTTGTGAATTCTTCGAACCTCTCCGGAAGCATTAGTTTTGGAATCTTAAAGGTAGATTCACAGTTCTTGTGCGTACAACTTGGTATTTTCTGTTGAAACTTGCCAAACAGGTTGTTAAATTAAATAAGGGCGCCTTTCAGTCCGGCACATTTTATTTGGTTCTGAAGCAAGTCACATAACCGCAATTATCAAGCCGCTCTGATAGAAATCCAAATGAAGTTGATGCAAACAAAAAGGGTTTAGCACATTTTTTCTGCGATCGACTACGGTCCCGAATTAAATTTTTAAGAAATAAAATAGTCGGTGAGAAAATGCTGGACAACCAGCAAAAACATAAGGCTGACATCGTCGTATTGCAGGAAATGCTATGGCTTTAAGAATTATGCAGCAGCAATGGGACGGCGCACAAATTTGATGTGTGATGCAGGACTTCGGAGCGAAGGTTTTTTTTTCTTCGCTCCGCTCTAGCTCCGCCCCGGTACTTTATTTCGCTCCGAGCTCTGCTCTTGTTCCCAATGAAATGTTTTTATTTATTTACATATCGAGTCCTACCCGCCAAAAAAATTAAGGCAATATTTTTTTGAAAATTTTCCTTTTGACGCAGAAATACATCTAGATGCTCTAGGAATACTTGTGCATCCATACGAAAATAAAAAAATTGTTAAGTTAATTAAATAGAGAAATTTATTTAACACGGGTGTTTTCAGTGATAAAAAAATTATAATAAGTATGTATGTAAATTCATTAACTGATTTTTTTTTTCATTGCGCTTGAAGACGTTATTATTGAAAACTTTTGTGGAAATACAACAATATAAATATTTCAAAATAGTTCGTTACTAGGCCAGAAAATAATAACGAAATATTGCAGATTCCTCTTTAAGGAGATAAGGAGCAAATTTATTTTTTAGCTCTTTGCTCAACTCCGCTCCAGCCCAAATCCTTTGCTCCTTGCTCCTTTGCTCTGCTCCGAAGCCCTTGTGTGATGTGTCTACATATTCCCCACCACAATCCCCACCAAAGCACAGCTTAACAAAATAATCCAAAACAAAATCTAACCCAGAAAACAAAATCAACAAACACAACATCCTCAGTTTCAAAAAAATCGCAAGTACATAATCCCCAATATCAAAATCCCCAAATACGAAATTCCCACACTTTTTTGGTGACAGTGTCGCAAGATCCCCAAAGCGAAAAATCTTCCAACTTTTGAATAAATGATATTACCGATCATATAAACAATAGCGCAAGCCAAGTTTTGCCTTTGTTCTGATTCCTAGTTACATAAACCCTATTTACACGATTCAAGTACTTGAAATCAATTCTTGTTGTTTTCTTCTGTTTTTCTTTTGTGTTTTCTATTTGCTTTTACACGCTTAAACTTTTTTTATTCAAGTTTTTCGATCCTTAAGGCCAGTATGCAGCTCTCAAGAAAAGCAAAAACTCCATATAAAGTGGCGTACAAAAATGGCTATGAAATTTTCTTGTGTAAAATTTTTTTTAGGCAGTGCGCAGTTCTTAAGATATTTGCTACGCTTTCTACTACGGTTTTCTAAAGTTTTTTGTAAAAAAAGAGAAAAAGACAACCCAGGTTTGCAACATAAATATATGCCCGTTCCATTATTTCCTGAGGAAAGAGGGAGACAACAGGCTGTGAAGTATCAAAAATATCAAAATTCCTTGGACACACACACGAAATAGTGGCAATTTTTCTTGACTGTTTTCTTGAGAGCTGCTTACAGGGCATTACATGGGAAACAACGAAAATGTCAAAAGCAAAGTAAGAAACTTGAAACGCCTTGATCGTACAGACGAATGTATAAATACTCCTCCCTTTTCTTCTCGCCGCCTCTTTTCTACTGGCAAGCAGAATTGACTTCAAAACTTGAACCAATGGTGCAATAAAAAGGTGAAGTAGAAAATCAGCTATCTCGATTTCTTCTCAATCGACTATCTTATAAAAAATTTTAAATGCAAATTTTCAAATGAGATAGAGTAAAATCAATATAAATCCTTCTTCTCGCTCTTATTACTTCACCTGGTAACATTTCTTGACTTCAACCGTGTAAAATTCGTAATCCAAATTTTAACTTTATGATTTATATACTAGTGAACCCGCATGGCGTTGAAACGCCCAAAAACATAATTTAAAAAACTTAAAAAATATTCCCAAACTTAGTCTGAGTTATAAGAGATCCGAATGCCTGTGAAGAACAGTCTGGTATAGTGCATGATTTTAATTTCATCAAATTTCTAATCACCCTATACCGATGAAGAAAGTTCTTAATTAAAAAAAAAATATAAAAACTTTACCACACATCTACATTAATTTTAATTAATTAATTTGAAATCTCATTTTTGAAACTCCTTTTCAAAAGTATTCCTAAACTACGATCTTCTTAAATGTCTTTCGTTTGACATTGTGATACACATCTATTGCAATAAACTGATGAACTAATTTAAATTTTATTATTCCAACAAATGGCAACCCTCCTATATAAATGTATAATTTGAATGTATCTTTTTAAACACGTGGCAACCCTCTTCGAAAATTCCAAATGGTCAAACTAAAGACTTCTTAACATTCTTTCCTTTGACCACGGTATTTTTATATTTCATACACTTTTTGTATTTGTTTATTGAGTTAGACCTTTCCAACAGGTGGCAGCCCTCCTCAAAAGCATTTTCAAGCTTAATCCTTGTTAACTCTCCTTCGCCTAACATTGCGATACATATTTTAATTAACTGATGAATTAGTGGAATTTGATTTTTTAAAATATGGCAACCCTGCCAAGTACAGTTCAGAAATAAAAGTTTTCCAAACACCCTTCGATTGATACCCATATTTGAATAATTCATTAAACTTATTAAATAATTTGTAGTTAACTTTTTAAACTGGTGGCAACCCTCTTTCAACACCTCAAAAATATTCTTAGTATTCAAACTAAATATTTCTTAACACTCCTTCGTTTGACATCCATACATATATTGATGTTTCATATAACTTGTGTATAAGTAAACTTAATTCGACGTGTCAAGTAAGTGGCAACCCTATTAAAAATTTTTTGCAGCTACTACTTTCTGAAACCCCTTTCGTTTGGTACCCATATGGTGACACATATTTTTCTTATAGTTCATATAGTTCACCTAGCAACTTTTTACTCTAAGCTAGCTATTTGTGAATTCATTATACAATTTGTTTTGAATTTTAATTTGAGAAATAATGTCGTATATAGAATCCTCATGAAAATGGGGATTTTGTGTTTGGAAATTTGGTTTTGGGATATTTGATTTTGGGGATATTGTGGTACACCCTCTATTAGCTGCGTTACGTAGCTTATGAACGCTACCCAGCCACAATGTTGAAATCGTGTTTCATAACTTTTAAAACTTCTAAAAAATCAATCGAAATTTTTAGCCATTTGAAACTCGTACTTTATTCTACTAGAATTCAATGCGCCAAAAAACTACATACTCAGAATTTAATTAACCCTCTAACCGGTAAGAGTGCCTCAGGGCATCCATTACTAAAATCTCATTTTCCCTACAGGGGCATATATTTTTTGTTTAAAATAACTGCCGTTAGTTTCATCAGAAATTTGGCATTCTTTGCTTAGAAGCTTTGAATGCTCGCAAAAGTTTCGTTTTCCATTTATGGCCAGTCGCGTATGAGAAGTGTGTTCGTTGACATAATATTCTTTTGCAGTGATTTCTTTGTTTTTATTGTCTAAAACATTGACCAAAATAAAAATTTAGTGATTTGAAACAATTTTTGTTGAAAAGGTACGATATTATGATATCTCTTTGCATATTTAATGGCTGTACATAAATCGAAATTAGTGTGCTATGAATGAAAAAGTGAAGGATGCCTCAGGGCATCCTTATCGGTTCCGGTGTAAAAAAGCATAGTTCAATATTTCGGCTGATATTTCCTCAGTAGTGGATTTCTTTTATTTTTTCCTCCCATTTTCTCTATTTTTCCAAAGTGATTGATAGATATGGGAGATGCTGTCTATAAACGATCGTCTCGGATAAAGTTATCCGAGTTGACGGAGGAGCAATTGCAGGAAATAATGGATTCGATAGACACTGATGCAGAAAACGATTTCAGTTCCGACGATGATATTGCAGACCCAGAATATATGCCAGAAGGAATAGATCCAGAAGACGAACACATTATATCACAATGCATTAAAGATATAGACGACAGTGATATCTTTATTGATGGCGCGTTAGATATGTCGTTGAATACCAGTGCACTGGAAACTTCGTTGGCAGGCGGAGAAAAAACCACAGAACTTCATGTGGGTGCCTCCTCTTCGGATACGAAAAATCCGAGAAAAAGAGTTCGGTCTCCGCTACCTGCAATCGAAACTGCAGGTCCATCAATAATGCCCTCTGCTGGTGGTTTTACTGGTGAAAGTAAGTATTTGGTGTAAAATTCGTTTCCTCCAATTATACTTATGTATATAAATAAGTATATATGTATGTATATATACATATGTCTTTTGGTAAATATTATTTTTTAAAGGTATCGAATCAATATCTAAGAACTCGCAAGAATTTTCAAAAATTATATGGCGCCAACGGTCACTAAAATTGCATGTTAATGAGGTTGCTTTTAGAGGAGACACCTCGCTGCCAAGTGATGTCAAAAAACTTCGAACACCAATGGAAATATTTTGCTATTTCTTCAACAAAGAAATTATGTCAATGATTTCCGAAGAAACAAATCGTGCAGCTCTATGTGAAGATATAAATACAAAATTTAACACAGACATTTATGAACTTTACAAGTATATTGGTATTTTGATATACATGTCCATTTACCGTTATCCCAACTTGGAGAGCTACTGGGGAAAAAACTCATTCAAGCAAATTCAAAGCACAATGACCTTTAAACGGTTTGAGGTAATGAAAAAGTATTTGTCGTTCCGGAATGAAAGTGAAAGAGCCAGGAGCTATCAGTATTGGTCTGAAAGCGAAACATCCAGTTGACGACGTGCGATTTGATGAAATTGATCATTTTCCAATTTGGCTGAGCAAAGATGGCGGCAAGAGAAAATGCAAATTGTGCAAAACTTCACAAACGCAGTGTATTTGTCAAAAGTGTGATATCCACCTTTGCTGTTCAAGCAACAAAAACTGTTTTTATGATTACCATCATAAATAATAAGTATTTTTTACTTTAACATTTAAATTATTTTACATTGCTCAGTAAGAAACACATTCATGAATTCCCTTTATACCAGTGTTTTATTTTTGGCTTTAACCGATATGAGTGCCCTGAGGCATCCTTTCTTTTTTTTAGTGTAACAACTAAACGGAAAATTTAATTTTACTTTAGAAGATATTTTTAAGGTCATTCTGCTATAATTTTGCTAAAAAAAATTTATTTACTATTAATTTTTCACTCTTAAAGATTTAGCGGTTTGAGGGTTAAAAAACTTTACAATTTAGCGAAAATTTGTTGAATTTTTTTTTTTAATTGCATAAATTTTTAAGGCAGTGTCACTCGATTGGAACATTTGTACAGATTTGTACATTTTTATTACCTTCCTTTTATTAGCTCGGGATGTAACTATGTAATATTGATGCGCCTAAAAGATGCAGCGATTTCTATTCTCAAGTTACATACCTGATGACAGTACGATCGGCTATTATAATAGGGAGGTTTTAGTTTTTTAAACTATAATTTTTTATTATATTAGGCTATTGGTAAAGAAATGGGACAATTTTGTTTTTTGTAGTCGAGAGACAACAAATTAATTTTCGTGATTGGGATAAAGAAAAATATTTTGGGTGTTCACACAATTGGGATACGATTTGCACCAAATTTTGGCAAATACCCAATCGTGTGACACTGCCTTTCAACTTGTATATATACGGATGTTTTTAAAGAATGAACTATAGAAAACTAGCCAAAATTAAATAACAGCAAAAACAATATTTTAAAACTTGTGAAAATTTGGTGCGGCATTAATTTGCTCGTCTACATAGTAGCACAATGGCGCTAAGCGTATTTTGAAATAAAATAAAATAAAAAAATAGCCTGAAATATTTTATTTTTATCATTATTATTTAGTTTAAAGATCAGATAGGGGCTATTGCAATTCGAATTATAACTATTTATATAAAAAAAATGTGCTGATAGCGGGTCTTGCAGAATAATGAAAATGTCAGTTCTTTAGATGTAAATGTTATGTTAAACTAAGATTTTAACACATAAATCATTGGTCTGCAAACTCGTTCCCTTCTATTCCGACGTGCCGAGGTAACCACATAATTTTAATGTTGTTTTTGTGTCGACAGAGTATTTCACGTGATTTCCAAATTATATGAGAATTATTAGCACTGGTAAAGAGGGCTTCGATGGCTGATTTACTGTCCGTGCATATGACGAAATTTCCTTCGTTTTTAGAGGCGAAGGGTACAGCTTCTAGCAATTGTAAACGCCGAGCAGTACGCGGGAAGCACCGACGACAATTGTAAAACCAAGCCCTTTTGTTACCGCAAAAGAACAGCCGGTTTCATATCTGGAACCATCTGGGAAAATAAGCTCCCAGGTCATTTATGAGTATAGAACTGGGCAAATGCCCTTGCGGTAGAGTTTTTACTTTAGTTGGCATCGGTGTAGATATGATATCCAAATCTTTGATGTATTTAGCTTAATATACGAAATAAAGCTGATTGCTTGCTTCATCGGTTTTTTTTTTTGTTGACAGCAGGATTCGACGTGAGAGAATAAAGTCTCATGTTTGCAGTGAACAATCTTTGGGATGAGCATCTTTGTGTTGTACTTTACATCATGGTTATGGTTCTTCTGACTGCTGCATGGTATGGTGTTTCTTGCAATTCAAGATGCTTTTTGCGCAGTGTCCGTAAATTAAGAGTCCAAAGTCAATTTTTCCTAATATAAAAGCCCTAATTACATTTACCAGTGTAGTTATATGAACTACAGAGTACTTGGATGATAAAAACTTTATAATATTTAAATAGTCTAACAAGTAAGCTTAATATTACATTATGACAGTGCTGCTTAAAAGTAAGTTTATTGTCTAAAATTCTTCCCAATACTTTCAATGTGTAAGTTTAGTGTATAGGTGTGTCACACACGGAGAGGGTTGGATGTATACATTTGTATTTTCTGCATATGTGAAAAAAGGAACAGTCCAGCGCCTTCGTCTTGGCCTGCAGGATGTATCGGAGAACCAGCCGCTAAATTTAAACGTAGAATACGTGGTATGGTTAAGAGCATATCCAAGTCAAAAACGAAAGCACACACTAAGAAAAAAATATCGATAACAAAAGCGATAATAATATCGATAACAAAATCGGTAGCAAAATCGATAAAAATATCGACAACAAAACCAATAAAAATATCGATAACAAAATCGGTTACAAGATCTATCAAAAAATCGATTACAAAATCGATAACAAAATCGATTACACAGTCGATAGCAAAATCGATAAAAATATCGACATCAAAAGCGATGACAACATCGATAGCAAAATCGATAAAAATATCGATAATAAAACTGATAAAAATATCGATAACAAAAGCGATAACAATATCGATAGCAAAATCGATTAAAAATATCGGTAACAAAACCGCTAAAAATATTGATGACAAAATCGATAAAAATATCGACAACAAAATCGATTGCAAAATCGATAACAAAATCGATAAAAATATCGATAACAAAATCGATAAATAATCGATAACAACATCAGTCAAAACATCGATAATAAATATCGATAACAAAACCGATAAAAATATCGATCATTATATCGATAATTTCCGAAAATATCGATAGCAAAATCAATAACAATATCGATAAAAATTTCGATAACAAAATCGATAAGAATATCGATCACCAAACCGAAAAAATATCGATTATTATATCGATAAGTCCCGAGAATCCCGAAAATCTCTAAAATCCCGAAATAGTTCCCAGATTGAGTCTCTGTGCTTCTATCTATATCCTGTTCTCTACAACTACCTTTATTTTAATCTTCCTTCCTCTATATTCATTTATACTTTTATCGGTATCCTCATCCTCATCTTTTTCTTTATATTTTTCTTTGTTTTTATTTTTATGTTTATCATATTCCTTATATACATATTCCCCTTCACATTTGCCCTTATATAAGTAAAGTGTTTAAATTTATCTTGGGCTTCGTTTTTGCCTTTATCTTTGCGAAACTTTGTTTATGTTTTTATTTTTACCTTTGCCTTTATCCTTTCCTTTATCTATGTACGTACTCACCATTACTTTTATTCGTGGATTGGTATTTTTCTAAGTGCTGTTTCACTTCAAAAGGTTTTCGCGTATTATGCCTACATGTGTTCATACATATATGTATGTACATATATAATATGTATAGACATACATACATAGATTACTAAAAAATAGAAACAGATCCACATTAACTGCAATCAACATATGTGCATACGCTGTGATTAGGTTATAAATATTGCTCCATTTGTTTACCAAAAGCCGAAATATGTACTTACGCACACATATGTACATTAGACTTCATCACCAAAGAAAGTTGCGGTTTTTCCGCCGGGATTACTAAATCTATTATATTTTAAGACGTCCACCAAAATATTTCGTAAAAATATTAAGATTTAAGTGAGCTGGACCGATTTGAAAATACCTCCAAAAATTAAGTTTTTTATGAATAAAAATAGTTTCTTAAAGAACTTTTTGAAAAAAGTCCCCTCAGATGACAAATTAGAATAAGCTTAAAAAATCTGCATAAAAATATTTAAAAATCTTTTCAACGCAATCGTAAGAATGAGATTTTTGATGCTGTTTTTTACTTTTTTCAAAGATTGATTTACGAAAAACTTGAATAACTGGGCCAAAAATGTTCTGA
>NW_023458558.1:61264904-61267208 GCF_013731165.1 Rhagoletis pomonella
AGATTGATTTACGAAAAACTTGAATAACTGGGCCAAAAATGTTCTGACTTGGACTTATGGGATCTCAGTAGAAAGGTATTTTCACACCGTTTTTATTTCTGGCCAAAAGAAACGTCATTCGTGTCCCATCTTTTTTTCGAATACCAAAACATCTTAATTCAACTTTGAATGAGGTTCGTTTCTCCTGCCTTCCTCTTCCATCCTTTGAATAAGTTTATTAGCAAATAAATGAAAAGGGTGAGAAAATACCTTTCCCATGACACCTCTTAAGTCTAAATCGGAACTAGGTTCAGTTATTCAAGTTTTTCTTATACCAATCTTTGAAAAATGTTAAAAACAGCATCATCATTACGATTCCGTTAAAATTTTTTAAAATTTTTTTTTTTATAATTTTATGCAAATATTTTAAGCTTAAACCGTTTTGTCATCTGAGGGGATTCTTTCAAAAAAAATCTTTAAGAAACTATTTTTATTCATAAAAAAAAAAACATTTTTGGAGGTATTTTCAAATCGGTCCAGCTCACTTAAATCTTAATATTTTTCCGCAATATTTTGGTGGACGTCTTAAAATATAGTAGATTTTATAATTCCAATGGAAAAATAGTACCGATTTTTTTTTGTATGGGGAGTGATGCAGTCTATTGTACATACATACTTTTTGTCTCCTTCCCTTACTTCCAACGCATGCAAGTGTTTGCAAAACGTGACGAAGTGATTTTGTATGGGAAATCACTTATGCCCATATATTTGAATAAAATAAACATATATAGAAGATATCAACCAATACTTCCCATACACCAAACGAAAGAAAACTCTTGAATTTTTAATAAAAGAAAACAAAAAGAAAATCATTCGAGCAGTTTTCAAGCATTTTGGTAATGAAAAATATTTGCAAATTTTTTCAACAATTCTTTGCCTTAAAATGCTCAATATTTGTTCAATTTATATAAAATTTGAATGTTATATCTGCCAACCATAAGTGGCTAGAGTACTTTAAAGGCTCAAAATTGACCCCCAAAAAAGGCATTATTTACCGTTGTTTTTACGACAGAAACCGAATTGGTTACTTACAAAAATGAATCTGTCTATAGGTTTGGAATTTTTTCTTTGAAACGCCATACATTTCTTTGAAATCGCTTTATTAGTTCACGTGCAATATACGTTTTCGTGAAGCTCTAAAAATTACAACTACAGCATTTCAGCATAGCCCCCATATTGTAAGGTAAGACGTATTCTACGTCAAAACCGATATCTTAGCTCCTGAAGATCTAGACCAATTGCGGCAAGTCCCTAGTCTTAGAAAAAATATAATGGAGCTAACTTTCCCAAAGGCTATATTGAATAAAATAACCGAAAGTGGTGATCCTTGTGGGACAAAAAATTAAATAACAGTTTTGAATAACAGTTATTGACCCGAACAGCGAACTTCCGGTTGTAAAGGAAAGACTTAACAACATTGTACATCCTCTTACCATTTTCCCAGCGTAATACTTTAGATATGCACGGGAGGGAGGAAATGGATCTGTAGTTAGAAACTAATGAATTGTTTATATATAGTTTGGCAATAGGAATAATAATAGCAGTTTTCCACTCATGGTGACCAATGAGATAGAATGGAGTAATGGAGTTTAGTGACTCTATGTTTGACGGGATATGGACGATTTTTTTGTGGTCAAATTTGGTTTCAGTTGGACAGATATATCGCATTAGGTATAACTAGTTTAGCCCATGCAAAACTAGTTTGACCTAAGATCGGATTTTACCGGTAACACATACATGCATACATACATAGGCACATGTAACTTATCTGCAAAAAAAAAGTGCATAAAAACCAATTTCCAGCAAACAACATAACATTATAACAAAATGTTATTGCAGATAGTGGAATTTTCAAAATGAGAATATAATACCATTAAATCTATATTTTAAGTTTGACATTATTGTCATGGCTAAAGGATTAATCGGAGCTCACGTTACCATCAAAAATTCATTTTGATCAAAACTGCATATAGGGGAAATTGAATATAAGCCCTCGATATGTTGAAATAAAAGCGAAATTAAAAAAAAATTGCCAGAAAAGCCACCCTCTGCCGCACCCTTTTGAACTAGGGGCTACAAATCAAGATATGGAAAAAATAGATAATGTTACGACTATCCTTGAAACCTCGTCCGGATTTCCTAAATCCCTCGGTTCGTATCGCTGGATTGTTAAATAAATGCAATCGATGACCAAATTGTAGTACAATTAACTTTATTATACAACAAACAATTTACAATACTCGCTAATACAGTAAAAACACTTTA
>NW_023458558.1:61267308-61269865 GCF_013731165.1 Rhagoletis pomonella
TGAGCGACAAACTTCAGAATGTTCTAGAGTTGCCATAAGTGCCAACGTACGTATATAAGGGCGCCGCCACAGCGAGGTGAGTTAGTTACAAGAGAGCAAGCTACAAGTAAAGTGAGCAGAGAAGTGAGTTGCGAATAAGCAAGATATAAGTTTAATTGTGTTACCAAGTTTAGTTAAGCGCTGTTATTTCTTTAACAAGTATTGTAAAGTGTTTTTACTGTATTAGCGAGTATTGTAAATTGTTTGTTGTATAATAAAGTTAGTTGTACTACAATTTGGTCATCGATTGCATTTATTTAACAATCCAGCGATACGAACCGAGAGATTTAGGAAATCCGGACGAGGTTTCAAGGATAGTCGTAACATTATCTATTTTTTCCATATCTTGATTTGTAGCCCCTAGTTCAAAAGGGTGCGGCAGAGGGTGGCTTTTCTGGCAATTTTTTTTTTTAATTTCGCTTTTATTTCAACATATCGAGGGCTTATATTCAATTTCCCCTATATGCAGTTTTGATCAAAATGAATTTTTGATGGTAACGTGAGCTCCGATTAATCCTTCAGCCATGACAATAACCAACAACCAAACTTAAAATATAGCTTTAATGGTATTATATTCTCATTTTGAAAATTCCACTATCTGCAGTAACATTTTGTTATAAGAGCAAAATCCTCTATCTACACAATTTTGCTGGAAATTGGTTTTTATGCACATTTTTTGTGGCAGGTAAGTTACATGTGCCTATGTATGTATGCATGTATGTGTTACCGGTAAAATCCGATCTTAGGCCAAACTAGTTTTGCATGGGCTAAACTAGTTATACCTAATGCGATATATGTGTCCAACTGAAACCAAATTTGACCACAAAAAAATCGTCCATATCCCGTCAAACATAGAGTCAATAAACTCCATTACTCCATTCTATCTCAATGGTCACCATGAGTGGAAAACTGCTATTATTATTCCTATTGCCAAACTATATATAAACAATTCATTAGTTTCTAACTACAGATCCATTTCCTCCCTCCCGTGCATATCTAAAGTATTACGCTGAGAAAATGGTAAGAGGATGTACAATGTTGCTAAGTCTTTCCTTTACAACCGGAAGTTCGCTGTTCGGGTCAATAACTGTTATTTAATTTTGTCCCAAAAGGATCACCACTTTCGGTTATTTTATTCAATATAGCCTTTGGGAATGTTAGCTCCCTTATATTTTTTCTAAGACTAGGGACTTGCCGCAATTGGTCTAGATCTTCAGGAGCTAAGATATCGGTTTTGACGTAGAATACGTCTTACCTTACGATATGGAGGCTATGCTGAAATGTTGTAGTTGTAATTTTTAGAGCTTCACGAAAACGTATATTGCACGTGAACTAATAAAGCGATTTCAAAGAAATGTATGGCGTTTTAAAGAAAAAATTCCAAACCTATAGACAGATTCATTTTGGTAAGTAACCAATTCAGTTTGTGTCGTAAAAACAACGGTAAATAATGCCTTATTTCGGGGTCAATTTTGAGCCTTTAAAGTACTCTAGCAACTTATGATTGGCAGATATAACTTTCATTTTCGCGATATAGGTTCTTTGGAGCAGTAGAAATATTATCGTGTACAAATTTTATATAAATTGAACAAATATTGAGCATTTTAAGGCAAAGAATTGTTGAACAAATTTGCAAATTTTTTTCATTACCAAAATGCTCGAAAACTGCTCGAATGATTTTATTTTTGTTTTCTTTTATCGAAGATTCAAGAGTTTTCCTTTCGTTTGGTATAGGGGAAGTATTGGTTGATATCTTCTATATATGTTTATTTTATTCAAATATATGGGCATAAGTGATTTCCCATGCAAAATCACTTCGTCATGTTTTGCGAACACGTGCAGGCGATGGAAGTAAGGGAAGGAGACAAAAAGTATGTATGTACAATATACTGCATCACTCCCCATAAAAAAAAAAAATCGCTACTATTTTTCCATTGGAATTATAAAATCTACTATATTTTAAGACGTCCACCAAAATATTTCGGAAAAATATTAAGATTTAAGTGAGCTGGACCGATTTGAAAATACCTCCAAAAATGTTTTTTTTATGAATAAAAATAGTTTCTTAGAGATTTTTTTTTTAAAAACCCCTCAAATGACAAAACGGTTTAAGCTTAAAATATTTGCATAAAAATATTTAAAAAAAAAATTTTAACGGAATTTAACGTAATGATGATGCTGTTTTTAACATTTTTCAAAGATTGGTATAAGAAAAACTTGAATAACTGAACCTAAGCTCTTCCGATTTAGACTTAAGGGGTGTCATTGGAAAGGTATCACCCTTTTCATTTATTTGCTAATAAACTTATTCAAAGGATGGAAGAGGAAGGTAGGAGAAACGAACCTCATTCAAAGTTGAATTAAGATGTTTTGGTATTCGAAAAAAAAGATGGGACACGAATGACGTTTCTTTTGGCCAGAAATAAAAACGGTGTGAAAATACCTTTCTACTGAGATCCCATAACTCTAAATCAGAACATTTTTGGCCCAGTTATTCAAGTTTTTCGTAAATCAATCT
>NW_023458558.1:61269965-61275398 GCF_013731165.1 Rhagoletis pomonella
TCTCTCGCTGTTCGCAGTGTTCATCCAACTTGACGTTTCTCTTTGTGCAACATTCTACGTCATTTCTCGAACATTCTGCCTATTGCTCGTTGTTCGCTTTGTCTTGTCGCAGTATTCGCCACAATAATGTGTTTTCAAAAAAATGTGGCAACCCTAACCACTATGCTCATTCTTTGGTGCGCGCCCTTGTCCTACACTCTAAAAAGTGCATGTAAAACTACTACTGAAAAGTGTTTATTTTTCAACCAGAATCTGTTCAAGTATACGCACAAGATGTTCAAGATTTGATTTTGAGCATGAGTTGTTTAAAATATACACATGAAATGTTTAAAATTACAAACATTTTGAAAGTAAAAATATATTTTTTACAAATAATAAATACTAAGTGCCGGGGGCGCACGCAGGAATATATATTTGGGGGGAAAGGATTTATACTTCTAAATATATATCGTCAGAAAATACTGAAAATTCGCTCTTTAAAATACATTTATGCAAGTTTTATGTACAGTATGAAATAAATAAATAAACTTTTTAAAGTTTCATAAATTGCATTTTATTTACATAAAATTTACAAAGAACTCAGACATTTTCAACCGGCTTCAAAAAAGGGCAGGTTATCAATTCTTCGGAGTATTTTTACTTCTTTTATTTATTCCACCGCATAACTTTGCACCGCGCGAACCGATTCCAATAATTATTTTTTTTACCGGAAAGATGGTACCTTAAGGGTCGTCTCGTAATTTGGTTTAGATCCGATCATTAAATCATGAAAAAATTAATGGTTAAAGATGCACTCAACTTTCAAAAGTAATACAAAATTTTACAAAAGAATTTTAATATAAATAAATTAAATAATTTCACGAAATTTTTACACTTTTTTATTAATTTTCGCCGATTCTGGTTTCTCATTTTTTAATAATTCGAATAACGAAAATTTAACTGAAATTGTATTTTTATCACGTAGCTCATTTTGGTGGAACGAATTCGAAGTTAGCAAATTAAATCTTCGAATGCTTATTAAGTACATATTAGTGGTAAACTTTTATAGGCTGTAAAGTGTAAAAAGCAACAGTAAGTGAGTATGCATTGCATATTTTTAGGACAATGTTTTCATTCGCAGTTAAACTTTAAAGAGCTCTCAAGAAAAAATTACAAATTCTTACAAATTGACGCACAAGAAATGGAAAAGAAAATTTTTTCTTTCAAAATTTCTTATATCATAATAAATTTAGCACCAAAACCCACCCCTTGTGTGCGCTACGTGACAAATTTGATATGTAAAAGTAAACAGACATTGTTTAATTTTGCACACACTAGGAGAGGAAACTGGTTACCTCTCTTTATATGCGTAAATTTAAACGAACATTTTTTAGAGGAAATTTTAAACATTTTATGTGTAAACTGTGAAAATGTGAACAATAAATGTTTAAAACTCAAAAAACAAATTTGAAATTTGTTCTACGCCACACATATGATGAGTAAAAGTAAGCAAGCAGTGTTTAAATTTGCATTCATTAAGAGAGGAAACTGGTTACCTATCTTAATATGCGCAAATTTAAACAAAAATTTTTTAGAGTGTAGGTTAAATTTTTCAAAAAAAAGTAAACAAAATCTTTGGTGCGCTTAAATTCACTAACATTTTCACCACAGCCGCCGTTTTTGATATTTGCTTTATTTATTTGTTTAATAAATCATGTCGCTCATTTGCTGCAAGATTGTCATAAAAAAAAAATAAGAACTCCAGAAAAACCGCTTAAAGTTTAAGAGTTTACATACGCTTCCATAGTAAACATGAATACAAATTTTCTTCTAATGAGCTATTGTTAATCGATACAGCTATGAAATTTGTATATAACTATGAGGTTGTTCACACTTGCCTGGTTATCAGGTTATCTGGCTAATTGGTTCCATTTTTTATTCAGTTTACAACAACAAAATACACTACAGAATAAAATTGTTATACCAGGAGACGCATCGTAGAGGAAAAGCAAAGAACGGTCAAGCAGCGTACTATACCTGCAAAAGGGCATTTGGGAAAAACTGGAGCCTGTCACCGCATATTATCCACGATATGTACACCACAGTCATCCGACCGATTTTAGCCTGTGGAGCGCTACTTTGGTGGAAAGCACTAGATAAAAGCAGCAATCAGAGAATAAAAGGAAGAGCGCAAAGCGACTCGCAAGCCTCGGTTTATCAGGCGCCGTGATATCTTTTACCTGAAGCCACCACGAGTATTTGTAACAGGTGCAGCCGTAAAAGCTGCACTTAGACTGAGGGAATCAAAATTTTGGAAGCAGACCAACTACGGGCACGCAGCGACTTAGATGTCGAAACTGATTTCCTCACGTCATCCTGGTATTCTAGTTTTAAGATACCCATACAATTTCCAACCCGGGAAGATTGCGAAGGTGGCCTTCTGTCGGTAAATGATGCTATTTCCACCTACGCCGATGGCTCAAAAATGGAAAAAGTAGTCGGCTCGGGTCTGTACTCCAAGGACCTTCAAATAAGGCAATCCTACCGCCTGCTAGCCCGAACACAATGAAAACGACGAGCTACAAACCACAGCTGTCAAATTATTTTAACACGTACTCTTATGTAGATAATTATTTTGGCGACGACCGGGCTACGCGACGGCTGTGGTTGTGGCCAGATTAGATCTATTTCTATTTTTCTGGCGACAGATAACGTTCTTCCTCTTCTTTTATGTCAAACTCATACAAATTTATGATGTCGCTGCCGCGTTCAAATAAATCATGTCGCCATCGACAATGCATTTAGATAATGAAGATGACAAATTGGAAGCTGTGGTCCGTAGCTCGTCGTTTTCAATGTGTTCAGAACTTGCCTGATAACTGCAGTGTCTTTCTGGCGGAGATATTTGCCATAGAGAAGGTCTGTCTCATACGGGATAGAAAGTACCTGTCAGGGAATGTCACTATATTCGTTGACAGATAGGCGGCATTGAAAACAAAAGCAGTTCGGAAATGTTGTGCAACGCTGGCCTCCCTGGGTCAGGTCAAAGCCCCTCTCTGTTGGGTTCCTGAACGAAGCAATATAGAAGGGAACGAAATAGCTAATGAGATGGCTAGACACAGCTCGGAAATATAAATTAGCGAAGCGGACAACTCTCTACTGCCACCGATTTTTTTTCTGCTAAAGGCATTGAAGAATACACCACAGCAGCAACCAATGACCTTTGGATCAATCGGGACGACTATGAGGCCTCAAGATCCTTGTACTAAGAAATTATTAACACTCAACAAATCTGCGATGAGGATGAGAAGGAATCGATTCACCACTTCTTATGTCAATGCCCAGCTCTCCAGACAAAGCGTCTCAAACATTTGGGATCACGCTTTTCGATAGCTTGGGGGAGATAGCGGTATGGAAAATATCTAACATCCGCGGCTTCATCCCGGATAGTAAATTGTTTGACAGATATTATGGATTAACTTAGGTTGGAAGGATGTGCCTACTCCTGGCACTCTCAGATGGCATTCACAACGGGCAAATCTGCATCCGAGTGGAAATACGAGTCATTCGTACGCGCCTTCCTAACCTAACCTAACCAGATAACCTGATAATCAAGCGAGTGTGAGCAACCTATATATCGACGGTACTTTAGCAAAACCTCGTATCTCAGATCTCACTACTTCTCGGTAAATTAATTAAAAAGGCCTAAAATGCTACGATTCTTTATCAGCCCAATTCTTAATACTCCCGGAGAGTTTGTTCTCCGCGAGCTTGTTTCTTCCGAGAAAGAAATCCTCCAATAATTAACTGTCAGGGAGTAGCATTTTCCCGAAAATTTGGGAGGAGGAAATTTTAATTTCAAAAAAGCTGTTTCAACACTTTTTTTACGGCTCAACTCCGCCCTTTAATATAAAAAATCGTCAGGGAACTTTTATTCATGATAGCAGGAAAGGGAAAAGAGAGAAAACTCTCAGGGAGTTTCTGTTCAGAATCGGCCTGTATATCTTAATCTTAATTAACAAAAAAGTAGTTATCTTTAGTATTAAGTAAAAAAGTTATTAAAAATTATTTTCTGTTATTAATAGAGCGTTTTTTAGTAGAAAGTGTTTTTTGATAGTGTTTTGAGATACGAGGTTTTGACAAAGTATTGTCGATATATTTAACTAATCTGTTTTTTTTTAGATTTTGATATTCTTGCCAGAAATGAGCGTCATAATTTTCGGCTGAAATGTTGTGTGCTAACAAATTTGAAACAAGCAACGTAAACGAATATACATATCAGACACGAGGCACCTGAATTAAATTTAAATGCTGAAATCTGTCACGTAAATTTTTTTCTTAGATTCGGGGCTACAAAGGTAGTGTGTAACAAAATTTTAGAGAAGTCCGTAGAAACGTTTTTGCAAAAAGTGACATAAACAGTAATTTTTGTATGCCTGTTGTTTGGAATTGGAGATTCGTTTGTTATAGATTTTGACACACTAAACTCGAATCTGGAAACCAAAATCTTCCATTACGTCAGAGTTTGAACAAAATGGGGATTGAAAACCCCAAAGAGCAGGTTTTCTAGCGCATTAGAAAATTTCTGCCACCCAAAATCTTACGTGTTGAGAACTTTTCAGAATAGCCTGTAGTATAAAGCTGTACATAGTTTACCACTAAATATTCAAAAAGCGAGTCAAATAAGACGCTAAATTATATTTTTCACCGTTCGACTTAACCACTGTTTTTTTCAAAAATCAAATAAAGTTAATATAGACACCATACGCAGAGGCAATAGAAGGAATGGGATTATATATGTATTGATAAAGTTTTCCATAAACCTTTTTATTTTTATAGGGTAAAAGTATTAAACTCATCCCCGCCGACTCTATGAAACGATGTATCTTATTTTACTTATTAAACTAAGGGCCGTTTTCACCATCTCTGGTTAACACTAATCTCCAGTTAAACATGGTTACCGAAGTAATCAAAACAATGTTATATGAATGGAGTCAGTAACGTCGGTAACGATGTTTAACTGGGATTAGTCTTAACCGGAGATGGTGAAAACGGCCCTAAGTCTGCTATTTTTTTGCTGAAATTACGTCGTACTACAACATGTACATGTCGTACATGAATCGCATTCGATTAAGGTAGAAATGAATAAAGCATGTCTTTGATTGACTTGTCCACAGCGCCGTATATTAAACATTTTATATAACATAAATAATTTATTCACTTCTGTATATATTTTCTCTTATTTTATATGGTCGGTCGGCTATGCTTAAATCCGGCCCTGGGTGTAATGGTTTACATATCGATGTGGCAATATTAATACTGTTAAGTGGGATATTTAGTAGTAGACTAAGTCAAATAAAACACCTCTTTGAGGTAAAATTTTCGAGTGACGAAAGCTGAACTAGAAACACAAAATTTGTGATATCAATTTCGTGACGAAAATTATACGCATTT